>NC_092566.1:2168833-2478666 GCF_037975245.1 Apostichopus japonicus
TGAAGTATTTCGTTATGGAGACTTTAGCATAAGAAATTAAATGCTTTCATTTTCCAAGGTACATGGCTCAGGATTGTAACTAAACAGTATCGTAGCTATCTCCTGGATCTGGGAGAAGTCTGTTCCTTACCCCACCCCCCCCCCCATCCCATCATCCTTCTGCCCTTCACTTCTATTCCCACTTAGCATGAATGTGAAGACATGTAGAGGCAGTGGAAGCACCTGAATATCTAGGGGAAGGGGGAAGGAGTACAGGTGGACGGCATGCGGACATAGGCAAGCATTTTGAAAGTGCAAATATGCACCTGAAATAAGTGCTCATCACGGGCAAATGTAGGGAGAAGAGGGATTCAGTTCTCTGTGCGTTTTACTGGAGCTGATTAGCATGGGCAACTGGAGGGTTGAGGAGCATCATGATAGGGAAATATGCCCCTCCCCCTCCCCTCCATGTCCTCTCCCCCTTGGTGCCGCCAGTTAATGGAGTGGCATTTTATTCAGAGAGATTGTTCTCGGTATCATATTTGTTGTTTGTAATAGTTATTTGGTCCAGCATTTGAAACTTGCACTGTGTTGGTCCGGAAACTGACTGCATTGTAAAACGATAACCTAATGTAAACACACTTCATGTCTTGTTACGCTGCGATGCTCGGTTTTAATTTTGTGTTGCCAAAAAAAACTTAATTGTTTTCATAAAGTCTCTTCACGGTATGTTGCGATGACAGACAAACCGACATTTTATAGTCAAAAGAAGAAAAAATAAGGTAGATTATAATCCTTAAAATACGATAGAAATGCTTTTCTTTGATTTGGAATGTATGTCTGAAACAATACATGGAAGCAACGAATCACAATACATGTATAAAGTCCACACAGCAGTATTTGATTCGACTCTTCGTAGAGGCGGCAATCAAAGTACGTTGTGCTCATCTACAGTTGCATAATAACAAGGGTTGGGGGTAAATGTCTAATGTTTGAGATGTGCAATTGAATAATTGATTAGATTTGATTCTTGCACATACTAAAGGAAAACGCAAACACTTACTTCATTTTAGTAATGTGAGAGAAATGACCAAACAGCCGCACCACAGTAGTGTTTATTGCTCTTGGTTAATCGGAGCACGTTATGTGACGTGAACGCGCGCGCACTGTATGAGGAAACTCGCGTAACCAAACTCGGCGATGCAACCGCCATTTGTGTTGATGGAAGGTTTGATCGGGGAGGGATGGATGAGGACTGGGGAAGGGAGGTAAATTTACTTTCATTGAAAGTTGTTTGCCTCGACAAATCAGAAATTGAACTTGATAAACATAAGACAAATTGGTTTCAGATACTCTTTCATAGGTAAACCACTGTCATGCTCCAAAATGGCGACATGGAAAGCCTATGCGTTCAGTTATCGTAAGATTCAACCTCATCTCGAAAGAGTTTGCAGCCTCCCCTTCCCCTACATGCCTGACGAGAGGAGAATGGGGTTAATTAGGGGTTGGGAAACTGCGCTTTCACAATATATATAAGGAAAAAATGAAGACTTTAAAATGGGACCCGGGGATATGATTGTCCCCAAATCCCGACCTGGTTTTAACGGCTTCCATGATTTGATAGTTGAATTATGCGTTGGGTTGCATGAGAATGACTAAGGGTGAAGTGAAGGTAGATTTTCATGTATTGCGTCAGGGACATACTGCAAATCTTTATAATTTTGTATGCATCAGAGTAGTTCATGATGCGAATTAAAAATTACATTGATTATTTTCTATTTCTCTTTAAGGTTAAGTTGAAACGTGGCATTTAAAGTTAATTTATGTGTACAAGCATTTTGTTGGTTATAATTCACATGCAGCAGAAAGCACATATGCGTTGTATTTTTTTTCTTTTTTATTGTTTTCTTTACTTTTTGTTACGGCTCATTACCCAGGAGTGGATCCAGAATATTACAAACTAGAGGATGTTTGGCTTGGATTAGCCGCCTTCCCATGTCTGGTGGTCTCTCTGGGGGCGTCCATCTCTGAAAACAATATTATACTAGTGCTAATTGTTTACGTCTGAATTTTTGTGTGAGATTGACAAGGGGACGGGTGTACACCCAACCTAACCCCGGGATGCGCTACGATGGCAACGTACCTCTGATAGGTTGTGTTTTTGTCTAAAAATGATCACTGAATACATGTAAGGACGAGGCAGGAAAGTAGGCGGACCGTACTACTATGTGTTAGTGCTTGAACCCGTTCATTTACATTGTACTAGAGAATCAATAAATCATGGAACGCCGTAGAGGATTTAAATTGTTGTAATTGTTATATATTACCGTTCTCTGCATTTTTTCAATCAACTTTTTTTTTGGGGGGGGAGGGGGGCTCATAGTATGGGAGGGGTTCCTTTTGTGAAAGTGTAAGCTGACCCGTAAGGCCGAGTTAAATTGGCTAAACGACTCCTATACGAAAGGCTTCCGATGCGAAAATAAAGGGAGTTAATTGCAATTTATCCATGGCTGATTCTTCCATCAATAACTACAGGCCCGTACTCAGGCATTTTTTTTTATGGGGTTGGTTCGTTTACTGAAGATGTGGGCAATTGCATTGAAGAAGGTTCCAGGCCGGTCGGTTTTTCTTCTCTTCCCTTCCCTTCCTTTCCTTCCATTGTTGCTACATTAAATCGATTTAACTTCGCAGCATTAATTCTCGAGTTTTGCCCCCCCCCCAAAACAAAAACTGTGACATACCATAGAAGTCTACATCAATTTTGACATTATGGCCGACTGGATAAAGGCGGTGGCATTTGAAGCAATGGGCCTAGCAATCGGGAGGTTCGATTCCCGGCCTGGTCATTGTAAGGTGGGTTTTTCATCCAAAAGCAATCTATACGTTTTTCCCCATCTGAAATGACTTTCTAAATTGAAAAGATTCCAAATTTGAGTTAAAATGTTGAATTGGAAGCCACCCGACGTGTAAGTTGTAATCCATAACATTGTGGTCGCTAAAGCGTCGTAAAATATAACTGCTGATTATTATGATATATATATATATTATTATATATCTACTCAAGATCCGTTTAAATGCGGGAGTCGGCTTCAACGACGCACGTGCCGCACGACCCTCTCTGATACTTTGGTTCGCCCTTGGCCCTTCCATAAAGGTGATCATTTCCCTACCTAAATTAGTCGAATGAAAGTTTGAATATCATTCCGACCCCGCCCCCACCATGTAACCCATGCGGACCTCACTGGTATCACGTGGTTTCGCCTGAGGTATGTATGTGTGTATGAATGTGTGTATGTATGTATTTAAGATCCTCCCTGCAAGCAGGAACTCGCCAATAAGCCTCATTGGCTTACCAAGGCCGCAAGCTGACCAAAGCCAGTCTCTTATAGACTCATATCTAACGTCCATGATTTGGAATTGTCAACAAGTCTGTAACTGGACGACATATACAATAATATTGGAGTGACTCGAGTGACTTGGAGTGACTCGAGTGCGTCCTTCATAAAAAAAAGCCTATCAACACTTACCGTACAGAATCCCGCTTGTGTTAAAGTATACATTCAGTGGACACGTCTTCATAAATGATGAAAAACGGTCGAATAAGTTTTTGCGAGCTCACCCTTTCCCTTCCTCTGTCTAACATCGCGTTCCCCTCCCATACCACCCCCCCCCCCACCTCCGGATACTCCCTAACAACACTCAACACAGTACACACATGCGTGCATAAGTATATGTTGCAATCCGTTTCTTTTGTGTTAGCTCGCATTGTCAGGTAGCTAGTTTTCATGGCCAGTCATTTCTGTTAAACAACTGTGTTTGTTTTATTATCGATAGTGCCCGACAAGGGCGAATCGATTCATAATATCATTGAATAGGTGACTTTAAAATGACGCACACCATATGTCACGGTTCAACAATTTTTGGTAAATATCAGCATTTTAGATAATAGACGGTACTGAATTTCTGGCTGTGATGTAAAATTTGATGACAACGGTATATTGCTGTAAGTTTTATCAGTACCTCACTCTCAGTTGATATCTGGTCTTTTTGCGTTACTGGCGAGGATCAATCGTCAGTCCAAGTCTATTTCGTAAAGTAACTCGCAACCGAAGTAAAGAGGTATGTTATCCTTTATTGGTTTATGAGATGGGTTAAGTTCTAAGCAATTGAAGATCTGCTTGCGCGACATTTGGAGCCGCCATTTTGCAATCTGTTAGAGATTATACAATGAATCAACACCCCGCTTGCATGAACCGTTGTATGCATAGGCCTATGGATAAATAAAAGCAATATTATAAGCGCTTATATACATCTTACATTAATAAGTGTAGTAGTTTAAGAAAAATTGTACCTCCATAGTTGAAATGCTATCTTTATAGTTCTTTGTAAGTTTCATGATTAATGCTATAAAAGTCGATACCCCCAGTAACAAACGACGCGGATCTGAGACATGTGTGGCGGGGCACAGGGGTGGTGGGGGAGGAGGTAAGGGGGAGGGCGATTGAATATCAGTCGGTAGAAAATAATGCCGGTTATAGAGATCATCTGACGTTCCCACAAACGCTATACTCGCTAAAATTGACAAAATTCGACAAATAAATATTTGGATGTTAATAATGAAACAGATCAATTAAAACTCCTGCATATGCTTGGAAATTTAAAGGATTAAGGAAGAATGTCAAATACGGGGGCGGGGGGGGGGGGGTTACGTCTGACTACCGAATTAAAGAAAAAGTGACTCGGGGGTGCTTGGATTGGTGCGATTAGACCGTACTTTAAGGATCTGCTGCACAACATATCCTGGGAAGGAACTACTGGGGCAAAAATATTTTAAGATTTAAAACGTTATAGTTGTGTGTTTTGAAAGTAAGACTCTTTAACATCACGTATGTTCAAATAATGGTTGGCATTGTCAACCAAATACTTTTCGTGCACGAAGCCCGCTTAGCCATTGTTAATTTAGCACTTCTGCGAATAAATTAGGCTCGCAAAGCCTACCATTATTAATAGACCTACCCGCTGTCACGACAATGACTACGAAATAATATGTCGTTCGATATCTTGTATATTTGTATTTGTATATTTATTTGTTTTATCACAATTTACAATGTGACGGGAAGTCGCCTATAAAGCCTGCAAGGCTTAACAAAGTAGGAGACCCCCCCCCCCCCAAAAAAAACAATCTTTATAATAATCTTAATCATAAACATACACAAGAATAAATCCATTAATAGTGAGAAATAATTTCATTTTGTAGATTCCTTTTGAATGAAGAGTAAGAATGCTTATTCTTAACATTATCCTGACGATTATTCCTCGTTTTTATAGCACGAATACGATGGCTTAAAGAACCCATAGTACTTCCAGGCGCGTAGCCAAGGGGGGGGGGGGGGCGAAGGGGGCAGCCGCCCCCCCCCTTGAGCATAATTTTAAAACATTTTTTTAATGTTTTTATGATATCGCTAGTGTTTTCAAAAGAGAAAATGCTAAGATGCAACTTACAAGGCCTGGGAAGTGCCATTTCCAGCGATCTGGGAGGCATTTTCAGCCAAAATTTTCTTGTACGCTTCGCGCCAACCATGGTGGCGCTACGCTTAGATAGTTTGCAATGCCGAATCTACAGTTTCGCCCCTCCCTTGGCAAATTCCTGGCTACGCGCCTGAGGTACTTCGATGGGACTAAACCTGTGCGTTATTACAATGGCGTGTTTGATGGTTGTGGATTAGTCTATTACTATTAATAAAATCTTGAAAAGCCTCGGGTAGCAATCCATTCTATGCTTTATATGCAAATGTTGCTAGCTGGACTCTTATAATATCATTTAGTTTTAATCAATTTAATCTTTTGAATAATGGGCGAGTATATGATCACGTGGTGCAGCCTGTGAAATATGGCGGATAGCTCTCTTCCGTTTCCAAACAATTTAGATGATAAAATCAAAACTGTTATCATGAAATGAAGTTCTTTTATTCCCCATTTACTATCTTCCAGCTTTCTTAGCTGCAACACCGACGTTTCACTGTATTCATACACGATGAAGTTACTAACTACGTTGTTGGTCATTTTTACCCTTCTGGCGGGCCATGTTGTCGACAGCCAAAACTGTGCAGGAACACCTTGCCTCTGTCAGCGGCGTAGCGATTCTATGGTTACTGTTATTGACTGTAGTAACCTAGGATTGACGGAGATTCCAGACTTCCAAGAAATATTTTCTGGTATACTTGAGCTTTTGGACTTTTCTGGAAACGAACTGGTTACGTTTGATACAAGCAAACTGGGTTTCAATTTCATAGGTGTGAGCGGAATAGATCTAATTGATTTAAGCAATAACCGGTTAACGTCAATAGTGACCGGTTTCGCAATCCCTAACGTTAGTCCATCCTATGACAAATTGAATATTTCCGGAAATAATTTTGATGCTTTCCCATCCAAGGCAATCCCACTTGAGTTTGCAAGGGTTGATCTGGTTATCGACATATCGAACAATCAACTGACGTCACTTGATAGTCATTTTATCGCCGACAATACAAATTTAGGGATTCCAACTCTAACATTTATTGCTAGAAATAATTTAATCGAGACAGTTCACATAATGGCATTTGCAAATGCTGGTATTAATGAACTCCTCCTCGACTTGAGAGATAACAAATTGACCAACATTTCTCAGGAGTTTTATTTCCCAATCTCCACAAATCGAGAGTTCAACCTGTCTGGTAACCCATGGAATTGTGATTGTAATTTCCGCTGGATTCTTCAATCTGACTACAAAGAGATTTCACAGCGAGCGCCCCCTCTTTGTGATAATCCTGCACCATTGCGTAACAAGGAGCTTTTTGACCTTCGACCTGATGACTTCGTGTGTTTTCCGGTACCAACAACTGAAGCTAAAGATTTGGTTATTACCAAAGGTGACAATACTGTATCGTGTCCGGCCACAGCGGATCCCGAAAGTACCCTTGGTATCACTTGGCAGCTCGACTTGAGTTGCTATGACAATAAGAAACCGCTTAGCATAATCGCAAACTCGAAAGTAGCCACTCTTAAAGACGTCACTTTTTTCCCTGAATCAAATATTACTTGCACAGCGAGTAATCACGCTGGTTCCATTAATATTCCCCTGACAGTGGTCAACTCTGAAGATGTAGGTCACTTCCCTGAAGGTGGCAACGAAAGTGATGCTGGTGTCAGCGGTGGGTTTGTGTTTCTAATCATTTTGGTGATCTTGTCAATACTCCTTTGTTTGCTTACTGGAGCCTACTATTTTTATCTTAAACAGAATCTTGAATGTTAGGATAATTCAAGAAATGGAGATTATTCTGACTAGTAATTCAGCAAAGGCTTTATCAGTTATCCTTTTGAAATCTGTTCAAGTACCTCAGCACAAAGGATCGGGTCAAAACTCACAATTCGGTTAAACAAGAAAGTAAAGAAAAATATCGTTTTGATGAAATTGACCTGATAATGGTGGAAACAAATATCATTAACATGTTGTTATGAAGATGGAACTAGGGTATGTGTTTTGGGTTTGTGTTTCAACAGAAAATATAAATATATTTCATTTTGCTAGATGGTAATATGGTGCATTGGAAAACTGAAAAACAAACTATGGAGCCCGTGTGATGTAACCTTTTAACTTTCCATTGTGTTATGTAACAATTAAAAATATGCTTGATCAAGTTTAGCGACACTTTTCAAGTTTTCTTAAATCGTTATACGTTGTAGATTTTACCACACTAATGTGTAAGCAATATGCAAAGTGTTCATTATTTAATATTTTTAATAGGAAAGCGCAACAAATTAGTAGTTTAGTTTTTTATTTTATAGAAATCGCTGCAAAAACGTATTTGTATTCACTGCATTTTTAAAGCTTTTTTATCTTCTAATGTATAAAGGAGTGAATGGTAGTGTTAAAACGTTAGATAAAGTTAATCAGAATGGTATATATAATATAATTAACTACATTTTTTGCGGTAATAAGTGTTTCCTGTGATGTTACCAGCCAACCTCGTTCCCTCCTATAGATTATACAATGGGCTGATGAGCTAAGAGTCCCGGGACCCCAATATCAAGAGACACCCAAGGCCAAGAAGCCCTCAAGGTCACGTGCCTCTGTGAACATTTCCAGGCAAGATACACCAACATTCGGGTTGTGCCGACAAAATGTTATAAAGGTGTCTGTGGGGTTCAGAAGGTGTTGAACTGACACCCCCCCCCCCTCACCCCTCTCCACCTCCATATCGAAGTTTCTGCTTGGTCCCTCTCCTCCAAAAACGAGATAATGAAATAACTCATTTATTCCAGGCTATATATCTGTATTTAATCTGGTTACCTCATAGACTGATGTAAGGTTTATGAAGGTCTGTACATATTTATGAAGGAGACGATTTATATATATCCATTATCCCGATGGCCTCATTTTTATTCCTAGGACGAATAAGGGTGTCACGTTTTTCAGGAATTTACAAATTCGTTTGAAATCAGAGTTAGGGTTTAGAAAGTGGGTTAGGGATCCAGTTTCCTTGAAATGAAGGATTGTCGTTCATAATCTGGTGTCAAAACTAGGAAAAAAGATTCAGAACATGTTTTTTTGAAAAAGCGTCACATGTTTGGAATCCAGGGATTTGATTGGCCGATGCCCACGTTCGTCCTGGGGAAAAAAATACGCATCCCAATGCATGCTTAGGAGACACACATATCACAGCTAGAAGTATATAGAGTATAGGCTAGGCCTATATTTTACATGCATGGTATACTGTAGTTAGGCTAGATTATTATTAACTGGTTTTTTATTCTGTTAAGGTGCTGATATTATAGAATTTATTATATACAACTAAACCATGTACAAAATATTTTCGGTGTGCTTTCTTTTCTGTGTGAACGAAATAGTCACATTGTTGATGACAAAATCAATTAAATATTTTCTATCGAAATTAAGGAGTACTTAACCCATGACGTCAATCTTGTGAAGTCAACGTTTTTCTTCGTGAGTATATTATTCAAGACTTTCAAACACCTTGAAGAGAAATTGAACAAGTTTGAGGTGGGTAAAATGTTAAATGAAATTGTTAATTAATAACAATCAGCAGTTAAATTTACGACGCTAAAGCGATCACAAATGTGGGGGAAGCCCACAAAGGCCTATGGATTACAATTTACAAGTCGGGTGGCTTCCAATTCAGCATGTTTAACTCAAATATGGAATCTTTTCAATTCAAAAATGCATTTCAGATGGGTAAAACCGTAGATTGCTCTTGGATGCAAAACTCGCTCTACTATGACCCGGCCGGGTATCGAGCCCGGAACCTCCCGATTGCTAAGCCTCGTTGCTTCATATGCCACCGCCTTGATCCACTCGGCCACAGCACCGGCATGTGTTGTGAGTTAGAGGCGTGTAGGAGAGTATTATTTCCCAGTATACTCAGGCTTCAGCAATTTAAGATATTTCAGGTTCTCTTATAACAACAAATATCAGAAAGATGCATTACTATAACTTTGGGGGTAGTAGTTAAATGCACCCTTTATCCCCTGCTTGAACGCATACCCCTTCCCTATTACTGGGGGGAGGGGTAGATGGTGATATAAGTCACATGACAGTGTAGGACGTGTATCAATGGGTTTAATATTCAGTCCGTGGGGTCATCATTGCTAGAACGCATTCCCCTTCCCTATTATTGGGAGGGGTAGATGGTGATATAAGTCACATGACAGTGTAGGACGTGTATCAATGGGTTTAATATTCAGTCCGTGAGGTCATCATTACTAATCTTTATGTCACTCCGTTCTTTTGTTATTTTTTGTCTTTTTGGAAAACGGGTGGATGCGTGGAGGGAGAATAAATCGTATTTTACCGTGGGGAAATTCGCACATTTTTCCATTGATGTCTGTTTTTTTTTTGGGAGTATGTTTTCTTCAGGAATTACCACTCCTTTCAGAGGTGAAGTGAAAGGGTTAGAAGAGTCGGGTTAGTGTGCATGCTGTTTGCGCTGGTTCAATGATGCACTATATGAAATATGAACATTTACGCAATAAATAACACATATCGACAGTAAGAATAATGAAATCTTATAAGATTTCATCCCAATGACGTCACTCTAGGTGATACATTTAGTAAATGGCTATGCGAACTAAATTACTAAAAATTAAATTGTGATTCAATAAAGCCTAGTATACTGCGTTGAGTAGACATGTGTACATATAAAGAAAAACTCACATCAAACACATGGAAATGGGGTTAGAAAAACAGAGTGCCTTCAAGTTTGATTTCAGACTGTGCATTGGACGTATCAGCTCTGATTTAGCATCCTTAGGGACAGAATATTGCCAAAATATGCAAATGAGTTAATTACTTGACCGTCGTTGTTGTTGAATGTTGAGACATAAAGAGCGTGAGAGAGAAAATATGTCAACAGATCTCAAGTGAGAGACGAACGTAAGACTCAGCTATATTTGATATAAATATTAATATCAAATCATTCATTTATAATGAAAGCACGATCATACAACAGTTAACCTTCAATATTATTAGTCGACGATAATTAATCATGTAACTACCTTGCCGAATAAGCAATCTATAAAATATACATAAAACTTCAATCCCCAGCAAACTGTGTCGTCAAACTGTTAATAGAAACAGAGGGCGCATTTATCATTAACAACAAGAGAAAACTTAGGCTATCGCCAAATAATCTGAATCTCATATTATAACTGCAAAACCTTTTTGAATATAGAACGATTCTTACACAAGAAACCGACGAAGTTGTAGATAATGTGGTGGCTAAAGTTAGTCAGTTTTGCCAGTTTTTATTATTTTAAGATTAATATGCTTGTCATTTGATTTTTTTTATCTTCCTGGAAGTCGCGTGAGTGACTTTTCTGTTATCGTAGGAATTCTAAGAGATAAACATAATTCCATGGGTTTGCATTGTCGGCGATTAAATTATTATCAAGTGACGTCACTCTGTTGATTGTTCGATATATCGATAACCTGAATCAACCCTTGGAAACTGAAGTGGGATTGCCTTGGATGGGGAAGCATCAACATTATAACCGGAAATATTCAATATGTCATAGGATGGACTAACGTTAGGGATTGAGAAACCGTTCACTATTAAAGTTAACCAGTTATTGCTTAAATCAATTAGATATATTCTGCTCGCACCAATTAAATTGTAACCCAGTTTGCTTGTATTAAACGTAACTAGTTCGTTTCCAGAAAAGTCCAAAAGCTTAAGAAATACCAGACAATAGATCTTGAAAGTCTAGAATTTCCATCAATCCTCGGTTAGTATACTGCACTCAATAACAGACCCCATAGAACCGCTTCGCTGACAGACAAACATTTATTCTCAGTTAAATAGTGCAATGATCTTTGTGGATGTTTGAAGCCTTTCGACTCGTCCAAACCGATTGCATTATATCTTGCTATTTTATTGTTTCATGAATTCGAACACTTAAGCAGTCAAATTATTGGTTTAATGACCTGGCAAAAGAAGTGACTAATAATTCTTCAACGATGTTCCACAGAATCGTGGTTATTTCAACCACGATTGAAAAGAGGGCTAGGTTGCGAATATCAGCTATATGTTAATACGTTAGACCTAAAGTAATTATTGAAGCATATATAGCTAAGCGTTGATATTTGTTTTCCTTTTAACTTTTTTTCAGACTCTAAGAATCTTTCTATCGTTACTATACGGTATTCTAGCAATATAAACTATACAGCTTCTGTCTAAGCGACGATGGGATTGAGTGTAGCTGTAAAAACGCCACCATCCGCTAAGGCATGGGCGGCGATCCGTACTTCCGAGTGGGGGGGATATGACCTTGTTGACTATCTAAGCGTAGCGCCACCATGAGTTGGCGCGAAGCGTACAAGAAAATTTTGGGATTTACAAACCCTCTAGATGGCCGGAAACGGCACTTCCCGAGGTTTCCAAGCGGCATATACCCAACTTTAAAATAGGGATATCATGTCCGAAATATCTCATAATCAGGATCCAAAATACTTTTTTTTTTTAATTTCGGGTGTTATTTTGGGAAAATTGCCCCTGTCAATCTTGTTTCAGGCGCTACGTTAGAATGTTCGAGAGCTCTTTTATATTATTCGATGAAGAAAATGGCCTCATGCAGGCTATTATAGGCCTATACACATGCAATACACAATTACACATAGTTACATTCCTAGGTACCGATTAATAGGGCATCCAGGTGAAACGTGTATTAAGCATTACCCTTGTAACATGAGATTCTCAGCTGTTCGAGGGAACATGTAGGCATACTATAGTGTAGGCCTACTATAGGGCCTATATGAATACTATGAGGGTGCATATATGTACTATATCAATACCGTGGGCGCAATAATACATTTTGTTGTTATAGGGCCAATGAAGCTCACAGTCAACTATTCTTGCTTTATAAAGACGGTTTATTTGAAAAGATCGCACAGCGTTTATGGTAGGCGAGAAATGAAGCTAAAAAGAGCCGTACATTCACGATGATACATAAATGTAGGCATGAAAAAAATTCTTATCCCTGGCATTTGGTGGGGGGATATGGTGTATTACATCCCCTCCACCCATTTTCATGGGGGATATATCCCCCCCTTCCCCCCCCCCCCCAGGATCGCCGCCCATGCGCTAAGGCAGCAATATGAGACATATATATCTTGTACTTCTGGCCTAGGATCTTCTAATCTCTGTAGTAGGTTGATTTCCGAACAATTGCATCTATGAGCAAATACTTCAAACAGTGGTCATAAAGTATATGTTATTATGAACTGTACATTGTTTGGATACTTGATGGAATGATAATAAAAAAAAAAATAATAAATAAAAAAAAATACTTCAAACAGATTCATGAATAGTTCAGTCAAGTAAAGTAATTATTGAAACATTACCACATCTTCACAGCAATCCCACTTCTGACACCATGGATGATAACATACCAAACAAACAAATGTCTACATCATATTTGACTATCTTTGAAAATAATTCGCATTTACTAGTATAGTAGAAACAATTTGCACAAACTAAGAGTGAAATTTATGTTAACTGAGTGTGAACAGATTTGAGACCTTCTATAAAAGTTGGCTTAGGTTTCCAACTTGCAGCCGTGTTGCATGTTTGTCTTAGAAGTGTGAGCATATTGAAGTAACCGAAGACGTGGGCATATACCTATAACTAGCAGCCCATCGAAGTTTCATGCGCCTTTCTTGAGTACAAATTCAAAATGTTAAGTATGTTACAATTCTTCTTCTTTTTTTCAAGTCGAAATAGTCTTCTTTATCTAAAATATATTATTATTACGAGAAAAATCATCACTTTTCACACATGAATAACAATTATAAAACCAGATGAAGATATATATATATGTCATAGACCAATATGAAGGCATGAGACCTGCTAAAACGTCTTACATATAGCTCGGCTTTGAGTTGTCAGCCATATTTAGGCCTATCTGAAAAAGTTTGTTTACGTTGAAATTATCTAAGCTGCATAGCCCTATTTGTAACGCGCCATCAAAGTTACATGCGATTCATTCAAAACAACTTAAGATGCGTTGTTTATAGCATTCTACATTACGTATTGTTTACATCTCAAAAAATGTGGGTTTTGTTTGTTTGTTTTTACTTCATCCAAAAATGGTCACGGTGAAACAGCAGCACTTGACGTTAGTCTACACCAACAACACATTAAAAGCGGAACATATATACGTCATAGGTTCATTTGCATATAAGATATATAGACTGATCTCGTCATCGGGGTATTTGCCAACTTATTGCAAGCAGATTGGTTTCAGTTTGTAGTTTGGTGGGATTCAGTTCCTACTGCAGACTGCTTCAATGTGATTCATGGTGGCTTATTATAGCTATGAAACGGAACAGGTTATTAAAGTACTGGTCGGACAAAAGTTGTTAAATCAAAGGGGGATTACTTGTGTCACGTTCCTTCTTTCGTGTTCGAAAAGGCAGTTCCTAGTTGATTACATTCAAGTACCCTTTCATATATGATCTTCAATTTGGCCTTCGCTGTTATATGGATACATTACACCAGAGGGGAGCGGCACGGGGAGGGGGGGGGGGTAACTTTAACTATTAAGCACTGAAAGATACACGATTATGGACGATCAGTCTCACTTTATATTTTATCTTAATTGTCTTACCTTTTGGAACCATCTATACCAGGGTTGTCCAACCTTTTGCAGAGGAGGGCCACATGGAATGATTATGATGAAGGAGGGGCCGCATGAACCCTACGCTCGATTTTTTGCCCGAAGCCCAAGGCAACAAAATGTGAGCACTGCGCGCGGAGCGCACTGATTTATTTTCCTTCCTGATAAAACATGAATAAAGTCCAGCCGCCCCCCCCTCCCCTCCGCTGAGAGAGTGTCACGCAAACTGCCCTGTATGCATTTTTTTGGGACCCAGAAGGTTCGAATGATTGATTATATAGCTTAAACTTGTTATCAATAGGTCTGCTCACTAAAATTTCGCACCGTAGAGCATCTCTGGCGGGCCGGACGCAACCCTGCGGGGGGCCGTACTGTGGCCCGCGGGCCGTAGGTTGGACAACCCTGATCTATACAATGCTTATGGTAACCTGTAACACAAAATAATTGTATCTTTGTGCTATAGGTCTTTAGAGGATTGATAAGGAAGTAAACTGACTGTAGCGCATATATAGGTACAAATGCTTTCTGTATGGCGGGTATCCAAATTATATTATTACAAGCCTTTCTGCGTTGGCAGGCAATGATTGGGGGGGGGGGGGGGTGGAGGGGGCAGGTAACATGGAGAGTGACTGGCTTTAATTGCGAATGGGAAGGAACCCGCCTTTCGCTCTACCATCACCTTGGGAAAACTCGTCTGATTTCGGACTAACATTGATATCATAAGTGCCTTTCATCTATCATAAGTGCCTTTCATATTTCATTTGATATCATAAGTGCCCGGTGCCTTTCAATCCTAAGGTCCCGAGTTCGAGTCACTTCAATTAAGATTAATGTATGTCGCCCAGTTACAGCCTGAGTTGTTGACAATTGAAAATTCATAATCATGCACGTTAAATATGAATCTAAGAGACTGACTTCGGTCAGCTTGCGGCTTTGATAAGCCAGTGAGGCTTCTTCGCGGTACACGTCTATTTGTACTCATACTCGTATATACGCAATTTAAATATCATAGTCTAGACATGAAGTATTCATACATAGGCCTTTGTTCTCGCACCAGTTTCTCATACCAAGTGGAATTCCAGTTGTACTCGTTGTTACTCATACTGGTGTCAGTGGCGTAGCCAGCATTCCATTGTTAGGGGACAAGATTTTTCTTAAGGGGGCAATGGCCGTGATGGTTGACAGTCGGAATTACCAAGAAATTATTGGCGCTTATTCTGTAGGACAATATTGATCAACGGTCTCCGTATGTGGGTATGATGAAGGCCCAAAATGTGTAATATCTCGGTCTGATTACCAAGTTCTGACCTTATATGAAGTATGAACATGAGCCCTGAGGTAGGAATACTTGTGATTAGAACTCGAAACATGTAAAAGAAGTATTTTTAATACATCACTGGATTTCATTTGGGGGGGGGGGGCAAGACTGTAGCACAAAGCAAATTTGGGGGAATTGCCCCCCCCCCTGGCCCCCCTCTGGCTACGCCACTGACTGGTGTACTCTCATTGACGATCTGCTCCTCCGCACTGGTACTTGTTTGACATGAACACAAACAACAGACATACAAACACAATACATAAAAGTGTGTACCAGACTAGTGAGTGTAGATATATATTGTGCAAGAAGTCTCCACTTGGCGTGTGGGTTTTCCCCGCCGGTGTCACTTAAAACACCCTCTTGGTATACCAGACTAAACCACTTACACTTCGCTTTGACATTTAAAAAAAAAGATAACTGAACAGAGGTACCATGCCGTTAGCCACCATCAAATAATAGTTGACAAGTCTTAACCTTTTTCTTGTTTTACTTTACAGTCAAGAGAACAATAACATTATTAGTTTGTGTATCTTATTAATCATGAGTAATCATATTTCACGAAGCTTTAAATGATAAACATCCCCCCAAAAAAGAACAGATCAATAGCAATTCGCGAGGTCAGAAGTATGCTATTCAATATTTCGTACTTTATGAACACGCTCGACTGCTTCCATTCATTGCGATAGACTATAGGGAGCTGTTGACTAATTTATATCGTCAATGGTAAATACATGACGAAGCATCTATATCCCTCATTGGTATGACACGGTAAAAACCAGTACCACGCAGTGCACAACTTCAACCTTTTTGCAGCAAAAGATCATTCTTACAGCATCCAAAACAGAACAGATATCTTTTGTGTCGAAGAGTCGTTTTATGCTGGTAAGTTCAAATTTTGTATTTTCACCCATATATAGTTACAGTTAACATAATATAACAGTACGCACGTAAAGGCAGTTTTTCGTTGAGTTATTTAGTTCGTTGATACATATTTTTACTCAAAGTAAAGTACTTTTTAATAAGCAATATTAGGCCTGCTTTTCGTGAAGTTTGCTGAAGGGTATAGATTACAAAAACAATCTCCACAGTATTTTACACAGTATACTATAAACCTTCATTCACATGCAGCAAATGGCCATAGAGTAGCCCATATATAGTGTGCATATAATTGCAATGCATAGTTTACTATACTTTTGTTGGTTGGGAATGCATCATATCTGCCAAACGTAGCCAAGGAATGCCATCTCAAAAGTAATGTGGGACATACTCTTTAAATTATTAACGTAAGCAGGGGCGTATCCAGGATTTACTAACACGGGGGGCGCGAATTACTATCTAAGCGGAGCGCCACCATCAGTTGGCGCGCAGCGTACAAGAAAATTTCGGGTTTTGTTACCCCCCAGATTACCGGAAATGGCACTTCTCGGGCTTGAAATGACCAACCAAATGTACACTTTTGCCTGATAACCAAGAATTTCCTAATAGTTTTTTTTCATCCATAACCTTTTTGAAGATTGTCACCAGTCACACATCCTGTTCGACCTCATTGCATCTCCTGTGGATCATTGCTTTTTGTAGGTGATTCTACGTCGCGGCCCACAATACCCGTAAGCACCATTTTTCAAGGTTTTAAGCCCATTATTTGTTCAGAATTTGAAAATTCACAACTCTCGTGAATGAATTCTCTTCCAAAAATACCCATAATGTTGCACAAATTTCATCTATGGACACCAATATAGAAAACCTCCTTCAACCCCTAACAGACCGGTCAAAATTGCACGAGTAGAGGGAAGTATAATGAAGAATGGTGGTCAGGGAATTTTAGAAAATTCAGACACAGTTTATTTATTGGTGTACAAATATCAAAACCTCTTATAACGGCTATTCTATCAAACTTCGTTGAATGGAATGAAAAACTACCATATATTTCCGAAACCGAACACTACATACATATACAGTTTGGAGGTTGTTCATCCTGGAACGCCATTTTCATGCTCACTGATATGATGTGATATCTGCTGTATGCTTTACAAATTCGAGTAATTGAAAAAAAGACTGAAATAAATAACTTTTATCTGTTTATTGTGCGATGCCCCACATTATTTTCATTTCGAAAGATGCACAGTTTCAAGTTCATTACATACTGAAGGCCTTGGTTCTCTATCTGCCTTCAGTTTAGGGTAGATCTTGGGATTTTCATACCTAGATATCGCTAGATATTGCTAGATATCCATACAGTTCAGTGTCTTTAGCATTTTTCGGGGCCTGATCTTGGAAATTGCAAAATCGGGAGTGGTCACACTCCATGTAGGTCAGTGGACGTCGACCTCTAGACGTCACTAATACACAACCCGATCACTTGTTATCGATGAAGTGGTGTGTTGCCGGATTTTGTCAAGGTCTTGGTACAACGGGCGAAAGTCATTCATCTGGAAGCGATCAGAAGGGCTGGGCGTAGGGTTCTGGGGTTGTGGGGCGCGCGTTTTTATGCAGATGGGAACAATCTCAAGGAGTGATGGGTGCGTCCGCCCCCCCCCCCCTCCATTGATATTCAAAGGAGATGTGCTCAATTCTCCAATCGCATGCGGAATTTATTTTTAGATTCCTTGTACGAGTTACGGTACTAGGTTTGGGGGTTACAATTAGCATTCAGGTCGGAGTGTATAGCATTTTATCTTTGGATGACAGTGTTGCATCGAAGGACATAGGTCTAGTGCAGTTCGCATATAGATCCTGGTCTAATACCGAAATGCGTCATGTTCGAGACCAGCCACAGTTGGTTTCATAGCACAATTGTACAATTGTTTAAGGCGTCCATACACACACGCGTAATAGACCATATATGGTATAATTATATGCATTAGTGAGAGAGGAAAAATGGAAACGTCAAAATGGAGTTGTCGGTGTAAGGGGTAGGCTGAGGCGTACGCCCCTTCCGAAATCCTCGATCCGTCACTGGCTACCCTGTGTATATAATAGGGATCAGCGCTGTAATCATGTCACTGTTCCTCTTTCTCTTCCCGGTGTCGTAGCGTTGTTTCTATGACATGACATATTTAGACCCGTCACATCATGACTTGAGGGGTTGTTGTTATTGTAAGAGTGTTACATACATTGTACTTAATACTCAGCAGTACAATAATAAATCCAATCAATGTGATGATTGTGTGTTTAACATGGTGAATGTAACATTTTATTACACAAACAGTAATATCAAATTGATATAATGTCATAGCATTCAGTGTCCCAAGAATGCTAATGGTAAGTTTAATACAAATATGTTTCAGGTCACAAAGTTCACTATTTTTCCATTTTCTTTCAAGAAGATTATATCGGTTCATTTCATTCTTCATTTCTTTATTTGGTACTGGTTGATTGTTGAATCTTAATTGAAATTAAACTATTATCTGCAGCAGATTATGAAAATGCTGCTTATATATGGGTGACTACAGGAAGAGTTGTATCTTTGTAATTGTCTTCAAAACCGACAGTTGATTATGATTTAACTTTAGCTATAAAATGATGTTTACTATAAACGTTGAAGAGGTGGGGTATTTATGTGAAAAGAGAAGGAAACTAATTTCTTAACTGGCTAATACCAAATATTCAAGATCCTTCAACTTACTTGAGGATGTATAAGTATTGATCCATTGTGCTTTATAGTATTATATCATAACCCTATCAAAGCGCTGATAGTAAGTTTTACTTGTTGGAAAAGTACTAGAATGCTCTTTATATACCAGCATTTTGAAGTTGCAAAGCTCATATGACATAGAACGATTATCATGTTTCTTGTAATATGATTTTTTGTTATTGAAACTAAAGTAACCATGAACAGATCATTTACGTATCCATGCAAGAGATTTTAGTTAATGCTGCGCGTAGAGTTGAATCTTTGCCAAATTTTGCAATCAGACAGTTGATTATGTTAATTTTTGGGAGCTTTCAACTATTTTTACATGTTGAGGGAGTTGGGTGAAAATTCCTAAGTCGACCAATGCTTTTTTGTACATGCATCTTAGAAACTAAAAAAGGAAATTATTTAAATTTTCGTAAGCATGCACCTTTAAGAGATAGTACCTTGATACCTTGCCATCCATAACTGGACACAAAAGTTAAAATATCATGACTGTAGTTCACTATTCATGCATGATAGTAGATGTTCTGGAAACCCTCTTAAGTGTTGAAATGAAAGGTTGAATTCATCAAATATTCTGAATTATTTGTGTTGTCATTCCTCTTTTTGTCTCTTAAATGTGCTTTTCTGTTGTGATTTACTTAAAAAACAAGGAATCAAGCTGCTTTTAATAATTAACGTATGAAACACTTATGAACGGGCATGCTATGTTGAAATCGCTGGCAAAATTTTACATAATAATTTTGTAGTTGCGTTACATGCTGATCATGTAAAACTTTACAAAACAGCAGTTAAGTAAATTCAAGTAAATTTTACTTAAATGTTTTAGTGTTCTTATTTGACATGAACATCAAGTAAAATTTTAACCTTTGTACAAGGGCGTAGGAACCGGGGGGGGCTGGGAAATGTGGAGGGGCGGAAGTATCATTCCGCCCCCCCCCCCCCCCCGCTCCGCAAGTCAGAAAACCCCTTTTTCATTTCCAAATGAGAAAAAAAAATCTCATTTGGAGCACCAAATTGCATCTAAGGCAAGGTGAAAATACAAAATTAAGTTTACAAAATGGAGTGGGTGTTGAAGTGTGCTATATTGCACCAAATTGCATCTGAGGCCACCTGGAAATGCAAAAAATTCCAAAGGGGAGGGGGGACACCCCTCCCCCTTTGAAACGTTATTATTATAACAATAAAAACAAGAACTAATGAATAATATCGAAAGGGGATTTTGTGGGAATGGAATAAGATCAGTTGGTATATCGTCGCTAAACTAGTTTTCTGTCTGTATTGAGTAACAGGTACATCGACGGTAAGAGGAAGTATTTAATGGAACTTATATACAGCTAAGTCACGAATGCGCCATAGAGCTAAAGTTAATTATGTCATTGTTATTTTTATTAACTGTTATATACCCTTTGTGGTTAGTGTGGGAGGTATTCCCTAACTTACTTGACTTTAGGACGCATGTATAGTGTATTGTGTTCAAAATTTAAAGTTCACACTTATTATGGGCTTCACACCGTTCCTTTCGCCAGCTATAAACTGTCAACCTGCTCAGTTAATTGACGAGGTTTCCATTGCATTGTATATATGGCTACATAGAGATGTGGGTTTTGTCCCTCCTCACGGAACAAAACACAGTTTTCCAAGGTCCGTGTGTCATTCATTGTACTCATTGTTTAAAGGCGTTACCTTTAGTTGTCCCTGAATCTACAGCAGGCAGTGTATTGCCGGTCGATATGTCATACATTGAGTTATGCACATAAAGTATAGGCATACGCAGACATTCCAATGCAAACAATTAACGCATATTGTAGGCGTGTTGAGTCTATATCGAAAATAATATTGCGTACGAAATGAGGTAACTCATAGAAATGCAAACACAGGAATGAGTTGATTGTTTACCTACTTCGTGTTCTCATTATTAATTTCCAGGCTTTAAATGTCTGATCTGCAGTGGCCGACCATGCAACAATATTTGTAAAAGGTCTGGGTGTGGTGTTAAACAGGCCTCCCACCCCTTCCCCCACCCTCAGTTTTCAATCTCACACAAAATTGGTTATTACAACAACGCGGTTTAAAGAGCTGGGAGAAATGTTCCCAGATTCCTCTACATGGGTAGTTGGCTACACCACTCTGTTACAAAACCTTGTGTCCGCTCTTGCATGATCTATTGCATCAACAGGCCTTGCAACGTGTAAAACATTGTAGGCCTATTTGGTCATGAACCGTAGCCTATACCCATAAACTCTGAGTATAGCCCATGTGAGTATGTGGCATAATCGAAGGACAGTGATAGCAAACAATTAACTAATTACAAGGAACAATGATGCAAAGGTACCGGAAGGGGGGTTCTATATAACCACAGGTGACAAAGCATCATTCCAATCAAAACAAAACTTTATTCTACACAAAAGATGTAGTTTAGTAAAATTGAATGCGGTATTAAAGTAACAATAGTGTAAAGGCAATGGAATATCAGACCAATTCTTAAAATAAGTTAACGGTTAAGTCTGGATAACAATGACACCATGGTTATTCAATATAGACTCATGGCCTTCAGATCTGATAGTTCCTTCAAAATTCCGGCTTTTGAAATTATGCCCCTCAGAGTAGTCGCAAAAACCTTCATAAATTTCAACGTCAATATGAGCTCGATTTGTTTGGTGTGTTTGCTCGGCCAATCTTCTGGTTAGCGATGAAGGAAGTGAACAAACTGAATCAAAACTAAGCACGGAAAGTTATCCACCATGCATAATATAGAGCCATTCTATACGTTTGTTACCATGATACCCTATATATTAGTCTCCTATCAGTCGTTACATTTGATTTGACTTGGATCCAACTTTACTCTACCTTGATTCACTTCTGTAGTCTACCGACCCCCTACCACTTCACCTACTCCAACCCCGCCCCCCCCCCAGGCAGCGAATATTTTTTCCCAAACTGAACTGACACTGAAATTATTTCCTCGATTCTGATTGGCTCTCAGCAAGCACGTCAAACAGCGAACAAGTCAAAAGACAGAGACATATCGTCAAATGCCTTTTTAGTGTACACTCACTGGCTGGCACACTCTCGCTCGCCGTCTTCATGGCCACTGCATATTCGACTAGGCCTATCGTGGTTCATTGACTGAATACATTTTGAATTTATGATTATAAAACTAAAAGTATCGCACACTCCGAATGTACACAAACACCTCGTACATATGTACATCGGCTGCATGTATACAATTACAAATGCACTGTGTTTTATTGTGTTGTATGCTATACACAGTACAATATGCTACATTACATGTGTTGTGTAGAGCGGAGTCAAGCGAGTAAACAAACGATCGAGGACTGCCTATAATGGGCGCAGTAGTTGGGAATAGTTGCTTCATTGTGTTAAGAACACTATATACTTTCGTTCATATATATACCTACCAAAACTTCTGGAAAGTTGCTAATGTGAATATCTTGAATTTGTTCGTGTTGATCATTCTGATATCGACAGAGTATGGAGGGATCCATGTTGAATACTAAAAGTATATCACTTGCTCGCTGAGAGCCAATCAGAATCGAGGAAATAATTCCAGTGTCAGTTCAGTTTGGGAAAAAATATTCGCCCCCGGCAACCGCTTCATCCCGTTGCAAATAAGAATTATTTGCAGAACAAAAATAGTCTATACAGTGATTATTGATAAGGAATATTGTTTCTGCAGGAGGTTGATGACTAACAATTATTTTGTAACTGATTTTTAACGAGCATTAATGTGGAACGTTCGAGTGTACATCATGCGTGCCAACAGCTCCAACATAGATCTGGTGCATCATACCTAAAAAATAGAAACTGTCAAGATACAAAACTCCCTTAAAATATCTAGACAAATACATCCAATGTTAATACTTTTGTCACAGCTATAGGTCTTTTGATCGGTCAAAACAGCCTAGCAAATCAGAACTGTGATGTGAATTGCTGATTGATGAACAATGAACGGTCCAGGGTAATAGTAAAGTGCATACATAAACTTTTATTGATACGAAACAAAATATGAAATTCTTGAGAAAACAAACAGCCGTCTTTCTTTCTTTTTTTATACTAAATGTCACTTCTAAAATAATCACATTATAACCATGAAATATTCACTTTACCTTTCTGTTTTCCACATTATTCATTTATCCACTGAAAAGATGAATTTTGTGTTGAATTTTCAGAGTACAAACTGCTCCTTTTACTTATAGAAATATCCACCTGATAACTTTGTTTGGTATCCACGTCTCTTTAGTATCCACTTTCACATTTTGACTATCCCCTTAAATTGTCTATAACAAAACATTTTCTTGACTTGTTTTTTTTTTAAGAGGGGAGGGGGGAGGAGACAAATAATTGGGGCCATATCCGTACGTTGCTACCATGTGTGGGTCATGTGTTGATCATACATAAACATTGCGAAATGCAACTGAGTATAACGCCATGAGGCGTTCGTGTTTTAATCCACTGCGTAGTTAAAATGTTGTGTATAGGCAGTGTGTGTAGTAGAATGCATTGCAAAGATGTCAGCTACATATATGCCTTCTATTTAGATATAACTCGGTATACATTGTAGTTTGGACTGTGAACTGTGAACAACAGACAAATATTTAAATATAATAAATTCGGTAGTGTATTCATAGACCATTGGCCCCCTTTTCTTGGTGGAGGTGGCTTAATTAGGTGCCCGGATCCAACAGACCAAAATGGTTAGTCCTGCTCTGAATGGGGCCAGTATAGATTAGGTTACATCTGTTATGGCAATGTGGTAGCCTGTTAGGTTATTCAATGTATTTGGTTTCTACTTTAAAGAACAGATTGCGGTTGCCAGATAGTTAACATCCGTATTAATGCTTACAGGAAAAATCACTACAGCCATATTCAAGTCTCTTTTGAAGCATGTTCTATGCTGAGAAAAGTAATGCAATGAACACCGCCACCCCCCCCCCTTAACCACCAGGCTTTGAAAAATTCGTCTCTGCATGAGCAAAGGTTTACCCTCAATCGTTACTTTTGTTTAACACGTTTCAAACTATTTATTTGTTTGTTGTTATAATTGATATCGTCATTTTTTCAGGTTCTCTTTGGTACTACAATGAAGACGCCCTCTTTCTACAGGATCCTGGCCTTACTCTTTACCCTGGTAGGGATCGTTCATTGTCAGCCGCAATGTCCCACTATTTGTACCTGTTCTCCTGATCCTGTATTGAATACTGGGGTAATTGACTGCAGTAATCGCGGTTTGACATCCATACCGGATAATTTGGTTTATCCATTCGGAGGTACTATTGGTAAGATAGACCTATCAAACAACATGTTGACTACACTAGATATCGATCGGTTGTTCACGCTTCTTAGAGGTAGCCAGGTCGAGGCACTTGACTTCAGTTCAAACTTAATATCTGACGTCACTGGAACATTTGATGCACTCGACGGGAAAGATTATGTAACCCTGAATCTGTCCAGTAATGCGTTCACATCTTTCCCGGAGAATGTCATTCCCGTTAATCACCTTCGCAACGAACTCGTCCTTGATTTCTCGAACAACCGGTTAACCGAATTAACTCGACATATTTTTGCTGGAGGTAATGATCCTACCCTGTTTGGGTTTCAATTCCTCGCCAGAAATAACTTAATCAATCGAATAGATGACGAAACCTTTCAAGGAGTTGAAATCGTAGATACAATTCTAGATTTGAGGTCTAATCTCTTGACTACTCTCTCACCGACCTTCCAAAGCCCAGTTGGAGTCCGAGAATTGCGTTTCTCGGGTAACCCTTGGAACTGTGACTGTAATCTTCGATGGATTATTAATCCTATGCGATTTCTTGTCAACCACACATCGACGGATCCTCCTAATTGCGTAACACCAGTTGCAATTCAGGGTAGACCTATATTTAGTCTAACATCAAATGAATTTACCTGTCTACCATTCCAACAGGGTCCGCTTCAAAGAAACATTGTCAACCCAGATAGCTTTACTTTGAGTTGTCCAGCTTCAGCCGATCCACCCACACCTGAGATCAGCTGGACTGTCTGGTTACCCTGTCCTAATGGTGGTGACCCTCTAGAGTTGTTTTTTACCTCCGATGAGATTACTTTGAGTGATATCGACACTAATCCTAGGGCGGCATTTAGATGTACAGCAATTAATAACGCTGGAAGTGTGGACTTCGACCTGGATATTCGAGTCGACGGTGAGAAAGGTATTGATATCCCAGGAACGTCAAATGTAGTGCCTCCTGACAACCCTGGAGAACCTCGTGTAGAGAGCACAATGGCTACCACAAAGAGTGTTTCTGGTGTTGTTACAGTAGGTGGTGACGGAGATGGGTCCTCCACAGTCGGTGGTAACGATGATAAGCGTTCGGAATCACCGAATCGCCCCGTGGCTAGTATTATCATACTCGTTATAATACTCATTATTTCTTGGAGTATAATTGGATTTTTAATCTACCGTATATGGCGATTAAAGAAGGAAGCCAGTGCAGTGGGTAAGCGACCACCTACCGAATCAGATTCAAACGGAAATACCGCCAAAGCTGTCCCTAAAAACGGTATCTATAATGACGTAACGCATAACCAGGGCTGGAAGGGGTCAACAATTCATCCAGAGTTGTCAAGTGCACCAACCTATGCGGCGCCTGAAAAGACGAGACACGTGAAACCATCCGTACCTTTGAAACCACCTTCACTAAATAAACCAGCTCCACCACCTAAGCCCAAATCGAACCCATACCAGTACAATACCGAGTACGTTGACCCGCCCCTCAGGTTTGGAGCTCATAATGGGGGATATAGCTACCATAATGATGACAGTGCAGCATAATCCGTAGAAATGAGACCAACATGACAAGCGATTATAGGAGATTATTCAATTAATAATTCAGATCCACTTGCTTTAGCACAAGCAATGGGTTCATATTATATAGGCGTGACACCTCTCTGTGGTAAATTTCCCTATTTTCAATCCGGTTCTAGGAATGAGGGTTAGTCTATAAATTGTGCTTCCAATAAAGTAATAGTATACCGTAAACGCAATATATAATCGTATACCTTGTTGTTTACTGTTGTTCTTCACCGTTATTATTAACTGTTGTTGTTTACTGTTATTGCATATTGTTTTTGTTTACTGTCGTTGAATGTTGGTGTTTAATGTTTATTTCTGTATTCAGATGCTACTCATTGGTTTGGTTTTATTTACATTGGTATAGAGATTACTATAAGAGTGACGAAAAGTTTCCAACGACTTTAAAAGTGTATAGCCTAAGATAAACACCGGTACTGGACGTCAAGACAGTTCAATTTTCATTATAAATAGGGTTAAAAATATGATAGATCGTCAAAGGACTTTTTATCATTACAATTAGGCCTATACCATTTATGAAATCATTTTCATTATTTAGACAACTTGACTACAGACTTTTTATTTTCGGTCAAACTGTCGTTATGTATAAGTGCCTATTAGAGCACACGCAACAATGGCTTCGGCTTCCACTGCCGATAGTTATTACCGGAACAAAACAATAGGAAATGCGAAAAACTTTTTGTGTTAACACTGATAATTTAAACAAAATATTTTGCCATTTATTACAAGAATGAAAAGGGATAAATTCGTTTGGATTTCTTTCTGTTTATTCCCGGGTTTTTTGCGTCATTAATTGCTTTGTAGATACTTGAGTATATAGTTGTATATAATTAAAGGCGAATATTTTACAAATTAAAACTCAAAGTATACAAACATAGCTAGAAGCTTTTTTATATATATTAGGACTGATGCATACTGAATCTCATCACAGAGACTACGTACATTGATGAACCCGTATATTAAACTGTGGTAGGTTACTATGCCAGGCATTAAGGTAACGCGCTTATACTTTATAAGCCTAAGTCATGATTTTAGAGAACAAAACCGCCATATATGGAATATAATCGCGATGTTATCATTAATAGTGTTATAGTATACCGTGTACACAGTGTGATATGTAGTCTCAATTGAAATACACAATGCGTGTGTTTTATGTTTTTTGTTTTTTTGTACCATGCAGTTGTAAATAGAACAAAGAATTTGTATACAATAGAAATATTTGTAATGTTATCATTTGGAACTTGTTGTGTTTGTAAATGTTATCCCCGTGCCTGACCCCTATTTCCGTCCCATCCGTACCAAAGATATTGCCGTTTTATATAACAACTCACAACCCAGTTAATTGAAAGTAGACAGAAAAGTGAATATACAAGGTTGGATACTCAATATTATTCACGGACGTTTATGCATAGGTATTATCTTCAAGTTATTAATGGTTCTCCAAGTTAAAAGGCGGGGTGGGTTCTGAGCCAACCTCATTCACGTGTTTAAGCGATTTGATCAACAATCGCGGATAGTCTGTGGTATAACCTTTTCAAAATCTAAATCCTAATTCTTTAATACAGTGCCATCATTAATTGGTCGAATTTCTTGATTTTGGATACACATACATATAAGGAAGTACCATTTTGTGAGTCTCCAGAGTCGTTCGATAGTGACAAACTGTCTCCCTAAAACCGGTCCAGTAAGGCTTAATTTCGAAAGCAAGGTACGACAACGAAAAGATGCATAGAAAAAAATGCAACAGAACCCTGAAGATATAGTTTATCAATATTGTAATTATCAAGCGAGAAAGGTTTTTTTTCTTCTATTGCATGGCCCAATTAGTCTTCCGTAGATCAGTACAACAACACTATGACGGCTTTTAGTGTTACACGTTATGCACTATTCCGCTAGCACCGTAATCTCAACATTGAACATTTCTCTCACTCCTCCATCTAAACTCCTCTAACTTACTCTATATTGAGGTGTTTATTTTCATTTCCAGCTTCGTATTCAAAGACAAAATTTGCATATTGAGTAATGTGAGAAATTCTCGATAAATTGAAAAATCGCAACGTGTTTTTAACCTTTCTGCTTTATTCAATATGTGTTTTGACGTCATACTGCAAATACCTCACTTCATAGAATACTGGAATGCGGGGGAAAAAATACTCCGTTGATTGTTTCATACTCCAATAGGTTTGTATCAGTCGCTTCCTTATTTGGACATGTGGTTAATTGTACGTCTCTTGTGTTGTGACTGGTTCAGTCAAATTTAAGACTGGAAAACTTACTTTACACAACATAGTCTGTAATATCACATTACTGCTTCTACTTCTATACATAACTCAACATAATAGGCAGGGGATCGTATGTCCGAATCATCATGAGTCAAGGTGTGCTGAAAGCGAACGCTGAGGATCGTGGGTCACGTGCACAAGATGCAAAATATTCAAACCTCCATGCAATCAGCCCCGCTGCACTCTCCCTCCGCCATTCCCTGGACCTCATCCCTATAACAAACATAACTCAGTTTGTTGCCGATTAGAAATCAGAGGCAACCATATACAGCACCTAACCCAGGCGCGTATCCAGGGGG
The DNA here is from genome assembly GCF_037975245.1 of Apostichopus japonicus. NCBI lineage: Eukaryota > Metazoa > Echinodermata > Holothuroidea > Aspidochirotida > Stichopodidae > Apostichopus > Apostichopus japonicus. The sequence continues at coordinate 2,197,395 of NC_092566.1, forward strand.
CGTTGGGGGCACGTCCCCCGGGTAAGAAAAAGAAGAGAGAAAAAAGGGAGGGAAGAAAAAAAGTAAAAAAACGGAAGAAAAGAGGAGGAGGAGAGGAAGGAATGGAAAAGAAAAAGAAGAAAGAGGGCAATTCCGTAAAGTCGGACGTACATTTCGGACAGTTTGTTGATCCATATCTCAATGGCTATATATAGGAGATTACTTTTTATTTGGGTTTTGTGTAACATCTGCCTTGTATTATTCTGTATGGAGTTTCATTTCTTGCCCATCTAAATAACTACAAAAATACTAAAACAACCTCCCTGTGACGGACGTACCTAGAGAAAGTGACTTTTTCAGATCGTATTTTTCTTTTGAAAATTTCTGTGAATTGGAATGGGATACAATTAAAAACTACTATACATGTTATCAAGAAGACTCTTAACTACCCATATCAGTAAACAAGCAGTTGAAACATTTATCACTTAACGGCAATATTTTCAAAAATTCCTTTGTGACGGACGTACAATTTTTTGTGACGGACGTACATTTGTGATAGTAAATGTACGTCCGTCACAAACCAAAGCACTACTTGATATGCCTAAAAGTTCAGTTTGTGACAGGGCTTCACCCAGGGTTTCCATTGTTGACAGCTGTACACAATAATGCAGCATTTAACTGTGCCTAATGGAACAACTTAGGTAAAAGTAATAGTGAAACGAAGGTACACCCTCTCACAAAATTGGAAATATGTATTTCACTTTAAGTTGTATGCAAAACATCACATGTAATAATAAGCTCAATTAAAATTGTGTGTTCATCATTTCAAACAATACAGATGTAAGACCCCTAGGGTGTTGAAGTTCTCTGTGCGTCAGAGTGGGTCAGAAGGATGGGCCTTTATTAACATTAGGATGGCATGAACACCAAAACCATTTTTCTTTCACTTTTCTTCACACGTGACAATTTTTTAAATTAAAATACATGTACTGCAAGCTTTTGTATGCATGATATAGCAGCACTTTTCAACAAACAAGAATTTCAGAACTTCAGATGTGTGATGCAGTATGTTGCATTGCTTCAGGAATTCTTAGGCTGTATTCACATTGGATCCCGTTTTTGGTCCTGTGTTGACAATTTAACCACATATATGTTATACCAAAATCTCCGATAGTGTTCACACTTGAAGTCCTGCTCCAGCTCTGATTGCCCACTCTGGACAGGAAGTCACAATATTTGTAGGGTTACTCACATAGAAGTGCGAATGCACAAAGTGTATTGTACATTTTCTATAAAGATGAGTGTCACTAACTTCTGCATGCAATGGATATTCAAGCTTTGATGTGAAAGAATTCAGTGTTAACCATGGTGTACATACTATGGAGTGCAAAAAGTTATTCAGAGGTGACTGCAATAACTGGCAATAGTTCTTAATCTATTGTTAAGACACCGAGATACAGAGGCACACCCTTGGTTAGTATAGCAACTATGGAACATGTCAGGCGCGTAGCCAAGGGGGGGGGGGCGAAGGGGGCACCCGCCCCCCCCCCCCTTGAGCATATTTTTAAAAAAATGTTTTAATGTTTTTATGATATCGCTAGTATTTGCAAAGGAGAAAATGCTAAGATGCAACTTACAAGGCCTGGGAAGTGCCATTTCCAGCGACCTGGGAGGCATTTTTAGCCAAAATTTTCTTGTACGCTTCGCGCCAATTATGGTGGCGCTACGCTTATATAGTTTGCAATGCCGAATCTACAGTTTCGCCCCTCCCTTAGCAAATTCCTGGCTACGCGCCTGGAACATGTAATAAAGTAATTTACACAAACACTGTGAAGTTAAGGATGAACCTTCTGGTAACTCTGTCCACCAACACATAAAACTCTGAGCACATGTGGTTTCAAAATAAACTTTTCTCCCACATAATAATACCAGAAACCCAACACAGAAAGTAACAAACGTGTAGCAAATGTAGAACAAATTACATAACAACAATAACATGCATACTACAGCAGTAACAAATACTAACAATTGCAATAACAGTTGTCGATGAACCTTTGACAATCTTCCTACCAAAACTGATTTATTATTTTGCTCAAAACTGGTTGAACACGGTGTAATAAATATGTTGGAATATCAAAGGAAACCTTATGGACAGAAGGAAGAATAAATGGCAGAATTACAAAGAAACAATGTTGTCACGAAAACAAAACGAATTTGTAGCTAATAGTTACATATATGTTCATGGTTAATTTGATTAACAGTGCGTGAAACAGGCATGGTGTTATGGAGTTAATTTGACCTTGATCTCCGGTCACCTTGGTCCTGAGTGTTCACACTCTGGAACTGATATCCCCCAGAACAGGGGACCAACATGTCGCGATTTGACCATGAGTAGGAGAGTGATTATACTGGGATGTTGATCTCGAGCAGGGGATATGATTCGATCGGATCCCCTCTGTGCATTTTTCTAATGTGAACAAGGCTTTTAGATGAAAGTGTCATATCAATGTTGGCAATAGCATACTGTACATGTAGTTCATTAACGTGCCATTTATTTGATATATTACCAAGTACTAACCAATAACAGAATATGCTGGTTGATAGTTGACACTGAAGTATGCAGTGTGAATACCTCTACAGTTATGCTTATGGAACAACCATAAAACTCCCTGTCTGTGTATATGGGATTTATCATTAAATTTAGAAGGAATGTAGTGATTAACATTTTAGAAAACATTGTGTATCTAAACAAAACTAATGTGACGGACGTACGCGTGACGGACGTACGGAAAATACGTACGTCTGTCACAGCATTTTCTGCAAAAATCATTTCGTAGAAGAAAATATAGATACTTCTGATGTTATGCGGTGGCCTAGTTTGAACGTTGGAAGTACAATAAACAATGGCGAAGCTTAATCTCGAAATGTCGCCTTTTATTTTGTGAGTTTCTTTTATCCCTGATTTAATCTCCAAAGACGTTCCAAGACATCTGAAAAGTCACTAATTCATTTTATATACACGAATTAAATGAACAAACATTTTACAAACCACACCAGCCCAAGAAATAGATACAACAAATATTGTTCGTCTTTCACTCATCAAAATCCGATCACTATGAAGAAAAGATTGTAAGTTGATACTTGTATTTGAGTAACTTATATCAAAATATCACGCGTAAAATGGTGTTGTTCCTTTAATTACTAAATGAATTTCAAGTTCATTTGAAAACGTCTAAATTAACACTGTTAATAATCCAAATATCTTTTTAAACACGTCTCAACCCTCATATCAGTTAATTTTTCGGTTCTAAGTAAGCATTTTCTTGATCAGTTATGTAATAGTAAGCACTGTCATTTACCATGGGTTTCGTGCCTGAACTAACACCTGCCTTATTAGAGGGCGGTACAGCTGGTTTGACGGGTAACTGCTTTATCGATTGCGGCATGTGTCCAGTGTCTTCATACTCATCCTGAGGAAGGTCCAGTGAAAGGGGATGACCAGGAGTTCCCGCCATCTCGTTCTTCTGCCTTTTCTTGATATTGTAGTATGACGCTGGTTCTACACCAGAAACTGATGGTTTATATTGGTCAGATGGAGCGTTTTTCGATGATTTTATCTGGGCCGTACATGAACACTTCTTCTTTAGGTTCCAGTTTTGATGAATCGTAAAACCTGTTACGCACCACGAAATAATCATTAATACAATTACAACGACGAGACCACACAGTAGTCCTATTGGTAATGACGTTTCGTTGACCACGATGCCTCCTGTGATGTACATCGGTGTTGGACTATGACCAGTGGTAAAAAAAGTATTCCCTGAAGAAGGTGTATAAATGGGCTTATGGGATGACGAGGGTATATTTACTGGGATATCTATGCCTTTCTCACCGTCGACTCGAATATCCAGGTCGAAGTTCACACTTCCAGCGTTATTAATTGCTGTACATCTAAACGCCGCCCTGGGATTAGTGTCGATATTACTCAAAGTAATCTCATCGGAGGTGAAAAACAACTCTAGTGGGTCACTACCATTAGGACAGGGTAACCAGACAGTCCAGCTGATCTCAGGTGTGGGTGGATCGGCTGAAGCTGGACAACTCAGAGTAAAGCTATCTTGGTTGACAATGTTTCTTTGAAGCGGACCCTGTTGGAATGGTAGACAGGTAAATTCATTTGATGTTAGACTAAATATAGGTCTACCCTGAATGGCAACTGGTGTTACGCAATTAGGAGGATCCGTCGATGTTTGGTTGACGAGAAATCGCATAGGATCCATAATCCATCGAAGATTACAGTCACAGTTCCAAGGGTTACCCGAGAAACGCAATTCTTGGACTCCAGCTGGGCTTTGGAAGGTCGGTGAGAGAGAAGTCAAGAGATTGGACCTCAAATCTAGAATTGTATCTACGGTCGCAACACCTTGAAAGGTTTCGTCATCTATTCGATTGATTAAGTTATTTCTGGCGAGGAATTCAAACCCAAACAGGGTAGCATCATTACCTCCAGCAAACATATGTCGAGTTAATTCGGTTAACCGGTTGTTCGAGAAATCAAGAATGAGTTGGCTGCGTTCGTGTGTAACGGGAATGACCTCATTCGGGAAAGAAGTGAATGCATTACTGGACAGATTCAGCGTTACATAATCTTTCCCGAAGGCTGCATCAAAGGTTCCAGTGACGTCAGATATTAAGTTTGAACTGAAGTCAAGTACCTCGACCCGGTTACCTCTAAGAAACGTGAACACCCGATCGATATCTAGTGTAGTCAACATGTTGTTTGATAGGTCTACCTTATCAATAAACCCTCCTGGTGGATAAAACAAATCATCCGGTATGGATGTCAAACCGCGATTACTGCAGTCAATTACCCCAGTATTCAATACAGGATCAGGATAACAGGAACAAACAGTGGGACATGGCAGCTGACAATGAACGATCCCTACCAGGGTAAGGAGTATGGCCAGGATCCTGTAGAAAGAGGGCGTCTTCATTGTGATACTAAAGTATGACCTGGAAAGAAACATAAAATATGAAGTGAACACTAATACCAAAAAATACAAATAATGTGAAACTTGTAACAATGTTATTTCGCACGATACGGTATATTGAGATTATTTGGACAATGTCGAAAGAAGGGATGTGGGTGTGGCATAAGATCATTTTAGAAGACAGTCTTAATCTGTTAACTGTGAGACATATTCCACATCAGTATAACCTATCTGTACTGAACTAAATATAAATGCACAATCCAAATCCTTTCTTAAAGGTATATTTAAAAGAATTTTTTTTTTTTTTTAGTTTGCTATTTTTGTAAAATATTTCTTATGCTAAAATACGATGCCGATTCAGTGAATTAGATTGACTAAAGTTAATTTTCAAATAATAAAGTAAAAATACGATTATTCGGGTTGTCTCAATTGGCAATTCAGTCATTAAAACATCAAACAAAATAAACGATGCTTAAAGATCATTAGTATTGGCCCCGAATTTTTGCATGCTAATAATTGCTAAAAGTTTCCTAACTTTTCAAATAAAAATACTTCCCGAAAGGCTCTGAGCCTCCAAATATTTCCAGTCATTACGGAGTACTAGAAATGAAAATTAAAGACTCACTGATCATAACAACGTTACGATGGGGCAGTAAACTGCTTGTTGAAAAGTAAGCATGTATGGTTGGACCAATATCTCGTGAGTTATTTAGGATAACTTTGAATGATCAATCTCTGAAATATTGCCATTTTTTAAAGACAGAAGACGTTGATGTTCATTACGTATTTTTTTATAGCTTTGTAAGCCAATACGAATTAATACCAGCGACGCAACTCATTGACTAACTGTTAGATTACCAGTCAGTCGGTCAGTGACTAACGGTTAGATTTCCAGTCAGTCGGTGAGTGACTAACGGTTAGATTAACAGTCAGTCGGTCAGTGACTAATGGTTAGATTACCAGTCAGTCGGTCAGTGACTAACTCTTAGATTACCAGTCAGTCGGTCATTGACTAACGGTGAGATTTCCAGTCAGTCGGTGAGTGACTAACTCTTAGATTATCAGTCAGTTTGACTAACGGTTAGATTACCAATCAGTCGGTCAGTGACAAACGCTTAGATTACTAGTCAGTCGGTCATTGACAAACGCTTAGATTACTAGTCAGTCGATCATTGACTAACAGTTAGATTGCCAGTCAGTCGGTGAGTGACTAACGTTTAGATTACTAGTCAGTCGATCATTGACTAACAGTTAGATTACCAGTCAGGCGGTCAGAAACAAACGCTTAGATTACTAGTCAGTCGATCATTGACTAACAGTTAGATTACCAGTCAGTCGGTCAGTGACTAACGGTTAGATTACCAGTCAGTCGGTCAGTGATTAACGGTTAGATTTCTAGTCAGTCGGTCATTGACTAACGCTTAGGTTACTAGTCAGTCGATCATTGACTAACAGTTAGATTGCCAGTCAGTCGGTGAGTGACTAACGTTTAGATTACTAGTCAGTCGATCATTGACTAACAGTTAGATTACCAGTCAGGCGGTCAGAAACAAACGCTTAGATTACTAGTCAGTCGATCATTGACTAACAGTTAGATTACCAGTCAGTCGGTCAGTGACTAACGGTTAGATTACCAGTCAGTCGGTCAGTGATTAACGGTTAGATTTCTAGTCAGTCGGTCATTGACTAACGCTTAGGTTACTAGTCAGTCGATCATTGACTAACAGTTAGATTACCAGTCAGTAGGTCATTGACTAACGGTTAGATTACCAGTCAGTCGGTCAGTGACTAACGGTTAGATTACTAGTCAGTAGGTCATTGACTAACGCTTAGATTACCAGTCAGTCGGTCAGTGACTAACGGTTAGATTACCAGTCTGTCGGTCAGTGACTAACGGTTAGATTACCAGTCAGTCGATCAGTGACTAACGGTTAGATTACCAGTCAGTCGGTCATTGACTAACTGTTAGATTACCAGTCAGTCGGTCAGTGACTAACGGTTAGATTACTAGTCAGTCGGTCAGTGACTAACGGTTAGATTACCAGTCAGTCGGTCATTGACTAACTGTTAGATTACCAGTCAGTCGGTCAGTGACTAACAGTTAGATTACCAGTCAGTCGGTCAGTGACTAACGGTTTGATTACCAGTCATCGTCAGTATTTCATTGGAAAACTATAGGGAAACTATGCAATGTTTTGATGTTACTACATAAGTACAGTAATCTACATGTATCCCTAAATCGAAACATGTGATGACATGATGGTAATGTAACATTAAATGGCCTAAAGGATTTCACTCATTTAGTTTCTTGCTAAAAAAATGAAACTGTGACAGTAATCGAGTTTCCACTGTCACTTTACTAAATTACAGCAGACGCCGCTTACTCTACAGGCTTATTGCAGCAGTGCAATCACATTTGTTGATTATCATCAGTTATTATTTCTTTAATTTTTAGTTACGTATCATGTGCTTATGTTCATAAAAATGTCTACTGCAAGAGTTTATATCTACAAAAGGAAGGGAACATCCATAGGGCATTTAGCCAATAAATAGCTTGAAATTCTACTCCTGCTCTAAAATTGGTTTTATTCTATAGTATTGGCGACGTGGTGAAGGTTTTCTTCTCCTGTGCAACAGATGGATTGGTAAAAATTTAGGTCAATATTCGAATCTTTGAAACATATTCTGATCTTACCAAATGCCTAAATAATTAGTGAATTTTGTTTATCTCTTTATTAATTTAAATGCATGTAATTGACAATACCTATTTTCCAGAAGTGAAGTTTCATGCTTAGCAAAAGTCAGAGACAATGTTTTCATCGATGAAATACTGTTTATACTATATCAAATAAAGAAAGAAGGTAAGAAGAAAATGTTTAGGTGGAAAGAAAAACATAATTCTTTACAAACTTCTTTTAAGCGAATACAGAACGGAATTGATTGTTTCTTTTTTGTGTACCGTTCTTTCAGTAAGAACACAATCTTATAAAAAAGAAAATGACAAACAAAAAGTTGAAGCATCGTGTGACTTCCCGTCCAGCTTGGAATTTGAAAAATGAAATATTTTTGCCCCCCAGAAATAATCCGTGATGGACATTGTCTACTCCTTAAAATTATTCAGCAGAGCTTAACTCCTAGATATGAAAGATTCTGAAAAGAAGAGGAAAGACTACAGATTATTAGAAAATAAAGAAGGAAATGAAAGCTCACCGTGTAGGATGTCGCAGATATTAACACTAAACAAAATGGCGGAAGTCGTCTCAATAATCGTTCAAGTGCAAAGTAAAGCCAAATAGTGCACAGAGCCGTGTACAGTGAAGTTCTTATACGTAATGATACAAAAATAATTGCAAGGCTCATAAAAAGGTTTAACAAAAATTTTTGCAACAGTGAACCGTGCAATTGGAATAACAACCATGAAAGGCTTTTGTTAATCTTTATCATTGGAGTTAGGTATATATATATATATATATATATATATATATATATATATATATATATATATATATATACCAGATAACAGATATTCTGGAACTAATATAAAGGCATTACAAATACCTACCAGACACATATATTGTAACTTTAACTTATCAGATACGAACGTTACGAGGCATATCTTTATAATATGTAATAAACAGTGTTTGGAAGATTTCTTTCTGCATTTATCCCCAAATTTTCAAACAATATTTCGAAATTGGGTATCTGGAAATGAGTTCCAATTGGCTTTTCCAACAGGGGACCATCTTGGTTTTTCAACTGGGTTCCAAATAGAGTTTTTTAACTAGGTTTTTTAAGATGCTTGCAACTGGGTTTTTCAACTGGGTTTTCTGACTGAGTTAAATGAACACATATCTTTCGTCATATAATTACAATATATAAAAGTGTATTATTATGGAGCCCTAACCTTCCAGGTTCCAACTGTTAATTCTTTGATATAACTGTTTGACAAAAGAATACCCGGCGTCTTGTTCATAGATCAGCTTGTAATATTTATAAAGGTTTCAAGTATTTCTGAGACTGAAAAACACAGTGTTTATTTATTTTTGCAATCAATTCACAAGGCCAACAGTTTCCTTCATCTAAGCCTGTGATACGGAAGAAACTCTAGATAGATTCATGCTTCAGTTGCATTGGATCAGCCGATGCCCTCTTTATTTCTTTATCTTTTGCCTTATCGTTTATCCATGTTAATAAAATTGCAAACTTGACAACTTAATTTATATACTTCTATCTTACACAACATGCGTGAAACATGACAGTTTGGAGGGATGGCGGCAAATAACAAACATGCATGGGGGAAAGAGAAAAGAACAGCTCCACTACCTAAATCCAGATCTAACCCATACCATGATACCAGTACAAACCGTATAGCGTACCTGACACCTCTCACACCGTGGTTCTAACGGTATCACGGTGTGTGTGATCAGTGCGTATATGACTTTACTGTATTAAATGTATTGTATAATGAATATTTTCCTCCCTATACAGACTAGACTATGTCATCCCTTCTCCTTAAGGTTTGCGCAGTCCCTGTGTTCGATGAAAATATCAATAGGAGACTAAAGATCATGATTGATCTAAGTTACTTCACAGGCAGCCATCAAACGTCACCCTGTTCCGCCCAACTCCATACTACTCACATTGCTCAGTCCATACCCATGCATGAGATTTTTTTCTGGAATATTAGAATGCGAAACAGATCAAAAGATCCCCAAGATTAAAGACCCCTCTGTCTGCCTCCGTCAAATGTTCCCATTTGTGGAGTCCTTGGTCCGCTGTGAAAGAATTCCTTAGAATGGTAGAATGTGGGACAGATCTGATCACCAAACGGACCCGTTTAGGTCATATGCTACTCTTTATGCAGACCTTGATCCACTGCAGGAGAATTCTTTACAATGTTGATATGTCCTACTATCAAATGGTCCCCTGCATCAGAAACCCAACAATATTTCTCTTTGTCAGGTCAGTACTTGGAAATATAGGATTGTCGATTAAATTCGGTAAATAAACATAGATGAGACAACCATGTTGGGTAAACAATAACATGTGGAAGCCTCGCAAAGTTCACGACAAGAGAGCCAACTACTCGCTTCTTCCCAACATTCGTGTATCTTTCCTAAACAATTAGCCATAATTAAACTCCATCAAGGGCGGCGGAAGCACTTTTAATCTAGGGGGGGGGGGGGGGCACCGACGTCGAAGGGCGTGCACTTTGCAGAAATTTGATTGGACTGATGTAGCCTGATATTTAGTACCCTTTATAACTCTTATTGTATTACCTTATTTGGGTATACACATCACTCCATCAACGCCCCCCCAACTCAAGGAAAAATGCATACTAGCACTACAATATCCAATGTGCAAATTGGGGGAAACAAGGAACCAGTTTTCTTTAATAGTTCTAAATTAGGATTAGATCTCTTACTTAAATTTCGCTGACCTAATAAGGTGATCAAGAGTACAATTTTTATGTAAAACAAAGGACACATTTTTAACTGAGGAAAAGTGGGGGACATATGCCCCCTGTCCACCCCCCCCCCCCGGGTTCCGCCGCCTTTGAACTTCATTAACTAAGCGCGTACCCAACGTTACCTACCAGTTGCAGAAAAGTGATTGTAAATCATTGATATATGGTAATGTTGAAGTAATGCGCCCTCTATAAAAGATATTTTGTATTTACAATAGGGAGCTGACACAAATTGAATCTCGTCCGTTTTGGTTTACTTTTTTCTCCTTCTCGGGGGGATGTTGAGTAGGACAAATATAGGACCCTAGGAATATTAAGTTTGGTTATATCGCCATGGTTACTGAAGTGTGTATCTTTTAATTGTTTTTTATTCATTCTTGAACGGTTATTTCAAAAAAACGAATTTTTTACCCCAGATAAACCTTCCAGGTATGGACAAGTTTCCAGGTATATAGAATGAAGACATCTACCAAATATGGAGTTGTGTCTCGCAAATAAACACCTTTTTTTCAAAGTCATTTAAGTGTCAAAACTATAATTGGATTGAACAGCAGAATTCGGTTTCAGAATAATGAACTTTACAATGAGGGCAATCGTAAATTTACCTCAGCAAAAACCAGTTCACTCTTTCTTTTTTTTCTTTGATAACTCGGTCTGAAAGAAAAGGAAACCGCGCGAAAACAACAAACACACCTGTAACGTTCATTTACCCGGAGTGTCATAAGAGATGTTTGCAGGTCGCATATATATCTATATGCAAAGTAGGCCTATATTATGAATGTGCAATCAGCTGCAGCCTATCCACATCACTTACCGTCCATATAAAGTGACTTCAACCGTAAGAGAGTAAACTTGTTCACGGTTTATTTATTTCAAAGTTAACCAAACGATTCCTCATTCTGGGTTGGAAGACGCTCGCAACAACATCAAATCAAACATTACCACCGATATCGCCCATAACTCGCAGAAGCCTCGCTGGCGTACCAATCCTTCTATATTCTCTCCGGTGTTCACAGATATTCGCCGACAATTACCGAGACTCGTCGAAACTCGCCCTCTCATTCAACTTATATTCGCCGGTTATTACCCATATTTATCGATTGCTATCCTCTCTGGACTTCGAGAATACTATACGGCGATTGCTGATACTCACATATACGTGGTGATACTTATCTATACTCGCTGGTACTCTTCGACACTCGCCGATACTTGCAAACAATTGTCGCTCCATGAAACAACGAGCCGCAGGTAAGCTTTGAAATGTTATCACTTTGAGAATTTCCACGATTTGGCATGTAACGTAAGGAATGTTATTTACCTCAATTATTTACCTCAAATGATATCTGTTGGTAATTTGTTGGTTTCATAAACTAGGAATTCACTAAATTAAGAACCAAACGGTTGATATCTCGAGGAAACCTACTAACCACCTAAAAGGTCCCAATGTTTTTTTTTTTCCTCTTACCAAAAAATGTAATGAATCTTTTAGCAAATTTTAGTCCAACGTCACTCTGATCTGAACGTAGCTTCTAACTACACAGTTTACCTTACATAGCGAGCACAGCAGTTAAAAATATGAATCATAGGCCTATCTTGAAAATTCCTTTTGAGACGAAATTATATCCATGTTACGTAGCCCGTATACAGTAGATGCCGTGGTCCATATACCCATGTGATGCATAGGATGGGTAGCATAGCACCATATTTACTATATAGGCTACAACAGTCCGTTGTTTACTGTGGGTGTTACTGGCTTTGGTGTCTACCTTTAAGTAGGTGTTATTTCAGTTTCCGTTAGAAAGGTATAATATCTTAGGCTAAGCACTGGGTTACTCATGTCTTGTTAGGAAAACGTACAAATAACCGGAAGAGATGTAAAGTATACTGGTTTGTTGTTACTTATTTGAGGTACCGTATCTAGCTGTCGCCTACTTTACAATGTAGTGTTACAAGAGATATTGGATTCTGGGGTGGGGTGGGGTGGGGTGGGGGTGTAGTGGTGCTTTGCTTTCCCAGTTTTACTTTTACGATTGCGCGTTTGCTTCTTATAATTGCATTAGTTCTTCCAATTGCCTTGAGGGCTACTTATGGGCTTAAAGTTGCTGATTTAAGTCCCAGACCAACTAGTAAATATCAAAATGTGCCCTTATGCTTCTAGAGGAATATACATGGTATTTTCATCATTTGCAAAAATATGTGAAAACAGAATTCACCAAGGAAACTTTCTTTTTTGTTCTTGGTATATATTTAATTTCTTCATAAGTACACCACAAGTCTTGTACCCTACTTGTTACATAAGTATGAATTATGATAAATCGCTTACTAATTCACGATGATGATAGGAGCGGGGCCATTGGCGTGAAGACAATGAGGTCATGTTGACTATGGTGACGCTATGCTTCCAAAGAGCAGGCTTCTTTTGAATGATTTTTCTTTAAGAAACATTAAACAAGTTATATTTACATTGGCTCCGCTGTTTTGACTCATTGTTTATTTTGCCGTTGTTACGTCCGTTCAATAATTACCTGTCAATATGCAACACTCTTCAAGAAATTGGATGTAACTTTTATGTCAGTAATATGAGAACTGAATGAAAACTGGTTGGCAAAGTTGGCCATGCAGTAACTTTTATTTCTTCTTCATTTTATTTAGAGAACTTTCTAACAGGAAAACAGAACAAAAACTAGACAAATATGACCCTCTCTCTAATCCTTTGTACTGCCTTGCTTCTTGGAAGGGTTCATGCACAGTGTCCGACAGCGTGCTTCTGCACTAGTGACGTCATAGACTGTAGTAACCTCAATCTTAACGAACTGCCTGTTGGCACCACACCATCGAGTTTCGACAGACTCTCACGACTTGATTATTCAAATAATGGGATTAGTGTCTTGGATATAGATCGATTATTCCAATTTATTAGGGGATTAGAGGTTGATGTGATCGATTTCAGCTCTAATCGTATCAGTGACGTCATTGGTACTTTTGATGCAAACGATGGGAAAGACTACCTTGTACTGAATTTATCCAGAAATGTTCTACAGACATTCCCGTCGAGCATAATCCCTTTGAATCACATCAGAGGGATGATAACTATCGATATCTCGCACAACCAGTTAACCGAACTGACCAGAAATATGTTTGCTGGTGGTAATGACGTGATTCTACCGAGATTTCAGTTCTTCGCTACAAATAACCTGATAAGTCGTGTTGATCCAGAAACATTTCAAGGAGTCAGCATACTTGATGCTATAGTTGACCTACGATCTAACTTAATCCGAACCCTGACTGAAGATTTTCAGTCACCAAGGAGTGTAAGGCAGTTACGATTCTCCGATAATCCTTGGCATTGTGACTGCAATCTTCGTTGGATTATAACCCCAGCTAACCGACTGGTTAATCACACAATGGATGATCCCCCGGCATGCCGAACCCCGGCTGCGGTACAAGGACGTCGAATCTTTGAACTACGGCCAGATGACTTTGCATGCCTTCCTTTCCAAGATGGACCGTTACGACAAAATTACCTAAACATGGATTCTTTTCTAGTACGGTGTCCTGTAAACGCAGATCCACCGCGGTTTCAGGTTGATTGGCAGGTTTGGATACCGTCGCCATTCGGGTTGGATCCTATCCAACTCTTCTTCACGTCAGAGACGGTAGGACTAAGGGACCTGGTAGCCAACCCCAGAGCAGCCTTCAAATGCACAGCAAGAAATAATGCTGGGAGTTTGACTCTTTCTCTTGACATCCAGTTTAACGGTGAACCCGGTTTACCGGTTCCGGAGTGCCCAGCTGTTATCGCTCCAGATCAGTGTTAATTCCGCCGCATATAAAGCCCTTCACTTCACATGAGGACCTTCCTGATCCACAAATGTGCTACTCAGAGGAAAGTATACCCAACTTCATAACCTCCGGGAGTCCCATCTCCCTCTCTCACCCATGTCCTTGAAACATCCAGTGTTCACCTAGAACGGCTGCATTTTCTTTTTCAGTTGATGAACAAAATACAAACTCAAATATAGAAAGCCGTTTAAGGATGTATTAAGACTTTCTAGTGATACAATTTGGATCACATTAAACCTTGTTTGTTTTGCTACTTTTCTGAACATCATTTATGAACAGTATGTTAGTGGTAAAACACATGAATGTATCAGCTCCCAGGAATTCTCTATGGTTAATTCCCATTCTGTGTAGGCATCCAGCAACGATGGAACAGAGTGAAGAGGTAGAATACATATTTAATGATATGAAATACCGTACACATTATTTATCAAAACAAAAATACGGCCAAAAAAGAAAAAAAAAAGAAATGTTTTCATTATTTTGTAAGCATATACCCAGGCATATATTTAACTTGTATATCAAATTAGTTAAGCTAGCAGACTGGATTGATAAAATAAGAAGTTCATTGCTTTGATATGTACGGTGGCTTAATAAGGACATAGGTAAACAAAAATAAGTGTCCCCAAATCTCTAAATTTTGACTTTTTATCTCAAATTGTTTTCTTTACTATGTATGTCTTTATTAAGCCACCGTAGATATGACATAACATTCTATTATTAACATATGACGTGTTCATCGAAGATTAATACAAACTTTTCATGGAGCCTGAAGGCAACTATATACATTTATTTCATATATAACAGTGTATATATAACAGTGTACAGTTTGGTATGTTTACGATGTAGAGGGTGGTGTTGTTGGGACAAGACCCTCTAGAACAGGGAAGGTAAAATCTGTCCCATTTTGTTGTTCGTTTGGTCATTTTAGCTTAAGTCGCCAGCTATTCATTCAAACATGGGTGACATTAAATTCAAGTTCCAGTATGATCAAGTTTATTACATTGTCCTGGAAGAGGCCTGAACAAACTCCTGAACTACCAGTAACCCACTCACCCCTCCCCCACCCACGTGTAGTCACTGGTGTATTTAATTGCTATTTCTGAGAAAAATTGAAATGTTATTATCGATAGTTTGGTTTACAAGATCTTAATTTTGTTGATATCTTATAATTGGAGAAAGAATTAAAAAAACACACCTGACATTTGTGTTGTCTTTTCGCACGTAGATTCTTTATTTTATTTTGTTTTAAATCAGGTCATACAGTAGCGTGAAATCTTGCAGTTTTAATTTGCATCAAAGTATAGCATGATAACTCAGACTTGAATATTTCTTATACTCACGATATGTTGTCAAGTAACACAGAGGTGTGTGAAAAGCGATAATAGAGAGAGAAAAAAAAAACATTATTAGAAAAACTTACGTTGAGACAAAGATTTTACAGTGTTAGACCGACAGATGAAAGTGAAAAATTTAAGTGTTCTTAATTTCTTAGTATTTGTTCCTTAAAACAACAATGTAGAGTATTGAATTAAAGATGGCAATGCATTGACAGAAGATAAAGCAAACACTACAATACATCTCATATTGAGTAAAAATTACGGACAAATTGAGAGGTACAGAAGCAAACCAAGCATCATATATGTTCAAGATAGGGATCATCCTTTTGATGAATAAATCACCCCATGCCCCTACCAAAGGAAAAATCAGTCAGCAGTCCTCTAAAGATATATATATATAGCGTTGTAAAACTCTACGCTACCCCACCAAGTCCCCCTTGTCCTGGCCCTCTAAAATACCTCAAACTAAAGAGACTTGTCTATAACTGCAAAACTGCAAGTATCTGACTAGAGCAAGTTTGTCAAACTTTGTCCCACAGAGGTACTAGAATAACACAGAGGTACTAGAATAACTTGTATCAATGATATGAGTCGAATCAGGAATTGATTGGAGAAAAAATTTTGATCAACCTTAAGATTTAATGATTTGTTAAAACTCTCTGAGGAAATCTTCCATTTATGTCCAGCATGCTACCTGTATAGTTGTGAAACTCCTCAGGACAAGAATCGTGTTCAAAAATAGTTGGCAGAGAGCCCAGTCACATAACCAAGTTGCCTGCTCAAAAACTGGAAAACACTGAACCCTGGGCACTTATTAGACAATAAAACAGGAAAAAACAAACCGTTTACTCTCCAAATCAGAGATTAAGGTCTGTAAAATAGCCTGGGAATATTTAGGTGAACTTTAGATTTTGAGTACTGAAGACAAGCAAATACACTTTGCTGTGTACACTCCTGTTTACATACAAGAAACACACAATGCAATGTAGGCATTGAACATATAATAAATAATTGTATTTACTTGTTAAAATTAAATCTTTTCAATATCATAGGGAAATTACACAACACTATGTCAACTTTTGAAAATTTGTGACAATGAAAGAACAAAATTAAGCAAAAAACAAACATGCTAAGGCAAAGATCAAAACAAGTTTACATATATTAATTTGTCTGACAAGAGAATTAAATAAAAAACTTCAAAAGTTTGTTCTTTAAATTCTTATCACCAAAGACTTATACAGTACAACACTTATTTAAAGTCATAATTTGAAGCCAAACTTGGATACTTAACAAACCTGTTTTTCTTCTAAATATATTGGACATTACAATTTGTGGCTATACAAACTTTATATAAAAGGTCTGGAATGTTCCTTTAAGTCAGAAGTGGATGATGATATCAGTTCCTCAGTTTCTGTTTATTAGTCACGTGATCTGTTACCCCTGACAACAGTTACCCCTGACAACAGTTACCTCTGACAACTGACCAGCAAAGCCAACATACCGGCCATAATAGAAATTAAAGATTGTATAGGCAGGTATGTTACTTGCAAATATAACAGGACATGTTTCTCATGTATGTTATTTGCAAATATATCAGGACATGTTCATCATGTATCTCACTTGCAAATATAACAGGACATGTTTATCATGTATGAGTTAAGGCTTAAGCATGGGTTAAGGCTTAGCTTAAGGGTTAAGCATGAGTTAAGGCTTAAGCACAAGGCTTAAGCGTGAGTACCAGTTCACATCTTGCAACAGTATCTCTAATGGATTTTCAATATGAGTACAAAAGTACAAACTCATGTGAGTACAAGCACAGGCAACAGTACACATGTGTACTCGCTGCAAGTTTAGTACTAGATTTACAAAACATGGAACCATCCTTTAAAGCATAACACCTCTTTCCCTCTCGCAACAACAAATCTCAAAATGGTTGCTTCCAAATTATTGGGGTTTCCTTTTTTCTGATTGATTCCCAAACTACAATATCATCATTAAACCCTCAATTCTGCCAATTAAGAGTTAAAAAAGCAGTAAAAATAATTATCCAAAAGTAAATGGCATTTCTAACCGCACGCATTCTGGTCTGTCACCTTTCAAAATGATTATTTTATCTGACATTTGTAACATCCAAAAAAAGAATACATAACAAAGCAATACAATTAACATACATTGTCCTGGAATAAAACATTGCAAAACAAAAATTCAATGAGACTAAAAAAAAAAAAATCTGAAGTCATATTTTTGCTTCATTCAGAATATTTAATCATATTACATCAAAAGTACAAGAATTACCACGAACGTAACACTCTGAAACTCAAACGTGCTAAAATACTGGACATTGAGGATTCTGAAGTTAGCCCATAAACATCTTAAAAAGGAAAAACAAATAAACATCTTCAAAATGAAAACAAAATAATTTGAAATTGATGGTAAAAACAGGTTTAGAACATTTGTGACCATGTTTTTCTTTTCTTTCTAACATATTTGAAAGCAATACTGAAGTTTGTAAAGTAAGTTTGGTCAATAAAATTGTAATCATAACCAAATACAGGAGAGGAACACCAGGGGGTTAAGAAGGGGCAACCCCACGCCCCAGGGGCCTAAAACAAACAAAAAATGCAGCACACAGCACATTGTGTTCAAAAGTGCCAGGTTTAATATCAATAAGATGGGGGAATTGAATCTCATTGTGCTAGTTCAGTCTCACAAATGTTGAGTTTGCTTGCTGAAGGGTCCAGCCCATCTAATCCTTGACACCCCCCCGCCCCCCCCCACCCGGCCTCAGTGTTAACCCATATACAACTTATTATACTCACAATTGGACTAGAGCACCCTCCTAGACATTTTTGTCACAAAGTGAAAGTTAATAAGCAAGAATTTAATGAATTTGATTCAACCCTCATCATTTTATTAACGTGGATAGTTTTCAATTCAGTGTTGGACGTAATCAAAAGCAAACTGGAATATGCCCAAAAAAATGTCATCATGCTTTATTATCAGAAACAAAACTTGAATTCACAAGCTGATGACCTTACACACTATTTGGAGTTAATCATTGAGAAATATCAAATATTGATGTCGGTCCAATCAGAGGGATGATTTATAGTGCCAAGAAGAGTTTAAAACGTCACAGAATATGCTTGGAAACCATGCAGGGAGGTTGGGAAGAGGAGAGGATAACTATTAACAGTAACAAAAATTAGCAGCACTGAATTTACTCATAGTTCAATCTTCATAAAACCAATTTACACCCATTCGTAACCCAGATAAAGGCTTACAAATTATCTCATTGTCATTGATATTCCTGAACACACCTCGCAAGGTGATGGCTTCATTACAAAATAAACATAAACTCCTACAGTTGAGTGCCCCACTGTGGTTTAACTATAGCAAATTTTGACCCGACTGCCACTACAAAGTTTTGCTGTTTGCTGTGAAGAATGACGCACATCCTGGTTAATTAAATAAAGATAACTCATGCATGGTTTGGAATTTTACATGTGAGTGCAATATAACACTGTAAAGTGTTGGCTTTAGTAAGTAACTTAACCCCATAACTTACTACCAGCAGTTTATACATCGCCATTTTGAAGGATTGGTTTCTTTTTAATCTCAATAATCACATTTCTTGTCTTACTTCATACAATTTTATTCACTCTTTTCTTTTATTAGCCATTCAGACTGAGACTTTCTTTTTTTTTTCAGATCTTTTTCCAACTTGTTAAAGTATGTGCAGATAAGACCCTGTTTTGCAGAATTAGCAATGTTCTTCTACCCATGCATTTCTCATAACTATACTCCATGAGGCCTCACCATAACCAGCAAGTGGTAACCTTGTTGTGCCATCACTGGATGTAATAACTATACCCTGTGAGGCCTCAGCATAACCAGCAAATGGTAACCTCGTTATGCCATCACTGGAAGTCATAACTATACCCTGTGAAGCCTCAGCATAACCAGCAAATGGTAACCATATTGTGCCATCACTGGATGTCATAACTATACCCTGTGAGGCCTCAGCATAACCAGCAAGTGGTAACCTTGTTGTGCCATCACTGGCATTTATAACTATACCCTGTGAGGCCTCACCATAACCAGCGAGTGGTAACCTTGTTGTGCCATCACTAGCAGCCATAACTATACCCTATGAGGCCTCAGCATAACCAGCAAGTGGTTCCCTTGTTGTGCCATCACTGGCATTCATAACTATACCCTGTGAGGCCTCAGCATAACCAGCAAATGGTAACCTCGTTATGCCATCACTGGAAGTCATAACTCTATCCCCTGTAGTCTCAGCTTAACAAGCAAATGGTAACCTCGTTGTGCCATCACTGGCAGATATAATTGTAAATCCTTCCATAATATGTTGAAAAGTCAACCGTCTGTACCAATCACACAGTTCAAAATACTTTAGAAGCCAAAACACTGGTCTTGTTTATCTTGCAGTTTGTACAAAGATACAACAACAAACAAACAGGGTGATTGTCAGGCCAGTAGCATTAGTACAGTAGTATGAGTACAACTAGATCACACCACTGTTATGAGTACAAGTATATGAGTACTCAAGTATGTATAAGTACTCAAATACAAGTATCTGATTACTCAAGTATGTATAAGTACTCAAATACAAGTATCTGATTACTCAAGTATGAATACTCAAGTACAAGTATCTGAGTACTCAAGTACAAGTATATGAGTAATCAAGTATAAGTACTCAAATACAAGTATCTGATTACTCAAGTACAGGTATCTGAGTACTCAAGTACAAGTACATGAGTACTCAAGTATAAGTACTCAAATACAAGTATCTGATGACTCAAATATGAATACTCAAGCACAAGTATATGAGTACTCAAGTACAAGTATATGAGTACTCAATTATAAGTACTCAAATACAAGTATCTGATTAATCAAGTATGAATATTGAAGTACAAGTATATGAGTACTCAAGTATAAGTACTCAAATACAAGTATCTAATTACTCAAATATGAATACTCAGGTACAAGTATCTGAGTACTCAAGTACAATCAAATACAAGTATCTGATTACTCAAGTATGAATATTCAAGTACAAGTATCTGAGTACTCCAGTACAAGTATATGAATACTCAAGTATAAGTACTCAAATACAAGTATCTGATTACTCAAGTTTGAATACTCAAGTACAAGAATCTGAGTACTCAAGTACAAGTATATGTGTACTCAAGTATAAGTATCTGATTACTCAAGTATGAATACTCAAGTACAAGTATCTGAGTACTCATGTACAAGTATATGAGTAATGAGTATGCACACTCAACCTTGCAACAGTGTCTATACTAGCTTTCCAAAATGTCCAAATCCATGAGGTAAATTTGCACCGCCACACAGCCAACACTACTAGAATGCACATACTCACTGGAATATCTGTTGTATGCCGACAATTATTGGAAGGTGTTAGGTTCATAATTGATGCAATACCAGGGAAAAGAGACCGGCTACCACTTCCAGTCAACTGGCAAGGGGAATTTCATGTTTTATACAACAACCAATTGTACTGTTGGCATACCGACCCCAAAAAAAACATTTCCTAAGAACAGGACAATGAGAATTATTTGCACCATCAAGTGATTAATCTCCTGTGAATAGCTCTGTAAAGAAAGCAGGCGAAAATGAGGAACTCGATAGCCATGACAGGGAATAATTAATTGTTTGCAAAATATGTATAAAAAACTTGTTATTTTAGGAATTTGTTGACCCAATAATGGATAGAATACTTAAGTTTTACAATCCCCAAATGATCTGTTCTGTTCATACCTTCCTATCACTGTGTCATTTTATTCTCAATTTCAATCAAGATCAATTTAATTAATGACAAGAAACTTGAAGAACAGAAAGAAATGTTAAGCTTTTGATATAAATTCAAGACAAATAGACCAGTGGATCCTCCTTTAAGCACAATTAGCAAAAGTACAATTTTTTTTTTTTCTCAGTCAATCTTTGAAAAGCAGTGGACTAAATAAATTTTCCCGATTTTAAGCTCTGAGTGATATTTCCATTTCGATACCTTTGTAAGGCCTGAGGATCAATTCACCGATGGGGCTGACTTCCTCCACTGACTGGCAAGACTTGAAGCTTAACTTACGCAAAAGGCTGGCCAGAATTACCTTCTCTTCCATAAGGGCAAACTTTTGACCTAACAGTTGAAGGAAGGAAAGAGAAGAAGAAGGAGTGACCCAACTGACAAAACAAATATAACTGACCTTTGTTAATTTCATGTGTTTATGTCGTAGCTTTTAAAGCAACATAATGTGTCAAATGTGAGCATATGGTTTGGGGAATTGTTTACTACAAAGACTAAGTTACTAAATATATACGGACAACTCTTAACAACAAGACAATTACAATCACAGTAACATCAACAACAAAACAGGTCTACAAATGACTACAGAGGATGAATATCTAGCTCATAACTTCAATGAAACTTATATATCTTGGTAGTCATTGATGAAGCTAATCTCTGATTTGCTGAGTCACAGATGGAGGGATGTACTCAAGGATGGAAAACTGCTTTGGTACAATTTTTGGGGGTCCATTTTTATTGTACTTTTGAGCATATTTAGGGGAAATATTAATGACCTTTAATGCAAAGAGATTTACAAGAATAAACAAAACCATAAGAGAGAAAAAGAGAGAGAGAAAACTGATGAAATACCACCAATCTGTTTATCCCAGAGATTAATCTGATTACTCTAATTAATCTCATTAATCTGAGTGAAATAAGAGAAGGTAAGGTATATTCCTTCCACGATTAGAAACCAAACTTACCAATGCAGTTTCTAGGACCTGCTGAGAAGGGTACATATGCAAATGGATGGCGACCCTTTATGTTTTCAGGCAAGAACCGATCTGGGTCAAACTTCTCTGGGTCGGGGAACTGCTTGGGGTCACGGTGAAGCCAGTAGATACCAATGACAGTAATGGTATCCTTTGGAACAAAGTTACCACCTGAAATATAAAAAATATATATATATTTATTTCATACCAAAATTGAAAAGAAAATTGTGCATTTATATGTCATTCAATAGCACTGCTACTGCTACTACTACTTCTACAACTACTACTACTACTGCAACTACTACTACTACTACTACTACTACTATTACTACTACTACTTCTAGAACTACTACTACAACGGTTAATACTACTATTACTGCTACAACTACTTCTACAACTACTACTGCTGCTGCTTCTACTACTACTACTACTACTACTACTACTTCTACAACTACTACTACAACGATTAATACTACTAATACTGCTACAACTACTTCTACAACTACTACTGCTGCTGCTACTACTACTACTTCTACAACTACTACTACAACGACTACTACTACTAATACTGCTACTACTACTTCTACAACTACTACAACTACTCCTACCACTACTACTACTAATGCTGCTGCTACTACAACTACTACTACAACTATTACTACTTCTACTTCTACAACTACTTATACAACAACTACTACTACTACTCCTACTGCTACTACTACTCCTACTACTACTACTACTATTGCTATTGCTATTGCTACTGCTACTATTTCTACAACTACTTCTACAACTACTACTACACTACTACTACTTTTACAACTACTTCTACAACTACAACTACTACTACCACTACTGCTACTGCTACTACTAATTACTTCTACAACTACTTCTACAACTACTACTACTAGTACTACTCCTACTGCTACTGCTACTACTACTACTGCTATTGCTACTGCTACTACTTCTACAACTACTACTACTACTACACTACTACCACTACTTTAACAACTACTTCTACAACTACAACTACTACTACCACTACTACTACTACTACTACTGCTACAACTACTTCTACAACTATTTCTACTACTACTACTACTGCTACTGCTACTGCTACTACTTCTACAACTACTACTACAAATACTACTACTACTTCTACAACTACAGAACAGTATTAATCAATACGTAGCAATTCTGAGACGACAAAAGCAAGGAATTTGATATCATATAACATCCAAGTGATATCAGCTATTACTACAGTGAAAACTTCTCCCTATCTCTCTAACCACCGACAGGAGGATATAAGATCTATTCCAAATTCGCTCAAACTGGATTGCTGAACAGTGAACAGGTTCAAATAGATTTCTTTTGTGACCCACAGCATTGAAGGTCACTTGGGTGTAATTGAGTGCACTCACTAAGGACGGTGTCTTCTTCCAATTGTCTTGCAATGAGGGGTACTGGAGGGAACAGACGGAGCGCTTCCTTGACTACGCAGTTAAGGTACGTGAGATTCTGAATGTCATCATTGGTAACTGGTCTGTCCCGGTCATTATCTGAAGATGACAATAGAACAAAGATAGCTCAATGAAGGTTTATGAGCACTTCAACCATCCACACAGTAACTTCATGTTAATACAATCTTGAACAGTTTCTTTTCTATTGGTGTCAGTACAGTAAAGCATTTATAAATTGGCTCATGTCAGGCTAACAATAGCTCAACAATAACAACAACTGTTAACAATAATAGGCTAACAATAACTCAACAATAACAACAACTGTTAACAATAATAGGCTAACAATAACTCAACAATAACAACAACTGTTAACAATAACAGGCTAACAATAACTCAACAATAACAACGACTGTTAACAATAACAGGCTAACAATAACTCAACAATAACAACAACTGTTAACAATAACTCAACAATAACAAAAACTGTTAACAATAACAGGCTAACAATAACTCAACACTAACAACAACTGTTAACAATAACAGGCTATATATATTCATCCCTACTGGAAGCTCTACCAAGTTTGCCACGCCTGATTTTCATAAATTTTCCAAAAAGTGGTTTATACCAACACAGTATCTTTGACTTGCAATATTATGAGTTGTCAAGTAAAACCCACACAGACATGTTAAATACATCATTGCGTTAAGTGTTGGCTTATTTTATTTTTTAAACTCACCAAAGACATTGTCAAGTTCTTCTTGAACCTTCTTTTGTATTTCAGGATGATGGCCCAGCAAGAAGAGGGTCCACGAGGTCCCGGAAGCTGTGGTATCATGACCCTACAAGAGAAACAGTAAAAAAGACAATGGCCACATAGCGTAAACAGTAAAGGGTTACATGGTATCGAAGCCCATTAAAGATTGAATGATATTCTGGCCCAATATAAGAATGTTAGGCAGTTTAGTTGTAATACTGTATGGTATCGTGGTGCTATGCCATAGATGGTAGAAAATTTAAATGACATTCTGGTCACGTTATAGGAATGGTAGGAAAACAATGAGTTTCACACAACAGGTATGTGTTACCACGGTAATGCAACAGAAACGGTGGGAAGTCGAGACGAACCTCTCCAGGAAATGAAACTCCTATATTCTACCTCATTGTATACTAAATATTTATTTAGTAATGGTGCCGATGCAGTGATTCAACTCTGACATCATATTTTTTACACTGCCATAATACATTGTTTTTACCCGTTGCACGACCTCTCTTGATCCTTTCACTTCTATCTATATGATTCAGGAAATAGCTCTGTCAATTACGTTAACCGGTCACAATTTCATTTCTTGACACCTTACCTCAAACATGAAGGTATCAACCTCTTCTCGGATGTCTTCCAAGGTGAAGGAAGGATCCTGTTCGTGGACCTCTAGAAGCAGATCGAGAAAGGCAAGTTTTCTGCGGCTTCGGACCTCTTCTGTCTTGTCGTCGATGACATCAATCTTTTTGCCTTGTTGTCTCTCTCTCTTCCGCTCTGCTCTTCGCAGGAGAATCACCTTGACGTCCAAGAAAGAAAAAGAATTTAATTGGTTTTACCAATCAGGCAACAAATCTACCCACATTCCAAAGACCAATAACCTACAATTTTGAGGGAGCTTTGCGTCTGCTCAAAGCTTGTTAGACAGGGTCAGAGAAGGTTGAAGCAAATAAGCTTATATTAAAGTTATGTACAAATTAATAACGACAAAAGAGAATCTCAAACACCTTGTCGACAATTTCGCATCAGCTACAGTACTTCACATATCTTTAATTAACACATGTCATTGTTTTCAATGTCACACCCAACCTTTTTAATTTTGTATTTATTTTTGTTTAAATTTTTCTTATTTTAACAAATTTTATATTTTACTTACAGTTTTGGTGAGAGTGTGCAGAATTTGTAAGTTGTGTGAGTGTTTCTTGCCACTAGGGAGCTGGTTATAAATGGTATCGATCCAGAGCCAGGGATACTTCTGTCTCTCTTGAATGATATCGCTCATCCTTTTAATATAAAAAATAAATAAATAAAAAACCAAAAGAGGATAAAGTTATCAATTATATATACATCTTTCTCTTTTCAGGGCCGAAAAAAATTAGTAAAGTTTTTGAAACATTTGAAGAAATATCATCACTGGCAGTTGACATTTGTTGAAAATTAACAATGAAAATTTTCCACTTAAAGCTCGAAAATCGATCATCGATGATAGGTACCCATTTTAGTATCAATATATTGATAGGTACCCATTTTAGTATCAATATACAGTATTGATAGGTACCCATTTTAATATCAATATATTGATAGGTACCAATTTTAGTATCAATATATTGAAAGGTACCCATTTTAGTATCAATATATTGAAAGGTAACCATTTAGTATCAATATGTTGATAGGTTCCTATACATCACCAATATATTGATAGGTTCCCATTTTAGTATCAATAACCCATTTTAGTATCAATATATTTATAGGTACCCATTTCAGTATCAATATATTGAAAGGTAACCATTTTAGTATCAATATGTTGATAGGTTCCTATATATCACCAATATATTGATAGGTTTCCATTTTAGTATCAATTAAACCCATTTTAGTATCAATATATTTATAGGTACCCATTTTAGTATCAATATATTGAAAGGTAACCATTTTAGTATCAATATGTTGATAGGTTCCTATATATATCACCAATATATTGAAAGGTACCCATTTTAGTATCAATATATTGAAAGGTACCCATTTTAGTATCAATATATTGAAAGGTACCCATTTTAGTATCAAAATATTGATAGGTACCCATTTTAGTATCAATGTATTGATAGGTACCCATTTTGATATCAATATATTTTAAAGGTACCCATTTTAGCACCAATATATTGATAGGTTCCTATATACTGTAGCACCAATATTTTAATAGGTATAAATAAACCAAAAAGCAAGATTAAAAGAGAAGAAAATCAAAGCATCATTTGTTGAAAATTGGATTTTTTGTAATTAATTAATAAACTGTAAGATTTAACTTAATACTGTTAAAGTCTTCTATCAAGTAAACACAATGCCACTTACTCTATAACAGCTTGCACATATTCCCTGTTTTTTCCTTGTTGGGCGCCAATATTCTTTCCCATGGCAGTGGCTACGATAAAAAAAATAGAGTGGACATTTTCTTGGGTATTAATATGGAATTTGTAGGTGTGTTAATGCAAGTATTCACTTCTCAGACAGTAAAGACAAAATATTTACAAATTTCTAGTGATAAAATGTATTCTAAATAAGTATAAACACTTACAGATTAAAATGAACAATAGAAATAGTAAATTGTAAGATGTAAAATGGCAAATTGTAAGCAAATTCAAGCTAAAAAGAGAGTTATGTTGAGACAATAAGTAAACATGAAAACCTGTAACAGTTATGCAAATTTTTAATTTTGTATTTGTAAGTGTTTTTTGACAGAAAACTCACAAAGATTGTTTAATAATGCAGCTATTACAGCAACCTTGAAATCATTTGGGTCATCTGTTTCAGTTGAACAACTAATTAGCCTGCAACGGCAAAATAGTTGTGACTAGAAATTTCTGACAATGACTTATCGCATATTAAGAAAAATCTTGCTCATTTATTTTACTCTTGGACTTGCGAAATAAGCTGCACGGCACAGAATACTCACAACAGATGATATCCAGGGTACATCTTGTTACCATAGGAAAGATGTTGACAGATTTCTCATGGACAAGCTCAGTCATCTTTGAAGTAATAGTCTGAGCATGCTCATTGAAGATGTCCACAAAAGACGTTAGGATGGCAAAATGAAAGGATGGAGTAAGAAGCTTGCGTCTGGTGTGCCATTTGGACCCTTTGCTGTACAGGAATGAAAATGGTGAACATTACTTTTTGACCAGATCATACAGGACGGCAAATGTACCTGAAAATAAAAACTGTGACTCGAAAAATTAAGCACACCAATGAAATTAGGTTTAAATTTCAATGGTTTGCTTATAAAACAAAACAAAAGCGAAACAATAAAAAACATTACATTACATGTGTGGGACACAGATTTTTCCACGGTTAATAAATCTCTAACTGAGGGTAAACCAAATGATTGTAACCACATTGATATCTATGTTGGATTGAGAAGTCACATTTGGGTGTGAATTAGGGCTGGACAACTTTTTTAGGGCAAGTTAGAAAATTTGACTTAGAAATTAATTTCATTGAAATGGCAACACATCTTGGCATGTTGTCATCTTTCCAAGCCCACCAAGGACATTGTCAAATATTGGCAAAGGCAGTCCATATGCTATGTTTTTCCAAAGTGAGAAAAAAAAATGTCCATGAGAAAGAGGCAGAAAAACAGGAATGCTTGATGAGGTCGTTTACAGTAAAACCATAAATCAAAATGTAAAAGCTTTCCCCGTAGCTGTATAAAAGCTGTTGAATCCCGGCCCAAATCTTGCTGAAGTTTTGAGTCAAGTTTGAGCCCTGATTTGGTTTGATATATATTAAGGAAGTTAATGATAGATATAATTCGGAGGGCACCTTAAAGCAACTTGATGAAATGGGGCACGACAGTTATTGCAGTTGGTGTAGATGACTCTTTAGGGGCATTATGGCATTTGACAAAGGCATCAACAGCAATTTGATAAATTCGAGCTGCGGTGTTGAGATTATCGGGCTTTCTATCCTCAACAATTAATGCAAGTCTGAGTCATTGTGCCGTGTACAATCTTATCATAATTATCTGAGTCGCTGCACATTAATATCTTGTTTGCAGATTAGAAAATCAAGACGGAACAAACTACCACACAGAGTAAACATGATAATCGTTTATCCTAACAAGATCACTGTTTGCTGATGTATCCAACCTTTGTCTCAGATGCAGAAAGTACAACAACCACAAAAATTAAGCACCAGATAAAATGATGCTACATGTTGAATGTTTTATCGTCGATATTGAAGCCGACGACTGAAGCAGATACAATCTGCTTCAGGTTCAAAAGAACAACTTGAGAAATCTGAAAATAAATATATCTAACGTTAATATCTCTGAAGGATGTCTAGAACAGAACATGATAATTACAGTTACTCACATTCATAGCAATGTATGACTATCGATAAAACAGGAAACTAAATATTTAACAATGGCATAACTTTGTATCTGCCAATTTAGATGGCAGCTGAGGAGCTAAATTTAAGTCTTTCTCATGGAACTTTCATATATTTAAATTAGCTACAAAATCCTTAAGAAAAAAAGAATATTGGCAAATTATTGGTGGGACTGAGATAAAATCTAAAGTGACCATCTTGTAACTCTTTCTAACAATTCTCTGTACTTTTGCAGTTGTCTGTTTTCAGTTGATTTGGAATGTTCTCCTATTTACCTGTACAGTTGAAATATATATGAATATGCAGTAGCAATAAAAAAAAACATTCCCCCATGTCCCCCCCCCCCCCCAGCCCAATATGGACATATCAAACATCAATTTTATTCCAGTGTAGTACTTAAAAGGTCATCAGTATTTGGCTGAATTTTAGCATGTTAAACTTTCAAACATTGTCACGGTTACAGTCCTGTTATTCTGACAAATTCTTTCCGAATATTGAAGTGTGTTCATACCAAATAATTTGTCTCAGTGAGAAAATAAATATGTTAATGGTATGGTAAAATGCGTCTTGAAATTGGAGCATGGGTGACCATTATTTGAATTTCTAGCATTTTTTAGGGGGGGAATACTGATGACTTTTAATGTCAGTATCTACATTTAAATGGCGACCATTATTGGAATTTCTAGCATATTTGGGGCCAATCCTAAAGATCTCTGGATTCAGAAACTAAGACATCAGGTTGTAAATGGCAAAACATAATTTTCAAGTTTGACACAATTTCTAGACTCCAAATGGTGACAGTACCTGTAAACAGGTATTCAGTCAGTCACCCATATTAAACCAGACTGCCTGCTGTGTACACCTTGAGGGTAATAACACAGTATACCATTGTACTTTTAGGAGTGTTTGCTCAGTGGTTACACCGGTGCCTTTCAATCATAAGGCCCGAGCTCGAGTCACTCCAAGATTAATGTAGGTCGTCCAGTTACAGAGTTGTTGACAATTGACAATTCATAATCATGGACGTTAAATATGAATCTAAGAGACTGACTTCGGTCAGCTTGCGGCTTTGATAAGCCAATGATGGCTACTGTACTTTGCGAGTTCCTGCTTGCAGGAGGATCTAAAATACATACTTGGTAGATCCAGGGAAGCTTTCGTGAAAACAGTTGCTTACTTATTCACAAGTCTGCATCCCACCTTAGTTACAAGAGAATAAAACAGAAAATTGTTTTCTTAGAGATGATCAATATCCCCACCACCCCAACCCCACAAAAAGAAAAAGGGATATGCTCATAAAGTCCTAGACTAGTCACCAATATCTAAACTTGCAGACTTATTTTGCTGCTTGCCTCAGAACATTTTCCATACCTGGGATATTAAATTAATGGAAATAACCCATTCATTGCAATGTCTGAAAAACAATTTTCAGGTCAGTAAAACTTGCTTTCAGAATGTGTCACTATGTTTAGCATGCCAGAAATTGAAGGTAATACACAAACCAACATTATTCAGATTTCATAGTTTCTTCATTGCATACAATATTTCAAGAAAATATATTCAAATTGCTTCTGGTTTGTCAACCAATGAAATTCCTTGGTTTAAAAGTTGTTGACATGTGTAAATACCTCATGTTCAACACTATACATTTACATATATATAAAAGTGTTGTTTTCAGTACTTTTGATAAAAAAAATTCAACAGTGACTAATGCAAAAATCCCTTCAAAGTGTACCATAGGTTTTAAGCTTGGCATTCATTTTAGTAGTCATGTAACAGATTTTTCAATTTGTGGGAATATATGTTTAAATACTACTATAAAAAGGAGAGTTCTATGTGGTAAAATGTTGGGGATTAAATAAAATGCAATAATTATTCACTACAAATCAACTAATAATTTGGGGAAATAAAAATATTTAGGAAGTTATCCATGTGCTGACCTTTGTGAGGAGACAGGAGAGGCAAGGAATAAAGAGAAAAATTAAAAGCACAAAAAAATGTTCAGAAAAATTTACTGCCCAAGTAAACAAAGCCCCCTTTGAGAAATGACAACAGTAACAAAAATAAATAAATTTGAAGATAAATATATATAATCATTAAAAATCTCACCTGATTAAAAGTCCTGAACCAAGCCATGGTTTCAGCATATTGTAAAACAGGCCTTTGTTTAGTTGTTTACTGCTACTCAGTATAGTCTACAATAATCAAATAACCAAAGATTCATTTCAATAAAAAGATATAATCAAAAATAGGTTTTCAAGTTTTCAAGTCCATTTTTCAAAATGGAAGCAGGGATTTTAATTTAGGAATACATATCTGTATTAAATCTTTAAACTAAGTATATGAGAAAGAAATGAGAATTATAAAACAATCAAGATGTTTATTGTCAATACCAAGTCATGAAAGTAACCCCCTCCCACACACAATCCCACCCCTCCCCACCCCCTACACACACTTTTCAAATCACTTCTAGATCACAACCATATAGTTATATGACATGTTGCTAAAATAAATACTGAATGTATATGAACTGCTTCCCTTGTCTTCCCCTCCCCTACCCCCTTTCTTCCACCATCCTCTCCCCCTACCTCCTTTTTTCCACCATCGTCCCTCCCATTCCACATTTTTCCACCTCCCAACCTCAAAAAGAAACCATAAAGGATACTAATTTATGCTACTTAGCGGAAAAATGAAACAAATTCAAGTCAAAAAGAAATGTGATAATAACCCAGTTTATATCCCAAGCTTAAAACTTAAAACTAAATATGATAACACTAGCTTTACAAGTGTCCCTCAACCCAAATCCAATGTTCCCCTGGTACCCTCCCCCCCCCCCCCCCATGGCAATGCTTCTCTGTACTACTCATTGGTTGTATTGTACATTACACATGTTGGTTTTGCAAAGCTGTACAGTAATCCACAATTTGTTGGGTGTGATCTGTGACAGTGTGTAACAACAAACTCAAAGTGTAGTGTGCAGTTCAGCTGTGTCATGTGGATCTAAATGATTTCATACTGCAAGTTAGTTACATTTCCTAACTCCCATAGGAAAAGTGATGAGTTGATGTCCCTGTGAAATTTGATTCTAAATGAGAAGTGTGTAAGGGGAGGACAGCAAGAGGGGGGACAGCAATGGGGGGGGGGGGCACAGCAATGGGGGGGGGGCACTGGAGGTTTGAGTTGAATATGCAAAACCTGAAGGCAACTGAGCCAATTGTGTAGACTATAGAGGATGGTGATCAGATATAAGCAATCCTATAATTTGCTTCACAAAAACTTGACCCCACAGTCCACCCACCCTCTCAAAATATATGCAATGGATTGCCTTCAAAAACTCTAGAGTGGATTGGGGAGGAGGGTAGGAATTAATGTGACGGGAAACCATGATCTCGACTGATCTACCAAGGTTTTGGGGGAAGGGAAGGGGGACTGGGGTGGTTTGATTATACATTCCTTATACATTTCAAGGAGACTGATGTACTATACTCAGTATACAAACATGTACAGTATTAGCGGTAGTATCATAAATGAACTCTAGAGGGGTGTGGAGGAGAATGGAAGGTGGGGAGAGGGAGGAAAGGGTGGCAATTTCATAAAAACAACAGACAACAGACAAATGTATGTAGTACATTTTACAGGAAAACTCACAAAGCCAAACTGATCTTGTGCCATAATAATTGTAAAATAAATGGAATTCTTTCCCATGTATAGCTCGGTAACACCTCCTAGCTCTAACACTGAAGATAAAAAGCACTGAGAAGGAAAACTTTAACGACTGTTGCAGCTAGACACTCATTCATATTAAATATATATATATATATATAGCATATATATTACATACATGTATATTACACATGCATATGTAGATGTTTGATATTTAATGCCTAAACTAGCCAGGCAAATCAAAACAACGAGAGGTACTAAATCAGTATTAACCCAATGCAGAGCTATATTAGCAAGTCCAATAAAAGTCACGCTGAAATATTAGTATAATTTGGGGTGGGGGATGGTGGGGGGGGGGGGAATTAGCACCCAAGAAATCTCCTTTAGAAACAATGATTGTTATCAGTTCTAATATCATGAATATTAAATATTACAAACTATTTTGTTATTTATTATATAACTACCATTAACATTTTTTCATATTTTTTTAAATTTTATATTAATACTGATGATCTTTGGTAGAAAGAACTA
The DNA here is from genome assembly GCF_037975245.1 of Apostichopus japonicus. NCBI lineage: Eukaryota > Metazoa > Echinodermata > Holothuroidea > Aspidochirotida > Stichopodidae > Apostichopus > Apostichopus japonicus. Next base: position 2,230,623 of record NC_092566.1, read on the forward strand.
GGTGACTACAGTAGGCAATCAACTTGTTCAATGTTTAAACACATCACGCAGTAGAAGAACAATTACTCATCTGGATGATTTAAGTACTAATGAATTGAAAGACATTCCTGGAGAAGAAAATGTGATTTGTCTGCACAATGTATTCTTGTAATGTTCTCACCTCAGCATTTGAAGAGTTAAAGATAACCAAGGTAGGAAAAGGCCCCAACCACAAAAGAGCCTCACCAAACCTCAAATGCTCCTTTGCCCAAAGACTCAGTTGTCGGAAGAACGCTGCAGAAGACCGAAGGACATTCAACTTTTGACAAACTTTTTTACCTTTTCCTTCTAATTAATATTCATAATTCTAATAATATTCTATGAATATATTTACATACATATTTTTTTTAGTAGCAAAGATTAACTTTTCAATTTATGGCTTGTTTGTAAGTTAAGCAGGGTATTATTTTTGTGTGACAGTTGAGCTTTAATAGAAATTTAGAAAGAAATAGCAGTCTATATTATTCTTTTAACTCTTTTTGAAAACTGATAGCCAAGCTATTGACATTTGACCTTTAAATTATTCACATGTAAGTGACTTAATTACACAATTTTAAATCAATGTTGCTACTTTGATTTTTTTCAAAATAATTGTGCAACATTTTTTTTATCAAAATGCAATGGGAATGAAATCAATAAATGATGACACACACATAAATGAAACTTTTGACAAAGCCATTGAGCTTTTAGTGAACAGTTAATCTCAAATGGAATGTAATATGTAGCAAATGTTTTGGTTATGAAATGTGAATGAAGGGCAGGGTCTTTTTTACCTTCTTCTGGATGGAGCCAACTTTGGGCCCCATGCCATTTCTTAATTAATGCATTGGTGGGCTTATAATTGCTTATGGGTATAAACATGCAACCATAGATAATACCCAAGGAATATAGGATTCATGTGACCTCTCATGAAAATCACAAAAAACATTTTCGGCAGAATAAAGTGCCTACTTTGGGTGATCATAACCAGAAAAATAAAGGAGATACAGTTAAATTGAGTGCAGATTCATGAATTTTGGCAAGAAGAGAGAATACCAAATTTGACCACTCTACCTGGTACAAAGACTGAATTATGAGCTTTCAAAGTCGGAAAATATCACAAACTGACAAAAGTCACTTTTTGTGAATCGCAAACGAGCAAAATGGCCACATCGACCAAATTTCAACGGGCCATATCTCGAAAACGACATGGAGTATGATTTTAATTTTACGTATGTGTTCATTTGGGACATACTCAATCATTCTGATGAAATTTCATCTAATTCTAAGAGGGTCACCTGGGAACTTTTCAGAAAATTGGTTGATTTGAGGCAGAATGACCCTACAGAGGAACAAATTTAAGGGACAAATGTTTCCCTCCAAAAATGTGCTAAAAGGGACGAAAAGTTTCAAATTATTCCAATGAGACATCAAAGTACCTTATGCATTTTATAAACTCTAAAACATTAATATTAAGTGTCCTTCTCATTGGATAGTTTGAATGCATTAACTCTGATTTCTGTTTGAAGAATTTAGAAACACATTTATTAGTATATTTATAAACAGAGGCCTGTTTTTCTTCTTTGCAGACTTTGTAGGCAGCGCTGTTTTGTAAGAAACTGAAAGAGTACTTGATACCTGCAGATTCAAATTATTAAGTGATTAATTGGTTACAATTATTTGTAATAACAAATTTGATAATGTTACATATACAGTTTAATTTTCTGTTGAGATGGAAATATTGTTAGGATCACTGTATTTAATTTTTAAAGTAACAGGTTTTTGCAGGTTTAGCTCTTTGACAATCCATAAGAGAGGAGAAAAAAAAAACGATATCTGTATTGAACAGCCCCCTCAACTACTGTAGTGTAAATGCAAACATCCAAACTGTCACAGGTTAAATCTCTAACTGACGGACTGACAGACAATGTCCTTAAGTTCACTTTTCATTTTTATTAAACATAAATCACATAAATTTTCACAGTTAGGTACAAATTTAAGGGTTACATTCAAAGGAAAAACGCCATTTCCAAGAATAAAATAATTGATTCCCTTCACATAAATCCTTCAATTCAAAAATAAGAACATTACCTATGTATGTATGTATTTTTGTGAGCCAAAGATAATAATACGTGGATAATTTGTCGATAACATGCCTGCCGAAAGAAATGATCTCTAAAACAGACAATTCAACGCAAGATCTGTCTCCAAGAGTAAGAGGCAACCTTTAACCCTTGTGATCAGAAACAATCAGGAACAAAATGAACAATAACTAAAACTAAAGAATCACTGGTCTGTGGACTGGGAAATAACTTCCAAACCATCCAAGATAAGTCTCATTTACCATCACAGCTTTTTAAACCAGACATTCTTTAACTATTACCACAGTAGAGAAAATCTTTCCCAACAGCTTCCAGTGAACAAATTTGCTAGTATAGAGTGATCACTGACTGTTGTTTACGAAACAGATGTACAAGCACTGCTAATACAGAAGGGTACTTTATTCAGGATGAAAAGAACGGTCGAACAATACACTCTTTTCTTGTACTCTTCTTAACTGTTTGCATTGAAATTTGATTGTAAATTCCTCACGAATCTTGTTGGAATGGGTTCCCCAGGTTCCTCAACCCAGCATATATAAACAAATTTACAGTTTGGTAGTTCATGGTAGCTAGGTACCGTAAATCCATACAAATGGCCAACCATAGTAGAAAGTCCTACACACAACAGGAAATGATACAGCAATCATTGGGAAGTGAGGGGGGTAGGCAGGATTGAGTGGGATCCCATATCATGGTTATGTATGCGTGGCCTTTCTATTTTATCACAGTAGAAAGTGAAATATGGAGCAGAGAACTTTATGGCTAGAACAAGATTAGATCCAGTGATCCATGGATTACAAACCCCAGGGGCAGGATTTGAGTTGTGAAAGTGGGGGGCAAACCTGCCAGCAAGACTATCTAAGCGGAGTGCCACCATCGGTTGGTGCGGAGCGTACAAGAAATTTTTTGGCCTTACAAACCCTCTAGATAGCCGGAAACAGTACTTCCCGAGTGCTCTAAGCTGCATGTACCCATCCTTGAAAAATGGATCTCATGTCTGCAATTGTATGTAGATAGTTAATTATCGTTTAAAAATTTGAAGAGGATTGATAGTAGAACATATGGTCAGATGGTGATGTACAACTTTTGTTATACGTCACTGTCTAAGCGGAGCGCCATCATCGGTTGGCAAGGGGCGTCAAAATTTTCGATGAAAGATACCCTTACATCGGTAAAATTAACTCCCATATAGGCTTTAAATTGCATCTAAACAATTAATGAACGTGTGTAAATTTAGGGAGGACGGATAGAAGAACTTATATGGTGATGTACAACTGAAGCTTATACATCACTATTTAGGCAGTGCACCACCATCAGTTGGCGCGGCGCGTCGAAATGTAAGCAAAAAGGAAATCCTAGATCAGCAAAAATGACACCTCTGGTAACAATAAATCGCAACTAGACAGTTCTTTCCCCCTAAAATTATTAGTATATTGTGCATTGGACCAATCAAGAATATGTTCAGCACCCACTTTGAAATTCTCCCCGCTGTCCCCACTTCTTCGAGCCCTTGGCAAATATTGGGGGCTGAACATACCTTTACCCCCCCTTTTTTCATGGGGGATAAGCCCCTCAAGTCCACCGGTTCCGTCGCCACTGAAGTCGCATTGGGTGACTTTTTGGATTTTACAATGCGACTAGGTGCAACATGGAATAACCTGTGCTGCGAACCATGTGCTAGCTCCAGCTCCAGTTATTCTGCATGATACATGTTACGATGTTAAACACAAAATCGACTTAGATTCAAAACAAATGGCCTATTTGATAGAGCTGTTGTAGGTGAATAATTTCGATTAGGGTTGTGCACATTTGTCTGCAAAACGACAAAAAGGTGAACTAAGGTCTGGGAAAAAGTGGGGGGCAAATGCCCCCTCTTGCCCCCCCCCCCGTAAGCCCGCCTATGACAAACCCTACTGATCCACCAACTGAGCTATCCAACCCTTAGTTGGTGGCAATACCAATATAGCCATTTCTTGGGGGGGGGGGGCACCAGTCCTGCTACCTTGTATACTGTATGTGTCAGTCAGTTTCCCATTATTCATGTACTTATATTATCACAGTAATCAGAAGGGGAATGACCTGGGCAGAGGTCAAATCTGTCATGAATCGATTATAACTTTTGTTACAGCAGCTCAGCTCCTTTGGTTAAATTACTGAATTTAAAACCTGATAATGTTTTGCGATTCTCATCATCCTTTGTGGTTGCATACTCCTATTAGAGATCAATCTGCCCGAGTGTTCTACTTCAGGAAAAGTGCCAAAAAGCAGCAGGAGAATATCTTTTTTTGATACGTTATCATCAGGATCTGGTTTTATTGAGGCTTGCATGTTGAAGAACATGAATGGAAGTACATGTAGTGCAAAAATTGGGCCAATTGAGGCAATTTTAGACCCTTTCAGGCCTCCCAGGAACAGCGTACGAAAATTGTTTACTACGGAGTATAGAGGTTTGTTACATGTGACGAAAACTTCAGGCTCTCAGAGCAAACAAACTGTCATGATACAGAAAATTGATGGTGCCATGAATGGGCAAGTTGTCAGCTATCCGGTGATTGGTAGCGTTTTAGCTAGTGAAAACTTCTATCTAGACTTGGAGACCACATTAGTTTTGTGATTTAGTGTGTTAGTCAATATGGCTTGTAATAGGTGTATTCTACCTTAAACCTTCTTCACTAGCTATATAGTTGAGAGCATACTTTTGTTTTGTAAAGCTGAGCAACCATGCCAGTGAGATGAGAGATGTGTGCTTCGTGTACCAACACATTAATGCAAAATTTTGTCTCTGATATATAGTGACAAAAATAAGTAACTTTTGTAGATAATTTCACTAGGTTCCCACTGAAAAACTTTCACAGAATAACTTAGAGGTCTGGCAGCAGAAACCAAAAAGCATGTTGTCATCAAGATTACAATACCTCAATAACACTGACTACGTACGTATTTAGATTTAAACAAAGACGATTTCTTCAAAGGATTCTAGAGCAAATTTATACAATTTGCCATCTAAACAGATTGATGCACAGACTGAAAACAAGGATGAGATTTAACTATGTCAGTATTTATTATCTTACCTCAGCATTACGGCATTCCATAACTTGAATTAAAGCAAAAGGCCCCGCCCAATGGAGGCTGGCACCAGCAGTACGATACTTCTCAGCCCAGACAGACAACAGCCTAAAGAAACCTGCAGTATAGTCATTTTACAAATGTCTGACTGAATATTTGATTTATGAGTTTATTAAGGTAAGGTAACTTTTTAACGGTAGTCCAACGTGTCCAAGACGATAAAATTTCTGTTCTGATGACTAAAATCAGCTATTATTTACACCAAATCAAGATTTATTTTTTAAATTATAGATACTTCCTAAATATGTCAAATGATAAATCTCTCCTACAGTGTACTGTACATATTGCTGTTCTGGTCACCAAACCTACACATCTGTCCGACAATGTATATATTGGTGTTCTATTCACCAAACCTACAAATCTCTCCTACAGTGTACATATTGCTGTTCTATTCACAAACCTACACATCTCTCCTACATTGTACATATTGGTGTTCTATTCACTGAACCTACATATCTCTCCTACACATCTCTCCTACAGTGTACATATAGGTGTTCTATTCACTAAACCTTCACATCTCTCACACAGTGTACATATTGGTGTTCTATTCACCAAACCTACAAATCTCTCCTACAGTGTACATATTGCTGTTCTGGTCACCAAACCTACACATCTGTCCGACAATGTATATATTGGTGTTCTATTCACTAAACCTACATATCTCTCCTACAGTGTACATATTGCTGTTCTATTCACAAACCTACACATCTCTCCTACATTGTACATATTGGTGTTCTATTCACTGAACCTACATATCTCTCCTACACATCTCTTCTACAGTGTACATATAGGTGTTCTATTCACTAAACCTTCACATCTCTCACACAGTGTACATATTGGTGTTCTATTCACCAAACCTACACATCTCTCCTACAGTATACATATTACTTTTCTATTCACCAAACCTACACATCTCTCCTACAGTGTACATATTGGTGTTCTATTCACTGAACCTACACATCTCTCCTACAGTGTACATATTGGTATTCTAGTCACCAAACCTACACATCTCTCCTACAGTTTACATATTGGTATTCTAGTCACCAAACCTACACATCTCTCCTACAGTGTATATATTGGTGTTCTATTCACAAACCTACACATCTCTCCTACAGTGTACATATTGTTGTTCTATTCACCAAACCTACACATCTCTCCTACAGTGTACATATTGGTATTCTAGTCACCAAACCTACCCATCTCTCCTACAGTGTACATATTGGTGTTCTATTCACCAAACCTACACATCTTTCATACAGTGTACAAATTACTGTTCTATTCACCAAACCTACACATCTCTCCTACAGTGTATATATTGGTGTTCTATTCACAAACCTACACATCTCTCCTACAGTGTACATATTGTTGTTCTATTCACCAAACCTACACATCTCTCCTACAGTGTACATATTGGTATTCTAGTCACCAAACCTACCCATCTCTCCTACAGTGTACATATTGGTGTTCTATTCACCAAACCTACACATCTTTCATACAGTGTACAAATTACTGTTCTATTCACAAACCTACACATCTCTCCTACAGCGTACATATTGGTATTCTAGTCACCAAACCTACCCATCTCTCCTACAGTGTACATATTGGTATTCTAGTCACCAAACATAACATCTCTTCTACTGTGTACATATTGGTGTTCTATTCACCAAACCTACACATCTCTCATACAGTGTACAAATTACTGTTCTATTCACAAAACCTACACATCTCTCCTACAGCGTACATATTGGTATTCTAGTCACCAAACCTACCCATCTCTCCTACAGTGTACATATTGGTATTCTAGTCACCAAACATAACATCTCCCCTACTGTGTACATATTGGTGTTCTATTCACCAAACCTGCACATCTCTCATACAGTGTACAAATTACTGTTCTATTCACCAAACCTACACATCTCTCCTACAGCGTACATATTGGTATTCTAGTCACCAAACCTACCCATCTCTCCTACAGTGTACATATTGGTATTCTAGTCACCAAACATAACATCTCTCCTACTGTGTACATATTGGTGTTCTATTCACCAAACCTACACATCTCTCATACAGTTTACAAATTACTGTTCTATTCACCAAACCTACACATCTCACCTACAGTGTACATATTGGTATTCTAGTCACCAAACATAACATCTCTCCTACTGTGTACATATTGGTGTTCTATTCACCAAACCTAAACATCTCTCATACAGTGTACAAATTACTGTTCTATTCACCAAACCTACACATCTCTCCTACAGCATACATATTGGTATTCTAGTCACCAAACCTACACATCTCTCCTACAGTTTACATATTGGTATTCTAGTCACCAAACCTACACATCTCTCCTATAGTGTATATATTGGTATTCTAGTCACCAAACATAACATCTCTCCTACTGTGTACATATTGGTGTTCTATTCACCAAACCTGCACATCTCTCATACAGTGTACAAATTACTGTTCTATTCACCAAACCTACACATCTCTCCTACAGTGTACATATTGGTATTCTAGTCACCAAACCTACACATCTCTCCTACAGTTTACATATTGGTATTCTAGTCACCAAACCTACACATCTCTCCTATAGTGTATATATTGGTATTCTAGTCACCAAACATAACATCTCTCCTACTGTGTACATATTGGTGTTCTATTCACCAAACCTGCACATCTCTCATACAGTGTACAAATTACTGTTCTATTCACCAAACCTACACATCTCTCCTACAGCGTACATATTGGTATTCTAGTCACCAAACCTACCCATCTCTCCTACAGTGTACATATTGGTATTCTAGTCACCAAACATAACATCTCTCCTACTGTGTACATATTGGTGTTCTATTCACCAAACCTACACATCTCTCATACAGTTTACAAATTACTGTTCTATTCACCAAACCTACACATCTCTCCTACAGTGTACATATTGGTATTCTAGTCACCAAACATAACATCTCTCCTACTGTGTACATATTGGTGTTCTATTCACCAAACCTAAACATCTCTCATACAGTGTACAAATTACTGTTCTATTCACCAAACCTACACATCTCTCCTACAGCATACATATTGGTATTCTAGTCACCAAACCTACACATCTCTCCTACAGTTTACATATTGGTATTCTAGTCACCAAACCTACACATCTCTCCTATAGTGTATATATTGGTGTTCTATTCACCAAACCTACACATCTCTCCTACAGTGTACATATTGGTATTCTAGTCACCAAACATAACATTTCTCCTACTGTGTACATATTGGTGTTCTATTCACCAAACCTACACATCTCTCATACAGTGTACAAATTACTGTTCTATTCACCAAACCTACACATCTCTCCTACAGCGTACATATTGGTATTCTAGTCACCAAACCTACCCATCTCTCGTACAGTTTACATATTGGTATTCTAGTCACCAAACCTACACATCTCTCCTACAGTGTACATATAGGTCATTGTCATTTTACTAAATTTTTTTGGACAACCAAATTTGCTGTTCAGACACCAAAATGTAAGCCCTGATTGTCCGAAGGTTAACCAGAAAATATAATTTTTCCATAAAAAGTTGATTGCTTAACAAACCTGATGGAAAGTTTCTGCATGTTCAGGTGTCAAACCTACAACCTTTTAGAATGTCGTATGGCAAACCTTGGTAATATTACTATGTGAAAGCACTTGGTAACAGCAGAACGGATAATATCATCATTGCAATCGAGCTAGCTGAAAACGGTTTGGTTTTCATTTATTACTTTTACATATTTTAAAATGAATCATTCTGCTGATGATGTAATGTTTCTCCCAAGAAAAGCATATTTATGATAAATTAATAAGATTGTATATAAACAAGACAGTATGCTTCAGAACACTAAACTAGTTTAAACTTGATAGAGCATTACAATTTTAATAGGAAACAATATAAATTACCTATATCACTGCCCACCCTCCCCCCCCCTTCCCTCCCGCCCCATCTCTTCTATTCTCTTGGTCCAAAAATTTCACTTTTTCACAATTTAGTGAGATTCCCACAAAGATGACACAGATTTAATTGTTTGGAAGCAGTCATAATGAGACCAAAGTTAACAATCAGTGTATGCATAAACAGTTAGCAGACTTTGATGAAATCAAGCTGTGAGCACAAATAAAAAATGAAAGTTTTTCGCAGAATTTTGTTGAATGTCTGATTAAACCAATGAAAAGCTGAACAAAATGATAGGCTGTCTTATAGTATATCTAGATAAAATGAAATTTTTGAAGACAACCTGGAAATGTTTTGTACATTTTGTCAGAGAGACATCGAGAGCCAAAATGAATCCCATGTCCCAACTTTACAGCTCCCTGACCCATCTCCCCCCTTCCCACCCCTGGATTCGGCCATTTTGCTTGTATTCCTATCAAGGGGAAATTCCACTAATATTTATCCAGTTACAGTAAACTTGTACTACAAGTGTCACAAACACAAAAACTCTTAATGAAACTAAAGAAAAAGGCTCATATGTCAACATTTCTGGATTAGCTTTAATCTATGACTCAAGACCATGAGGTCAACTGTACACAGATACTCTGTACTCACAAAAACTATTACTGAAACGGCTTACTGTGCCATCTACGATCATATTTCACCTTTTGGTGAGAACTACATATTTTGAATTATAATAATAATAATAATGTTTGATTTATATAGCGCTTTATACCAGCAGTAGGTCTCAAAGCGCTTTACAGACGTTATATTACCCCTGGTGAATGATAACCTGTCCCAGAGACAATCCCTCCAGTCGGCAGCAGTTATATACTGTGCCCAATGACAAGTTACCTCACAGGTACCCATTTAACCCCTGGGTGGTATAATGACTTTGTCAGTTTTCCAAGATGATGAAGGAACATATTATTGGTATAAAGAGCAAACATTACCCTTCCTCTGGCTAATTTTAAGGTGGCCAAAATTCTACCAAATCATCCCACAGAGAAATTTTGTTGGTTCATTAATACTTCACATTGAAACTGTCCCTTGCTAGCTGTATAAATAGTTGTAGGGTGAGATATCACATATAAACTGTAACATCACTGTGATATGGGTTGACCGGTCTTTCTACAACATTTACAAAGTGACTTGACTCAAACAGATTTGGTCAACCTTCCCCCGAAGAGATATATAATACCGTAACGAGTCCATGAAGATCACTTAAATGACTCGTCCAGACTTTAAGAGGGTGCACAAAGTCATATCATTCCTAATGTGCTTTATCTGAACTGTTTACAGATCTCTGTAACAAAGTAGTAACACAAACTTAAGAAAGAGCCTGCAAACACACCAGATGAAATTGCATACTGACACATTAGGTGACTGACTAGTGAAAGGTCCCACCAGTTGGGAAGTTTGGATATTTAGAAAACCAAAGTTAACGTACTTAAATACAATTAGTCTGACTTGAAACTTCAAAATGAATTTCAAAAGAATCTCTTCTTCAGTAAATTATGGACAAAATTGTTACTACAAGTAAAGCCACTACTAGTGATCAACTCATGGGTACCATTATGATCTCTACTCACAGACCACAGCTTGTCAAGTTTCATGGAACTTGACAGTAGCGATATGATGGTTGTGGCTGCTAACCCCCCCCCACCCCCCCGCCCCATGAAGGTCACTTGATTATACTTAACAATAACATCCTATCCAACAGCTAACATGTTTACAATCTTGTATCATCATTTCTTTGTCTCAGGACAAGAAAAAAAAGCTATTTTTGGTGAAGTCTGTATTCAGGAAAGTAAGCCAAAATTCAAAAGGTTTAGCTTTTCCTTCCTACTGATCTTGTGAGAACTCTCATAATCTCACTCGTTATTAGCAGGACATGATACGTCCAACTCTCTGTACTACCCCATTAATGCTTGTTCTCAGTCACAAAACTACAACACTCTGCAGCAGGGGTTCCCTAACTGGGGTGCATGAACCCCCAGGGGATTCGTGAGTCCATCCCAGGGGGTTTCTGGAAGTCAAAACTAGAGTACTTTTTGTTGAACTATATATCACATACTTTAGTAATGTGCAAAAGTTGTACCTATCAACAAACTCTTTTCGTGTTCCATACGCATATGTTGCCATAGTATTATACCGTGCATGTGAAACAGGAGCATCCGTCTCATCGTGTGTGATGGGTGATCGATGCGTGATACAATTCGTGATCTGATCTTGAAGTTTCCAAATAAATATTTGTTCACCTCTTGTGTTTTTCCACTGCAATATTACATTATGAACTTTTACGAAGCACTGTTATATACATGTATTATAGTATAATAATGACTCAGATCGTGTCTCGAAAAGTTGGGGATTCGTGGACAACTCTGACATCCACAGGGGGTTTGTGGGGGGGGGTAAAGTTAGGGAAACCCTGCTCTGCAGAATACTGCTACAACCATGATTTATGGCCGTGGAAGGAGGGAATTGATTTCTCTTCCAGTTGTTTTTAAGGAGTTACACTGGGTCCCAATGAAAGATCATATTGTCTTTAAAATCCTGTTGCTTGTCTTAACGTGTGTTCCCAATACTCTTCCTGGTAAAACAGAAAGAAACCTTATAATTTGTTTCTCTCAAAGCTATCCAGTCTGCCTGTACCACACAGGTAAATTTCATTTGAGGGTCTCTGCTTTTTAGCGGGCCCGAAGGAACTCCCTATCTATTCCTATCTAAGAGATCAACAAACTTCATAGATTCAAAGCCCACTTAAAACTTCTTTTCTAAAATAGTGCTCAGTGAATTTATTTTTTATTTTATTTTTTTGTCTCGTTTCTAACCAGTCCACTTTGCACACTTTTGGGTACAGATAGTTGGTGGGCTATACAATCCCGAAAGTTGTGAAAAACCGGTCGAAAAACGCTAAGCAAATTTTGCTCCGAAAAATGAAGTATTCTTCCTGGGTGGTAGATTCAGAAGGAGGGGTAAGTGGGCGGTGCCCAGGGAGCGAGGGCACAGTGCTAAATCGTTCCAATGTGTAGTTAGCTAGATGGGAAAGTTGAATTATAGTAGAAGAAACAGGTTAAAGGGCGACACACAGCAACATGTTTTATCTTCTTACCTCGATATTATAGCAGTCGATTGTGGTGACTGTAGGCACAGGTCCAGTCCAGACTACTATGGTACCGGCCGAGCGAAACACATCAGACCAGGCCTCCATCAGCTTGAAAAACACTGCAGTCAAATATCAGAGGATACAAATGCCCCTTTGGAAGTATTTTGGTTTACCAAATTAAAAAAATAATTTTTCCTAACCTAAACCTATGTCCAACATATTTGAGTTATCTCTGTAGTTCTGTATCACAAGTTCTTATTATTTAGTAATTTGATATTTGATTCAATTATTTTTATTTGGGGGGGGCAGGATGGTGTGGGTTGGGGTGCATGGAGAGAGGAAAACTGGCACACTTCAAACGGGCAGGTGATGATGATGGTGTTTTGGTGCATACTTCATTATCCATGACAAAATCTGGACAGTGGATTCAACTGAGTTTTTTAGATTAAGTAAAGGTTATCCAGTCTCTCGCAACCCTACCCCTCCCCGACCCCAGCAAGAAAGAAATTGGTAGATCTGATTGCAAAGAGTATGGGGACATTTTACAAACTAGAGAGCATAAAATAATAAAACAAATATCAACAACCAACACAAAGAAGTTGCTTTAAATGTGGTTTGAAGACAAAGATGACACTGAACTGCTTCTTGTTTCACATATATCAAGATAAAACATATATATATATGTCATCATGAAACTTGACCAAGAAGTTTATTCTATGTCGGAAAATCAACTACTGGGCATCTAATAGGGGTTAAAACAGTAAGTGTACAGAACTGGTCTAGAACAGTACTGATGTTGTAATGATGGTGTAATGATGTTGTAATGATGTTGGAACAATGTTGAAACAATGTTGTCATGTTGCTGTAATGGTGTTAGTGCATAGAACTGGTCTAGAACAGTAATGATGTTGTCATGATGTTGTAGCTAGAAAAACAGAAATTGCAAATAAAACTTTAAATCATGGGTCACAAACCATGAAAGAAAACCTCAATCCATGTTGTCTGTGTGTAATAATTTACCGGATATTAGGCTCCTTTGAGATTATTCCCTTCATAACAGTGTATTCTTCAAAAATTATCGGAAGGTACAGTATTTAAAACTTTCTTGGTTTGACTTTACTTTGAGCTGATGACCATCAATTGGTTTCTTTTCCAAGTACTCCAAACATGTACTACATGACCAAAACTGTCCAATATATGTTAATTTCAAACATGCAGCAGACATCCGCCGCTTTTGATAGTGCTTCAAACTGTACATCAATTGAGAAACAGATCCAGTCAGACACTTCCCTGCCTTTTAAAAAAATCTTTTGAAAATTTGTATCCCTTAAAAGTAATATCCACTTACGTGACATTAAATGCGCTCAGATACTTGACCCATGGTTTGACTTATTAATCATGGACATTAGTCACAATACTCCAAAAGGAGGAGCTACAATAAGTTTGCTAACCTTTTATCCTTCTTGTGGCTTGTGACTTTTGACCTATTTTCTGTAATGTTTATTTGTACCCCTTCTCAAGTTGATTACTAGTCCATGGTTGCTACGGTGCCTTTTTGAATTATTCTTGAATTCCTTTTGGCCACTTAGAACTTCAAATGATCATGGTAATCTTGTTTTGGAGTAATTTCTTTTTAATATCAACATATGTTTGTCACCAACTTTCATCAATTTCATGGATTAAAGCCCTCCAGAAAAGATCCATTCAAGGATCATTTCACATTCTGCTAATTATGAGCTTTAAAATGACCTCTAGTTTCTTAATACCCTTGTAAAACTGTTGTGCCCCCCTACCCCTCCCCTCCCCTCCAACTAACCATATCAGACTAAATCCCTAGTTGAAGAGAACTATACTGCAAGGAGTCATCATTGGACCTGCCATGATCCCACATGAACTTTAACCTACTTTCTATGTAAAACGTAACGAAGTCCCCGACATAGACGACTCTCGCAAGGATCAAGAAAATGGGCTGCGGGTGACAGCCTTTGAACTGATGTATGTATGTGTATGCGTGTGCGTGTATGTGTGCATATATGTATGTAGGCATGATTAGGCATTTAGGCAGGCAGGTAGGCAGGTGTGGTTGAAAGCATGCATGCAGGCAGGATTGCCGATCGGCAGACAGACACTTGAATAGCAATGGCAATTGAGCAAAAGTGTAAATGCATGATTTAATGGGACACTATTATCAAACTATTTACCAGTCCTTAATTCGAACCCCGCCACTTTTACCACCCTTTCCTCAGAGGTTTTGCTTATAACTTGTGGGAAGTGAAAATTAATGTTAACTTATTACTGATTATATAATAAGTTGGTTAAACCTGCATATTGTGTTGAATATTGGTACAATCTTTTGGTACCTGCAACCCAATAGGCAACAGAAAAACCCAGTTCTTGGGAACATAATCTGTGACTTTACTTTATATAAAGTCCTAAAAAAAAAAATTTGATCAAATTATAAAAAAAAACCGATACAACGCAATACATTACATTTATGGAACACAGATTTTCTGTACAAGATAAGACAGTGAATAATCCTAATTTGAAGCATCAAATTAGTGGAACCACATTGGTCTCTTCTCAAACTGTGGGTTATCCAATGTAACAACAGTTTATTATGACATGCCTTGATCAGAATGACACAAAGTAACATAATTTTACCCAATGCAAACTTGCTTTTAACCCTCTGACTCTCCGGTAACAAATTTTCTTAATTCAAGACAGTGGCGTACTGAGCTGGGACGGGGGGTGGGGGGCTGGGGTGGTGGTCCACCCCGGGTATCAGACAGGAGGGTGCCATGCCACAGCCCCCCCACCCCAAAAAGAGAAAAAAAGAGACTGAAATAGGAGAAATAAGAATGAGAATTCCTAAACATATAATCAGTTCAAAGCTTTTTGCCAAAGATAGTACCATTTTGCATCTAAGCTTTAAAACAACACTCCCTCCCCTTAGACCCCTCCCCCAGGGTGACACCCACTGCAGAGGATGACAAAGGAAGGATCCGCCGCGGGTGCCACTTTTCTAGGGGCCATTGGTTCAAGGTCATCACTATTGGCCTCAAATTTTAGCTTGCTAAAAAATCCTTGAAGTTTTCAATCATAACTACAGTATGAAATGTTTCCTGAAAGGTAATGAGGACGGTATTGAAGAACTTAGCATGCATAGACTCTGGATGTGTGACCTGATTAATTCACTTTGCCTTCGGCTTTGAGTACAGCATTTCTGTATATGTTGCTGTGTTGAACAAATCTAATCATAATAGTAATTACCTTTGTGATCCATGTTATAGTCATTGCCATCATTGCAGATTATTTTCAAAAAAGTTAAGATCTGATCTTCAAACTCATTCCCAGCCATTGAGGTGTGTTAAGTAATTAAGTATCCCAGCACGGATAGCTAAGTTTTGAAAATTGAAGTAAAACGCCTTTTGAAGTTTGACCAGTAACTGACTTTCTAACATATTCTGCGGCTATACTGATCTCCCGAATGTAATGATGCAGTGATTACCAGCATTTACTTTCTTTGTAAAGCGCTTTGAGCAGTAACTTTTGTTTACTGATTTGGCGCTATATAAGTCTCATTTATTATTATTATTATTATTATGTGAGAGAGTCATAATTAAGGGTTGTTGTAATTTTCTAATGGGAAAAGCTTTGGACTGAGACATGTATCATCAATTGTGTACATGTCCACCCCATACTAACTGATAGCTTTTACATTCTGCTTCTCTTAAAGCCATTTATAGTTGTGACAGTCTACATTTTATACTTACGACAGATTAAATATTATTGATCAAATATGAAAAAAAGATTATAGGATGCTAGGATCAATAAAAGTGGAATGCCTAGCACCCAGGAATAACTCCCCCCCCCCCGACACCTGCCGTCCCCATCTCAACCTGTAGTGGGGTCTCTGTAACACGATGAATTGCAATACAAAATAAAAAACCATTATTTATTGAGTTATATGTTTCTGTTTTTTCCTCGACTAACCTCAACATCATGAGCCAAAAAAGTACCCACACTTGGAACAGGCCCAGTCCACACTACAACAGCACTGTCCTTGCCATAAGTTTCATGTATTTTGGTGGTGAACTTGAAGAATGCTGGAAACCAATGGTCATTAAAAGGTACAAAACATGGTGGTTGTGATTCCCAAAAATGCCCATGTCAGTGGTTCCTCCACCTCTCCCTCCACCGCAAGAACAAAATGTTCTTTGAAATGAGATTGTACAAAATGTTTTTTTTTTCTTAGGCTTTGAGAGCAAATGACTCCATCCTCAGTTACCAAATGTAGTTGAATACAAGCCGTTAGTGTACATTTAGCAAAAGATCAGTTGCATGTATTGAAATATTGCATGTGTGAACAGAATGCATGACTTTTACATGCATAGTGGAGTTAAATGATGCTATATATATGCAGTCAACAAATATAGTCAAATCAAGAGGTAAATGATTTTAACATTCCAATAAGTTGCTATCTTTAAAGGATTTCCATTTACTTTAGCACTTTTCAATGGCTAAGAATAAAACTGTGAGAGGTATAAATTAGTGTTTGCACGGGGTACAAGGTACCCACCCGACGCGATACTACCCGGTTCCTAATTTATTCCCCGAATCCTACACAAAGTGTGACTTTTTCTTCTTGCAAACCGATGTTAGGCAAGATTTTCCCATTGACTTAGCATGGTGTTAGGCTACCATATGGAAGAAATTGTAAGAATTCTCAGAATTATTATTTCTTCATTCGTTTATTTCATAGGAGAGACTGACAAGGAAATTTACGAGATGTTACTAATAGATTATAGACGGGATAACTAAAAAATAATAATCGCAAGTGGCTTTTTACTAAACGTTTGTTATAAATGCGATCAAATTGTGGATTGCACAATTCCACAGCTGATGCGAACCCTGGGCCTGCATAATAGATAGTAGTAGTAAAAACGGTTTAATAGCTACAGTAAATTGGATATTTATATGATCTAATCCAATAGAGGTGGAGAGCAAACATATGCAGCTGCGGCAGTGCGCTGTTAGTAGTGATGTTAATTATATGAAGTTATTAACAAGTTAATGAAAGCAACAAAGGCAAATAGAAATTATTGAGGAAGGTTTTATACCTTATCTTACATTTATTTGAACATGAAAACATTGTCAGTGGAGAATTCAGTATAGCAGCATATCCAATATGTAATTTCTTGAAAATCGCGATACACAAGGGTAAACAATTGTTTTCTGGTACCCAGATATCCGACGGGTAACAACTCTCGGGTACCTGGTTCCCAAAAGGGGTCAACCCTGACCCTATTTCAAATACAGGCTTTTTCATTATAGACTTGGTAGGGTAAAGAAGATCACAGACTTGATTGTGTACTGTATGTATCAACTATAAGAAGCAAAGTTATGCAAGTAACAAGGTTACATATTACATGTTTACCTTCAGTGGCACGGTTTACCTTGAATAAGATGGTTTACTGTACAGATAAGGTGAAGTTATCTTATCAACAAGTTGTTGAAAAAGAGTTAATGGTTACAGTGAGAACCTTTGGTACAGTTTATAGAATATCCGTTATTGAGGAGAGAATAACGTAAGGTGACCATATTTTGTAAATACGAATCAGGGACAAACTATTGAATGTGGAATGAGCATCCTGGGAATGGGGTCTAATGAGGGGAAGGACACCCTCCCCCTCCCCCTCCCCCTCCCCTGTGAGAAACAATATGCTAGTCTGGTAGAGCACAGAAATGGCAGGAAGGTAAATTTTGCAACATTTCTAAATCTGATGTGAATAAAATTTCAGATTTTAAAACATTGGACAAAACAATGGATTCATGGGATAGGGCCTATATCCACAAATTGGGGACATCTGGTCACCTTAGAATAACTGCAAGTTCATTAACCATTCTACAGTACATAGAAAACTATTAGCAAAAAAAATCAAATGAAAAAAAATCAAATTTGATTTGAATTGCATTTGCAATTACAGCAACTACCCTTCTTAGGTTGGACAAGTCAGTCATAGAAAAGGTAACTAGCCAGTAAGGTACAACACCAAAAACCTATCATACTATTAATACTCACTACAGCAAAGTTATCGAAAAATGGACTACCTGTACCTTGGCTCAACACCAAGAACACCTCAGGAAACCATAAACCAGTCCCTATCAATTGGTTTAGAGAAGCTACAATAGTCACATATTTCTCAAGTAGGCTGCTCTCACATTATCAGAGCACCCAGAAAATGCCCTGCTTTACCCACAAATGTTTTGCTTTTGAGATATGTGACAATTCAAGGCTGGTGTCCCACCAGAGGTGGTGGATCTTACAGTTAGTTAAACTGGGCCTGGGGGTTTTTGGTTACCAACTCAATGGCTAAATGACACTACGTTTGTGCAGTACTTAACAGAATTTGAAATGTAGGGTATGTATACCAAGGAATTACCTCAATCTGTTGTCATAAAGTATCTTTTGAAGGGTTGTCTGTTGAAGGTCCCCCAAGTAGATCCATCTCTACCATTGCAACAGGTACACACTGCTAAATTACAGGGTTACCCTAAACAAGGTGTGTTGGATGACCAAAACATGCAGGTACCAAAGATAGCCCAAAGGAGCTATGAAGAATTTTCTCTCCTTTCCCTTGAGAGTGTCAAACTCCTTAATCTAACACAGATAGGGTCTCAAATAAGCTACTGTAAGGCTTCCTGATCCTTGGGTTTCTAAACCCAACTAATCTATCCCAGCACATTCCGAGAGTGAGAGAACATCTCTAAGAGGGGGGTGGTGAGCTAATGTGCTTATCGGTACACTAATGCATATTATATTCATATTCCAATACCAATCATGTATACTGCTAATATTAAGCACCGCCCACTGCTCTCACCTCAGCATTATTAGCACTTAAAGTCAAGACTGCAGGCTGCACACTTGAGAAGAGGAGCCTGAATGCACCAAACTCTTGATATTCATTCATCCACATTGTCAGTGATCTGAAACATTCTACAAAAAATGAAACAATGTTGTCATGATGCTGTAGTGATGTTAGTGCACAGAACTGGTCTAGAACAGTAATGATGTTGTAATGATTTTGTAGCTAGAAAATCAGAAATTGCAAATAAAACATTAAATCATGGGTCACATACAATGAAATAAAACCTCAATCCATGTTGTCTGTGTGTAATAATTTACAGGATATTAACCTAGTTTGAGATCATTCCCTTCACAACAGTGAATTCTCCAAAAATTATCGGAAGCTAAGAAGAATTTTCTTAGTTTGACTTTACTTTGAGCTGATGACCATCAATTGGCTTCATTTCCAAGTCCTCCAAACATGTGCTACATGACCATGTGCTACATGTGCTAAATAACTAGTTGAAGAGAATTATACTTAAAGGAGTCATCATTGGACCTGCCATGATCCCACATGAACTTTTGTGCCCCCTCCTCCCCCTCCAACTAACCATATCAGACAAAATCCCTAGTTGAGGAGTGTTATAAGAGTCATCATTGGACCTGCCATTATTCCACATAAACTTTAACCTACTTTCTATGTAAAACGTAGATGGAGTCCCTGACATAGACGACTCTCGCAAGGATCAAGAAAATGGGCTGCGGACGACAGCCTTTGAACTGATGTATGTATGTGTATGCATGTATGTGTGCATATATGTATGTAGGCATGATTAAGCATTTAGGCAGGCAGGCAGGTGTGGTTGAAAGCATGCATGCAGGCAGGATTGCCGATAGACAGACAGACACTTAAGCAATGCCAATTGAGCAAAAGTGTAAATGCATGATTTAATTGAACACTATTATCTAACTATTCACCGATCCTTAACCCCCTTTACCACCCTTCCCCAGCAGTTTTGCTTATAACTTGTGTGAAGTGAAAATTAATGTTAACTTATTAGTGATTACATTAGTCGGTTAAACCTTCATATTGTGTTGAATATTGGTGGTGGGTGGGGGGGTGGGGTGGTCCGGGTATCAGTCAGGAGGGTGTCATGCCATAGCCCTCCCCCCCCCAAAAAATGAGAAACAAAATCTAATCATAATACCTTTGTGATCCACGTTGAAGTCATTGCCTACATTGCGGATTATTTTCACAAAAGACTTTCCCAGTTAAGCTCTGATCTGCAAACTGATTCCCAGCCATTGAGGTGTGTTAAGTAAATAATTAAGTATCTCAGCACGGATAGCTAAGTTTTAAAAATGGAAGTAAAATGCTAGCTGAAGTTTGACCAGTATCTGACTTTCTAGCATATTCTGCAGCTATAATGATCTCACTAATGTAATGATGCAATGATTACCAGCATGTAAGAGTGTAAAAATTAAGGGTTGTTGTAATTTTCTGATGGGATATAGCTTTGGACTCAGACATGTATCATCAATTGTGTACGTTTCCACCCCATACTAACTGATAGCTTTTACATTCTGCTTCTCTTAAAGCCATTTATAGTTGTGACAGTCTACATTTTATACTACGACAGATGTAATATTATGAATCAAAAATGAAATAAAGATTATACATAAATGCTAGGATCTTTAAAAGTGGAATGCCTAGCACCCAGGAATAACCCTCCCCCCCCCTCCACCATCCCCATCTCAAGCTTTAGAGGGGTCTCTGTAACACAATGAATTGCGATACAACAAAAAAAGGCCCTAATTTATTGAATTACATATGTTTTTGTTTGATCCCGACTTACCTCAACATCATGAGCCAAAAAAGTACCCACAGTTTGAACAGGCCCAGTCCACACTACAACAGCACTGTCTTTGCCATAAGTTTCATGTATTTTGGTGGTGTACTTGAAGAATGCTGGAAACCAATGGTCATTAAAAGGTACAAAACATGGTGGTTGTGATTCCCAAAAATACCAATGTCAGTGGTTCCTCCACCTCTCCCTCCTCCGCAAGAACAAAATGTTCTTTGAAATGAGTTTGTGCAAAATGTTTTTTTTCTTAGGCTTTGAGAGCAAATGACTCCATCCTCAGTTACCAAATGTAGTTGAATACAAGCCGTTAGTGTATATTTTGCAAATGAGTTGCATGTATGGAAATATTGCATGTGTGAACAGCATGCATGACTTTTACATGCATAGTGGAGTTAAATGATACTACTGTATATGCAGTCAACAAGTATGGTCAAATCAAGAGGTAAATGATTTTAACACTCCAATGAGTTGCTAGCACTTTCCATTCACTTTAGCACTCTTCAATGGCTGAGAATTAGTTAGTAGTGATGTTAATTATATGAAGTTTTTAACAAGTTAATGAAAGTAACAAAAGCAAATAGAAATTATTGAGGAAGCTTTTATACCTTATCTTACACTTATTTGAACCTTAAAACATTGTCAGTGGAGAATATAATTCATTTAGTATAGCATCCAATATGTAATTTCTTGAAAATCGCGATACACGAGGGTAAACAATTTTTTTCGGGTGCCCGGATACCTGATGGTTAAAGGCTCTCGGGTACCTGGTTCCCGGTTTTTGGACCCATGTAAACACTAGTATAAATCCTATAATATCACCTCAGAACTTCATGGACAAAATCCCAAAAGGGGTCAAGCTTGACCCTGTTTCAAATACAGGCTTTTTCATTATAAACTTGGCAGGGTAAAGAAGATCACAGACCTGATCATCGTGTATGTATTGACTGTAAGAGTCAAAGTTATGCAAGTAACAAGGTTACATACATGTTTACCTTCAGTGAAATGGTTAACCTTGAATAAGATGGTTTACTGTACAGGTAAGGTAAAGTGATCTTATCAACAAGTTGTTGAAAAAGAGTTAATGGTTACAGTGAGAACCTTTGGTACAGTTTATAGAATATCCCTTATTGAGAGAATAACGTATGGTGACCATATTGTGTAAATTATGAATCAGGGACAAACTGTTGAATGTGGAATGAGCAGCATGGGAATGGGGCCTAATGGGAGAGGAAGGGTGTCCTCCCCCTCCCCTATGGGAAACAAAATACTAGTCTGGTAGAGCACATATATGGCAGGAAGGTAAATTTTGCAACATTTCTAATGATCTGATGTGAATAAAATGTCAGATTTTAAGACATTGGGGACAAAACATTGGATTCAGGGACTGTATCCAAAAACTGGGGACATCTGGTTACCTTAGAATAACTGCAAGTTTATCAACCATTCTACAGTACACAGACAACTATTAGCAATAAAAATCAAAATGAAAAAAAATCAAAATTTGATTTAAATTGCATTTGCAATTACAGCAACTGGCCCTGCCCTTTACACCACATGAATCACATCTCTGTAGCCGATTGTTTTTCCCAGTAGCATTGGAAAATGCTACGCAAACTGGTCAAATGCTATCCAAAGAAGTGTAGCATTTTTTTCCACACAGGAACCATCATATTTTTATCAGAAGCAATCTTCACAACCTTCAAAATGGCTACACAAATTTTGAACACTAATTTATTCCCTGCTCTGGGTATGCTTTCTCGTCAGGACACAGTGTGTGTCAATTTGTTTAATGTGCATACAAGATACATTGATGTGTAGATGTCCTTTTTGGCAATCAAACCATTCCAAGGACTCAAACTGGTTCAAATCTTACTACTGATTAAAGAAATCATGGACAGACAGATCACAGGTTCACAGTTTTTAGTAGGTTAATTACTTGAATGCTATGATAGCAATATTATTAACACAACATAGTCAGAGATTAGTACAGATATTTGAAGACCAAAGGTCAACCAATGAATATTCAAATGATTAACCAGAGCTTTGGAAGGCTCATAAACAAAACAATGCAACCAATCTAAAGAACCACACTGATCCGTATTATCAGAAATGAACTTAATGTTTTCATAACTTGTCTTCATTTGACAAATTAATCTGATCTGAACTGTACAATGCTATGGAAGACCTCTCCGTAAGCACCCCCCACCCCCCCCCCCACCCATGCCTTCTTAGGTTGGGCTAGTCAGTCATAGAAAGGTAACTAGCCAGTAAGGTACAACACCAAAAACCTATCATACTATTAATACTCACTACAGCAAACAATTGTCGAAAAAATGGACTACCTGTACCTTGGCTCGACCCCAGGAACACCTCAGGAAACCATAAACCAGTCTCTATCAATTGGCTAAGAGAAGCTACAATAGTAATATATTTCTCAAGTAGGCTGTTCTCACATTATCAGAAGACCCAGAAAATGCCCTGCTTTACCCACAAATGTTTTGCTTTTGAGATATGTGACAATTCAAGGCTGGTGTCCCACCAAAGGTGGTGGGTCTTACAGTTAGTTAAACTGAGGGTTTTAAGGTTACCAACTCTAAGGCTAAATGACACTACTTTTGTGCAGTAGCAGAATTTGAAATGTAGGGTATGTATACCAAGGAATTACCTCAATCTGTTATCATAAAGTATCTTTTGAAGGGTTGCCAAAACAAGTAGATCAATCTCTACCATTGCAAGAGGCCTGGTGCACACTGCTAAATTACAGGGTTACCCTTGAACAAGGTGTGTTGGATGACCAAAACATGAAGGTACCACTGATAGTCCAAAGGAGCTGAGAAGAATTTTCTCTCCTTTCCCTTGGGAGTGTCAAACTCCTTAAGCTAACACGGATAGGATCTCAAATAAGCTACTGTAATGCTTCCTGATCCTGGGTCTCTAAACCCAACTATTTCTATCCCAGCACATTTCGAGAGTGAGAGAACCTCTCCAAGAGGGGTTGGTGAGCTAATGCGCTAATCGGTAAACTAATGCAAATCATATTCATATTCCAATTGAATACTAATCATGTATACTGTATTACCATAGTGGTATACTATATTAAGCACCGCCCCACTGCTCTCACCTCTGCATTATTAGCACTTAAAGTCAAGACTGCAGGCTGCACACTTGAGAAGAGGAGCCTGAATGCACCAAACTCTCGATATTCATTCATCCACATTGTCAGTGATCTGAAAAATCCTACAAAAATGAGGAGAAAAAATTAGAACAAGAAAACCTCATGCTCAAAGAGCAGGAAAAGACTACAAAAAAAAACCACACTAAAACCTGGATTAATATCCAATGACACAAGGGATTTTCCAGATGTGAAAATGTTTGAGGAATATCAAATTTTCTCTGAGTTTTCCTATTACCTCCTCTCTGACTGGTTTAATTTTATAGATGTTGCTGAATATTTAATGGGGATAAGCTGGAAGTATAATCAGCTCATGATAATATGATAAAAAAGCCAAATAGCTTTCTAAAATAGCTTTCTAAAATAGCTTTCAGAAGCTTCAATGATGCAACTCCTTTTGATATATAGAAGTGTCTTCTAGTTCTGTTTTAAGCAAGCAATGAATGCTACATATATGCAAAGCTACCCTAGAGTCTTGTTTCAGTTGAGATTCATGTACTTGTTGTGACACCAAATTTTTTTATTCCCATCTTAACCAAAGCTAGTGGAGGTGGTAGTTTGATTCACTTAGATAAATAATTTCAGAATGAGATGATGACCATTTGATCATGAAAGAAAAATCAGTTTGATAAAGGACCAGAATAGAGTAAAATAGGGAAGATGGTCCAATGGGAAGGAAGCCATGCAGCCGTTGACCAATGCACCTTTCATACGGACATCTTGTGACCTGCAAAGTAGAACGGCTTACATAGATGTTACTGAGGAGAAAGCCCTTAACATCAACAACCGCTGTCCAATCAAATAGCAGAGATTAATGCCAGAAAAGGCCCGACCTTTTATAACTGTCCAAAGTTGTCCGACCATAGGACAGAGCTTGACCACTTACAAGTGGCTCACTCTAGTAAAACATGTCCCACCATAGACTAGCTGAGCTTGCTTGCCTGATAGTGGTGCACTCTGCCAAAATCGCCCAACCATAGGGCTCAGCTTGACCACCTGAAAGTGGCTCACTCTTGTACAACTATCCAACCAAAGGTCCAGCCTTGGCTGCCTGATAGTGGTGCACCCTGCCATGTCAGTGATCCAACCAAAGGCCCACCTCTGACCTCATTCTGATAAAACTGTACCAAGCTGTTGAAAAGTCCTAATGTTAAATTGGACAGGTCTGCATACTTGAACAATAACGGAAACACAGAACTTCTAAAGCAATTTCATTTTACTTTAGTCCACCAGAAAAAACTCCCAAGAAATACTGACAATTTCAGAGGTTTGCCAGCGAAACAAAGCACAATCAGTTACTGTACATTAATGTTTTCATTATGAGCATAACATGTACAACCCCCCTACCTCCCCCCTCCCCCATTAGGAGTGGTCATACAGCTACTATATTATCTAACTTCATAGATCTGTTTGTTAGGGTTCAGGGATATCCATTTGTGTGTGAGCTCACAACTATACAACTCTGTCAGAATGTTACAAAGTTCATAACCAACACAGCTCTCAATTGTTACAGGTCAGACTAACAGTACAGTAAAACGATAACATGATTGGGGAAGTAAAGGTGCTCTCAAAAATGTTCTGTGTGCTTTTCTTGCCTTCCTGTCATAAAAGCTATGTGTGTTTGCGATGAAATGCTTCCCATCAGTCAAACATTTTCAAACACAAAACATGTTACGTAAAATCAGGGTTAAACAAACCTAATTCTAAATCTGGATTATCCAAACCTAATCTTAATCTGTATCCTGAAAATTATCCAAACTCAAAACAACTTACAACATTCTTCTGATTATAATTGTGTACTATAGTACTGTACAGATTTCTTCTACTTCAAATATCATTAAACAACAAAAGTGTTTTGTTAACATCACAACTACACAACATCTTTTAAACACTTTTTGTTGTTGTTGCAATACTGTATTTCACATTATGATATAAATTCTACCATGTACAGACAATATTAATGGCAAACTATACTAAAGTAAAGGAAGTTTACACCTATCTGCTTTTTTTTCAGAACTTAGAAGACCTCCTGTCCTGAACAGTCAAAGATGATCCATATTTTAACATGTTTTTGGTTCAAAAAGTGAGGTGATTTTTCCTTCTTTTTTTCTTGTGAAAGCAAACATTAGCCCTCATGGAAAGAAATATCCCCCGTGTGAATGTTAATATGTGTAAGAATCAAAGTGGAAATATTAATGTAGTTTTAGTCTAATATGGTTAGTTGACAACGGCTAGGTCCTTCTTGGCTAGTGAATGAGTATGTTTAGTTCAGCTGTGGATTATTTCTAGTCGTCGGGTTACATTGGGTCCGTACGTACAGTATTACACCTACCCTTTAATAGGACAACTGACATCGTAAATATAACTAGAATGATTTTATTACTTTGTGACCTAATTGTTAAATCTCCTCTCCACCAAAATTCTCACCTCAACACCACCAGGATTTAGAAGAAAAATAATAGGACTAAACATCATCTGAAAGCCTATTTGACCGTAGTGTCGATGCTGTTCAGCCCACACCATAAGCTGAGTAAAAAAAGCTGCAATCAGAAATAGAAACTGTCATCAACAAAATTTGAAGAAAACAGAGAGAATGAAGAGACAGACTTTACAGAGATACATTACTTTGGCAACCGGAAAGAAAAAGATCCGATGAAAGAATTCCCCATACATGATTTTTTAAGTCCAGAAATTGGCAAAATGAGCTATATAAAAGTATCTTGTAAATTTTTATTATATTGTGAAATATGGTCGAGAAGCTCCAATCAACATTAGTGTCATTAATTTCCACATTTCCCACAATTCCATAGCATATTATAAAAACTTTGAAAAGAAAAAAAAAGTGTAGTTTTTGGGTAAATAAGTCTCTTTTCTTTCTTGATGTCGGTTTTCAAATTGCAAAGAACTGAACCCTCTGCAGTCCTTTCATCTTCCATTCATTGCGCAGTCCATTCTTCTAACCTTTTCTATTCTATTGGTTGTTTAATTGTATCCTGTTAATTTGCCTGTCACATCTGTCACGTTAACTTGTTTCACCCGTTTCCAGTTTAGTCTGTCTTTGAAGAAAATCCTAGCAGGGATCAATATGCCAGACTACCCTTTGAACTTTTATACATCTTAATACCTATGGGAGTCCTTTTTGCAGTAGATAATTTTTACTTTTGTTAACATGTTTTAGTTTCTTTCTTTTCCTTTCTTCTAAGGTGACTTACAGTAACTTTTCTCTAATGACCAAGCTGATCCTCTGAGACAACAACTAATATCACCTAAGTATTTAATCTACTTGTAAATGCAATGTCTGCTGCTAATATCATTTCATGTTTATATTGAACAGGAAAACTCCATTTCCAGGACCATATCCACACATGTGCATCTTTTAGTTCTGGGACAGATCAAGTGTTACAAATGCCCATAAACAACAGACAACATATTGATTGATTGACTGACCGGTTAATTTATTGACTAATTGATTGATTGATTTTTTGCAACAAATCTGAATTTGACATACCAAAGAATTTAGACAATTTTTGATCTATTTACTGTAACATTTCATGTTACAAAGTAAAAAAGTTTCTAGTTAGTTGTTCCTACGAGCTCACTTTCTCTTTGAGTGAATCTTTGAATCTCAAAACGGCTTCTTTGGGCAGTTTTAAGGGAAAGTGAAACTTTTTTCTTTCTAGGCCTAGATGTCATTTTCTTAGAACCCATACATAGAAATGTTAGATACAAGCAATAGTTTCCCAGGTTCACTGGGAGCTCTGGATTTCATTTCCGCATAATTGAAATAGAATGAAACCTGAGACATTGGTTGCCAAATGACAATGTCTTTTGACAAGCAATGCCAGAAGAAAGAACAGTTCACTAATATGTATGCTTTCTATAAAATTACATCATAAAAAGGAAAAAACGTTTTTCATTTCCAAATATTTCTGTATTTGATGTAGAGGGACTGTGAGTGGTATTAAATACAATCATCAAATCAACCAGGTTATCTGACTTTCTAGCAGTTTTAAAAACTAGTCTTCATTTCAATAACGCACTGTAGAAAAAGAAACGAACCAGACATGTTAATATTCCACTGCAGCATGAAATTTGATTTTGTTATCTTTTCTGACAAAAAAAGGTAAAGCCATACCATGCTTAAAATGAGAAATAATAGTCATTCAAAGAAGCACTGTAACCTGTGTTCAGCCGAAAACTTGCAGCTCAGCATGTAATAAGGCAGAAGCAAAAGCCATGTTAAAATAACTTTGCAGTAAAACAAATGAGACCATATCAATCAAGTACAAAAATTTGTTGACAGCATGTTGGATGTTTATTTTAATTGCACACAAAATACATATTGCATGAAACACAGCTGCATCTAAGGTTACCAGGGGCCAATAAGTTCTTATGCTTCTTGTAGTGGGAAGTTGGTACAGTATGTCAAGCAAATGTTTGAAGTTGTGATGCAATGGTTGAAGTCTGTGCTGTAATACTTGAAGTCTGTGATGCAATGGTTGAAGTCATGTTTAAAATGTAATAAACTTGCCACTATTCATGAGAGTTACATATGGCAACTGATGACATCACAGAAATGTTTGTGCAACAACAGGGAGGCCTAAGCTGTATATAATAACTTTTGTTGCTAGGCTAGGCTACAAGATAACTTACTTATACACATTATAATTAATGTTGGGCCTACTGTAGGCTAGATTTAAGTTTAACGTGTGAGTATTGATTGCTCTCGCTCCTGTAAAAGAACACGGGTTGCTTAATAGTACGGCAATCAATACGCTCAATGTACAGCTTAGGCCTCCCTGATACATTTGGAAGGCTAGTCTAGGTTGGTACAATATCCAGGACTTATGGATGGTACAAAAATGTTGGTCTTCAATTAATGAGATATGTAAGGAAATGACTCCAAAGTTCTATTTGTTTAACAAATGTGCATCTCTCCTGCTTTCTTAATGATCAAGTTAGTTGTCCAAGAAAAGCCACGTATACTATAAGGTTAATGTCTGAAAACTTGCTCTTGACTCACATTTGGGGACATCAAAGTGCAGTTTTTGGTTGTTTGTTGAGATCAATTTTCATCAACATGAATTTTTAAACCTGAGTAGTTTTACATTTAAATCACAAATATTATAACCAAGTCAACTTTTCACATTTTTACACCATTTGTATTAGAAATTTGTCAATTTTGTATACAGCTGCTATGGAATACCGGCTACTGTATCACTCTAACAGAATATTTAAATTACAATTCTCAGAATATATTAAATATAGTTTTCTCCCAAACTTGTACATCTTTCTTCAGTTATTTAAAGTTTTTCAGTTATGATATTTCCAAGCAAAACTGGGTCTTAATTTGAAGATAATGACAAATGAGTGAAGCAGATACTGAAAGGAATGAATGAGAAACATAGCAGTCTGTGCAATCTTTGTTTGATCCCTTGATCATTCTTTGAATTTGTCATTCTGAAAAACATGATCCGAGGATCAGGAAATTACCAGAGGTCCTCTAAACTTTCAACGTTTACATATCAATGCTATTGTAAGTCAGAAAATAACTTAACATTTGGGGTAGTTCTTATTACTTTTTACTTTCTTTACAAAATTTTAAAGTGTGCCATTAAACTATATAAACATGAAAGAACTGGAAAATCTTTAAGAGATGGAACATTAAAAGTGACTATTTTTTTGTATTTTTGTTAAACATATTAAATGCACATAAATTACATAGGATAACCACACATATCAATAGCCAAGTGGAAAATATCTAGTATGATTAAATTTTACCCCTTTTCTTTGAGGGGTGGGGTTGAAAACTGACAACTTTTTGAATGAAGTTAATTGAATAGCAGCTAGTGAAACAAGTTTTTTTCACATTTATATTATACATTACATAATATGTTACTAATCATTAAGAAAGAATTTGCATCACACCACATACCAGTATCAACAACAGGAATCAAATCCCAGTAGATATTTGTAATACTGCCCCCATAGCCCCACCCCTCTGTGGGGTACCACACATACCTCTGGGATCTGTATCAAACTGGTACGCATTTCCGATGATTGGGTATGCTTTGGGACCGGGGAACTTGCTCATGATGTACCATAACTTCATTTGACGAAAGAACAGGTATCCCATCAGAATGCAGACCAGCAAAAAGATGGCTATAATGCCGACACCCATTGCCATGGTAACTGCTTGCTCTTAGCTGGGAATATGCAACAGGGAAATAAAACAAGAATTGAATTTTCATGCTCTGCAGAGCTAAGGTGTAGCTAGATTTTGATTAATAAGTGTAAAAGCTTTTACAGACTATAACTGACAACGATCAAAAATGACATTACATGAAAGCTGCATCATATCTCAATGATTTTGAATATTCACAATATAGGTCTCATATAACTTGTCAAAGATAATTAATACTAGAACCATCAATGAGAACTGAGAATTTCTTAAAATTACTGTTAGATTATGAAATGTAGGCAAGTTCCTTGAACCTTATTTCTTTTAAGGATCTTAGTTTCAGTATTTTTCCAAAAATATGCTATCTGAGAGTCGAATGATCGTCACAACCCTCAAATTTTCGAAGGAATTTTACTGCCACTCTACAAGTAGCTATCCAAACTGCTATGTAACAACCTATATTTTAAGAATTGACAGTATATTAAATTTTGGAACTCAGAACCTTTGGGAAGTACTTTTGTAACTTCTAGCAATTTTATGTCCTAAAATTTGGGCACAATGCTGATGACCTTTAACTACCACTAGTACAATTTAAGAATCAATAAAATACATTCTACTTCTCTCTAGATTCACTAAAGAAATTGTTATAATAATTTCAAACAAATGTTAATATTCCTAATCCACCCTCACCGGGAAGTTAACAGAAATTTAAGATTACCAGTTATAGAGAACAAAAGTTACTACAGGCTGAAGAAGGCCATATGGTACTGCTATGAAAGAGCTGCATGTCTAAAACTTAGCAATGCAGCACTTAACATATGTTGTGACACTAATATAACAAGTAAAAAGGGTGTGAAGATTCGCGTAAAAAGAAACGTCTAACGCCTGTAATCTGACCTAGTTTCGAAAGAGGTGTAACAGAAGTGTTAGACACCATCATCGATCCCAGAAAATACACACACACAGCTTGCTACCATATTAGACACTAGTGTACAGTCAGTACATACAGCTGCGGTCAATACCCACAGCACAGTGTACAAACAATACAGCGATGGACATCTCAGGTCCAGCTTCAGATAACAAGGTATCACGTTTCATTACTGTACTGTCTGCATTTTGTAGCGACACGAACAAAACGTCACTTGAAAGTTGAAAGCAACAGAAAGTTAACTTTTTCAGATGGCCGCACACAGTTTGGGGCGAGTCTTCAATGCCTTTAACATACATGTTGTTACAAGTAATGTAACAAGTAAAACGTACTTACTGCATTTTGACATGGCAAGAGAGCTTATAATGCAAACAATCAACATAACAACTGTAGCCATTTTACCTGGCAGAGAAACAAACACATGTGGTAAGAAGAAAACATTGGAAGACAAGTTTTGGTAAATAGTAATGAGCAACCCACCTGGTCAGTGATAAGGTCTTCCAAGATTATTCACTGAAACAAGCAAATAAGAAGGTTCAGGAAAATGGCACAAGTCAACTCCAATACTGGAATGAATGGGAAGAAATTTTGTACTGTTGCAGATCCTCCGATCATTAAGTTGATAATTCTAGCTAGAGATAAGAACAAAGTGTCTTTGTTAAACTGCTATCACTGAAACAAAATAATAATTAATCATGAGGGAGAAAATCAAACAAAACTAAGATAAGTTGTACTGTCACATGACAGATAACTCCCTAATCTTAACAGACATTGGTTTACTGTTTAATTACTGTCATAATTAGGTACAACCTATAACGAGTTACAGGGCAAACTTTGGAACCGGCAAACGAAACAAGGCAAACAGCAAATAATTAT
Organism: Apostichopus japonicus; assembly: GCF_037975245.1. Classification (NCBI taxonomy): domain Eukaryota; kingdom Metazoa; phylum Echinodermata; class Holothuroidea; order Aspidochirotida; family Stichopodidae; genus Apostichopus; species Apostichopus japonicus. The sequence goes on from NC_092566.1 coordinate 2,262,818, forward strand.
GACTTTGAAATATAAAGCACAAAAAATAAGGCACACCAGTTTCTAAGTTAGGGTGGATAGTATGGTAAAGTCTACATGGGATTTTGAGAGATTCAAAATTAACACTTAAAAACTGAAAAAGGTGGAACATTTTGAAGAGAACTAAAAATTTTGATTTCTAAGCATAAGACTGACAGAATAGCAAGTTTCTTTGATTGTTTGTAAAACATTACATATCACACAAGGGATTTCTGTAGATCATGTGAAAATGTGAATCTAAACATTTTCATTGCATTGTTGTGCGTAGTCAAACTATCATCAGAGACTATAGTACCGAGTACTTCCAAGTATGGAGTAAGCTAGGTGTCCGAGAACTGCTTTTTAGGATCCCAGTATCAAGGACAAGTGTTCGAGTACCAATCACAATTACTTCTTCATCTGAATACATTTTAAGCTCTTTTCAAGTACTTATCATTTTTAAATATACATGGATTGTATTCTTAAAACTTTTCCACAATGGTCATTATGTAGTAAACAAATGATATAACAGTTGAATGTGAGGACAATGATTGCATTGTAAAAACTTGTTTGCCAAATTCAGAGTGTCTCAATGTTATCTGAAATTTTCTGATTATTTGGAATGAATATAGTGGCAGAAGCAAGCAATGTCCCTGATATTTACTGTACACTGGGTTGTTAGTCTAGAAGGAATAAGTGCTGACATCACACAATTATTTGGTCCATACATTAGCAAGTTGACATACATCACTGTTGCATTCTTTATCTTCGTACAGTCTATGCATACATGGCAATACACTAATGTTAGGCTACGTACAGCTCATGATAATAATACTGGGCTCAGTTGAAGTATAAGAGTCAAGTACAATAAAAGGTAACACAATAGCACCCCAACAGGTTCAAAAAATTATGTGGCTTTCTGTTGTAACATCAGCTTTAGTCTGTACAGACTAGTTTTTCATGTAAGTAGTAGGCTACTCATAAAGTACTGGTCTGCAATGCAAGTCTCTGTCGTCTGACCCGCACAAATACCCATACATTATATAGCTTTACATGAGCGATATCGAATCAAAAGTGTGATATACGTCCACATAAGCCAAATGGAAATAAGTTCAAGACTACAACACAGAAGTGCATCCTTATTAAACCAAGGTTTAGTCACAACAAACTTCAAAACTCAGACAGATGGCCTCTAGGCAAAACTAGACCTTTAGAACAGTTATAATAGCTGTAACAATAGCTGTAATACTGAGTATTCACACCTCTGTGGGAATACTCAGTTAGTTTTGAGTACGACATAACCTGACTCGATATAAATAGAATGAAGTTTCATCACATTGCCTACGACAAGGGTTATTTCAACTAATCCCGTAATGATCATTTCGCAGTTCAACAATGGTAGCGTACAGTAGGCCTAGGCCATCTGACTCAGGGGCGTTTTGTACAACTGCCTCAGTCTACTGTCTAGTTCAGTACTCAAACGTCATAATTAGGCCTCAATGATAGTTTTACTAATGTAAGCATAAAATTCGCGAGTAATATATGAACATTCGTATAATTTCCAGCCCATCAGAGGGATAATCGCGAATTGTTTTGAATAGGAGTGATTTTTTGGCGATGCTAATTTTGTACAGAGAAACAGCGACCGTAACTACGCTAAGCAGAAGTTGGGCAAGAGCCCGATAGTTTTGTGAATATACGTTCGTGATTAGCCTTGACTGGTCTGCTCAAGTTTGCAGAATTGGGGGCTAAACAGAACACACATCATACTTTAGTATCTTAAATAAATAAAATTTGTAATACGTTTTGTTTGTAATACACTTAGCTAATATGGGTTTTACTTTGCTGTCCTAACTTACCTGTTGCGCTTCACCTGAGCTTTAGTATTATCTGCATTTGGTAAATAGTAGCGCACGTATCGCATCAAGGGTTCAACTGATTCATTTCTACCGAAGCATAGAAACGACATGACTTAACATCAACTGCTAGGTATGAAAGCGTAGAACTTGCGTTAAATGTAAAATTGTATGGGATGTGTAAACTACCGTTGAATATTCCAGGGAGAGAAATCGAAGTAGCATGGAACAGATAGTAGTGGAAAGGAGGGAATCTAAACTATATATAAATATATATATGATCCCTTCCAGCGTAAAGTATGTGACTAGAGCAAATATATTGGTGCAGTTTGTTACCGAATGTCCTCAGCACCAACTTAAAATGAAGGAAAAATATACCACACTGCTAGTTGAAAACCCCACTCAATGTCTTGCCCCTCACTCAAGATATGGTTTATCAAAGGAAACCTATTTTGACTGGCTAAACCTTCAACTAGTCCAGCCTGAAGTAGGATCACAGTAAGAAGTCTTTGCTGTCAATTTGGAAAATGCTCTTCAAATGCTACCATAATTTTATCATAATTTGCATGTTTCATTTTATCTTTGCAATATAAAATATTATGAGGATGTCTCTTTTGCCTAAAGATTCAGAAAATTTTCAGCAATTTTGCTAAGCATTCAACTTCAGTCCTCAGAGATTCCATTTAAAGGTATCTTGCACTCAATAAGAGATTAGTTACTCAACAATAATGGCAATGTTGTCTTTAATTGGATATGATGTAATAGTTGACATTTTGTCAGTAAGCTTATCAATAAATCCTTGTGGAAAATGCTCTTTGTACTGGACACAAATAAAAGTGCAATATAGTTACAAGTTTATTAAAGTATAAATTTATTTCGCTACAAAAGAGACAGTTTTAGTAGGCATCTAAAGTCTGATAAGCGCCTTGGACTTAATTATGTCACAAGGCCCCCTTTTGAAGTATTATATTTCATTATCAATATCATGAAAGAAAGAATACATTTTTTATTGCATATTTCCTAGCCTCTTTATTGATCCTGGAGCTGTAGCCCGCCCCTGAGATAACCCACCTCCCCCATCTCTCTCTCGATTTAGGCCTCACATGGAGGGGAAGGGAGAATCTACCCTGCACAGCAGCTAATTTGTATCAGTCCAATCCAATCAATCCGATCAGAAGCTGACTACAGACTACAAAGTCGGTAGTGACTTAATCACAAATTATCACTAACAGTAGTATGAAAAATCATCCTAACCTGTATGGGAATCCCAACACCATCTCACTCATTCCCAGGAAACCCTTCCATTTCTAGTTTTTGTGAACTTTCAAAGAATAATGCTCTAGCCATAAATTTTCATTCCTCTTTTCCATTGTCTAAAATTTCCTAAAATGTTTTGCAAAAGTGTAGACACACATCAGGAATGCCATGTTTTTTACATTCAAAGGGTCAAATATGGGAAAATAACTATCCATATAGCTGCACATATATCCAATCCCCTCCCCCTTCTCCCCATTTCCACCCTCCTCCCCTTCCCCTTCACAATCTGTTATGACATTTGTGCAATTATTCACATACTGAAAGATAGAACCCAGACTAGAACTGTACAAAAGAACATTATATTTCAAACTTTCATTCACATTTCTCTGCACAACTATGATCACAGACATATCAAATGTAAGTGCAATCTCTTTAAATGCAAACATGCACACAGCATGATATTCTCAAGATACCTAACTAGAAATAACATGGCATTACATAACAAAACTGCAAGACCTTTATCATCACTTAAAAAAGGTCAAAATGGTACAAAAATACAAGCTTTTAAAATGTTATTCAAAAAAATACAGTTCTCTTTCCCCTTGTTTGCATATACTTCCAGCTATTGACAGGTTGACAAAAGTAAGACTTTCCATCAATATATCTAATAGAAAAACATCTCAAGTTAATAAATTAGGTTACTTTCAACAAGCAAAAGGCCAATCCTTTTCTGATTACTCAACCAATTTCATTGTCCAAACAAACAAAAACAATATTGGAATGGGGGTGGGGGAATGAGGGCTTTGTGCTTTGTGATTCTGGGCCACAAAATATTTAACCTGAAAGATAAAGTAACTGTGTTTAAATTTGTGTAGGAGTCACATTCTACTGGCCTCTTTTATATGGTAAGACTCAAAGGACACTTTGTAAGCAGACAGTGTGTTGACAAGTTGACCTGCTTTTTTTCTCTTTTCTCTTTCTAGTGTTAGGTAACAGGTTAGAAAAATCTACAAAACAAATTCTTATACTATTTACCCATCTCTGTGAATTAAAAAAAAAGACTTTAGAATTCATGTAACTTTGAAAAGATTATTATTACAATGTTACTAATTTTAAAAGCTGTTTTGATAACAACAGATTTTCATAAATTATTAAAACAGCAGCAACAGCAGCTTTAAACCATTATACTCAGAACATGTTGCTATATTCAAGCTCCAATAGTATTGCATAATTATTTGCAATACCCACTTTGTGCTTTCATTTCTTTAAACATGCATAGTTATCTTTAAAAAAATAAGATATCTTTATTAAATTGATGGTGAGCCCATAACCAGAAACTAGAGCACCATGCACAGGTCACCCAACAATCCCCTGTAGATACCACTGCCAATATATTAAATTGTTCCATCTCTTTCTTTTCTCTACTTTTTTAACATCTCATCTAAAAGTTTCTCTTTTCAAAGTACTTGTTAGAAAATTAAAAGACCTTCCAAGGCCATTTTCTTTATTGCATATTCGCCAGAAAAATGAAAACAAAATACAAAAAAGGATTCACAAACTCCCTCCATTGTCAGTCAACATCAGAGAAATTTTCGTCAGCAACAGGCAAAAGGAGCTCAAACTTGGCGGTAGTTGCAAGCTTCTGTTGAAGCTCGTCGTTCAGCGGGTTTCCCATCAAGGATACTTTTCTGAGGGCGGGCATGTTGCACAGCTTCTCTACGTCCAGCACTGTAGATTGAATCATGAAACTGCACTTGTTATTACAGTCGAAACCAGGCTCAGACGAAGTGCCAGAAATGGGTCATTTTTGTATGTTCTAATCAAATAAATTTATTTGAATATATTTGATTTTTTTTTTACAGCATCACTTTATTCCAAATATAGCCAAATCTTACATGTAATTATATGAGCTGTAATGTGGGTCATTTAATCTCTGAGTACGCCTCCCAAAATTTAAAGAGATAAAAATGTTCAAGATCAAATTAAAGAAAGCAAAGTTTTAGCAAAATAAGCACATGCAAATCATCTATGAAATTTAAATACAATTTTAATTCGGTTTTACTTGCTGTAAGTCACTCAGCTTTATTGCAAAGTTGAGTCATCTCTTGAAAGTTTCTTTTTTTTGAAAGAGCAACACTCTGTTGATAAGTAGAAAGCTCCATTAACTAAACCAATTGAAGTACCAAAGATTACTCACATTAAAATAATTAAAGGACTTGTGTAAAAATACTACTAAAACCTTAAAATCTGTTACCCAATAGAATATCAATTGATGAAAAAGAATTATTCCAATTACCCTGAAGATTGCCTTGCCTTGACCCTTTCTTAATCAAAATGTCCCACGATTCCTTTTATGAGGTTATAAAGTTTCACTTCACTTCAATTTCTTGAGGTGTCAATATCAATCACACACAAAGTTACTTTTTCTTCTTTATTGATCAAGTTACAGAAATGAACTGCCTTGTTAGGGGTTTCTACAACAAAATAATGCCAAATTTTTACCAAAATCAAAACAAACTTTAAAATGCACCTAGAAATAGAGAAAAAGGCATCAAGGTTTGCTTTTATTTTAATTCTTAACAGTTGGCTAAATCAATTTTTGTACAAACAATGAAGCTCTTTCATGAAGTAAACTTTAATTCTCTTCAGAAAAACTTCCAATAGCTTGTATCCTTTAGAAATCACCACCAAGAATTACTTGCATTTCATCACAGTGGAAACATGATTTTTGTTTATTACTAAATAATCAAAGAATAATACAAACCTGAAATGTCGTTATCACTGAGGTCTAAGGTTTGCAGCTTTTCAAGGTTATATAAGGATGCTGGTATCGTGTTTAGCTTATTCTGCGATGCATCCAAATTTACTAATTCTTGAAGTAAGTTAATATTCTCTGGCAGCTTGTGTAGTTCATTATGTGATATATTTAATTCTGAAAATAAATAAAAAAGACAAACATAATTATTTAAAGATAAGATGGAGAAAAAAATACTGTTTAAACGAGACAGAAACTTAATGAAATACTACAGTGCTAACTTTTTTTAAATTGGTAATAATATTAATGAAACAAAAAAAAAGCACAAGATAAATACAGAAAAATTAATGGAGTCAAAATCTGTTCCTAAGAAAGCACCCCAGGTAGTAAAATTATCAAAGCTCTTCATGTCCCATGATCATTAATTCCTGGGTTGATTTTCTTGTCACCCAGTCATAAGGTAATGGTCACCATAGCAGTCATCTTACTTATCCACATACAATATAATCAGGGGCATATGAGTGGTTTCTAAAATGAGGGAGTGGTACACTGTGGGCGATTACTGTACCCCCAACCACCCTCCCCCCCCCCAATGGGAGATCCTTAGTAGAAGAAGAGGACAAGTTCACAGATGCTTTCTTAAAGCAATTTTCGAGCACAAAATACATGTCAAAAATATGACTATTCTGAACATTGTTTGGAATGTATCTTCATCTGCCTTTTCTTTTACAAAATTATTGAGATCCCTGGCTCCCTACATAGTTTCATATACTGGGTGGAACACAGTTCTCTAGTTACTTGAGTGTATCTGGTAACGAGTGGTATGTGGTCAAAGAACTGAAGAAAACTTACCAGTTAAAGCATCAAAGTTCTTAGAAAACTTTGAATCCAGCAATTTAAGTTTATTGTGAGATAAATTGCACTTTATGAGAGATACATTCCTGACAAGATGATAAACAGCCAGTGGAAAGGATTCCAAGAGACACCGAGATAAATCTGAAGTATAGGGCAAAGTAACATATATATTACAGAAACAGTGGGAACTCTGTCAGTACCAAGAAAGGACATCCCTCACTGAAAGCTAACTGCAAGCTTGTCTGCCCAAGAAATATGAATGGATTCAATCTCAACATCAGAAAGCTGGAAAACCAGATAATGCCAAGGAGATGTTAGAGATGGAGAAACAACGCTCCTCCAGTTGTTACCCCTCCTCAATAAGTAATGGAGAGTTAGTTAATCCTAATCATTTTCTAGTCATGTGATTGACAGGCCTTTTTGTTTGTCTTTTAACTCTTATATTGGTTCCTGTCCACAAGGGTCAAAGACAGTCTAGAAAATCCTCAGACAAATACACAAATATGTATCACAGTCTTGAGTTGATCATAAGCAATAACAACATTGAGTCTAATAGTTTCTACCTATTTTTGAACATCTTCCTACAAATTTCTGAAGACAGTGGATTGAGTTTTGAAAGGAAAATGTAATCAAGTCCTTCTGGAGTGGCACTGAATTCAGTACCTCATAGCAACATCTTCTAAATTCATTAAAAAGTCATGACTGCTGGTAATACCAGTTACATGGGGCTGTAACAGCTAGAGGTAACATTTAGCTATAGCAGACACCAAGAGAATCCACAGCTTGCTCTAATCCAATTAATGTATGCTATTCAGCTATTGTATCTAAGGGTTGAAAACAATAGCAAAATTACAGCTGGCAAACTCACAAAGCTTCAAAATCTTAATACTTGGATGTTTCACCATCTGTAAAACCTCCCTGGTAAAACTAAGATTTAAAAGTGAAAGACAATATATACTAACCTAATTGTTGTGTCTCCATAGCATCCTGACATTTAAGGACAACTTTAGCAACACCTGCAGCCATTCCTGATGAAAATATGCAATATGACAGGCAACTGATGTATCTGCTATCAGGATTCCTACTTGAAAAATATATACCAAATGAAATACTTCAGTGTAAGTTGAACTAACAAATATTTTATATCAAAGACATGTTTATGTTTTGTCCCCACTTTCTCGCTGTGTCGAGTCAACTGTGTATTAATAAAATATTTAAAGAATGGTATATCTTCTGTGTAGAAGACAAACACACAGTGATTGAAGCTGAACAGTTCACTTACTTCAAAGCCAACTTTCTACTGTGCTTTACTGTTAGTAAACAAGACTGAACATGAGTTAATTCAACTTAAACATTGTGACATATTTTTGGATAGTATCTAAGACCAAGAATGAGCACAGAATTTTTTTAGGGAAATGATCGTTAATCTTTAAGGTCACTGGCGACATTTTTTTCCCCACGATTGGCTACGTACATGTTATGGATTCAATTCTTTTTCAGTCCATAGAAATAATCAATTTAATGGAGAATCAGAAAAATCAAATGGGTGAAGTTGACAATTTATCCTTTACATTCAACTGGATATCACACAATTTTCGTGTTACATTGGGAGCACCTGTGGGCTATGACATAGCTTGTCAATTGTAGCAGCATGTACCATGTAGCCAAGGCTTGACTTACCATGACCATTAGGCATACAGTAGGCAGGCGCTAGTATTGGGCACATCCTCCACCCACCTCCCCCTAGTTTCATGACTTTCCTTTAATAAGTCTGGGAAATCAATATTTCAGTTGATTTCATTGGATAATTGGCTCATACTTCTATGGTTCCTCTGCAGTTCTCCTCTGTTGGTCCTGTTTGTGTAACACTAACGTTGTAATTTACTTAGACTAGTATTGTATTATTAATATAGACTATTACTAGTAATATAACCAAGTAAGGCCTAACTAACAGGACTAGTATGAATGATGTGTGCTCAGGTTTGATTTAAAAGTACAGCAGTTATGCATTATTATCACATACGAAATTATGAACCCATGTCGACTCTCGAGTCAATCTTGATCTTACTGGCTATAATATTGTCGCTCTTCTCGGTGACCTTGGCAGGTTTCCAGAATTGCGTCATCGCCAATTACCAGGCATCGCAATCGTAACTTGAGTCACGTGGTTTTGTTTACATCGTTACTAACAGACTTCTTTTGCTTGAAGAATTAAATGTATAAATATTAGCTTTAAAAATATATTACATTATTATAATCAACTGACACTAGTTATCAATCGAATTAATTTTTATATAAAGATTATACTGATGCTATGAGTTTTAACTAAAAGAAATTTTGATGGAGAACATTTGCATGTCCATAATTACCTTATGTCTCAAAGTCTGACGATGTGTTTGATAATTTTGAAGACGACGTGCACACTAGTGATATTGATCTTTGCCAATATATCTGTATCCCTATTTCCAGAAATATTTGGTCATTTGAAACTATATATGCAAAAAATTCTTTTTTATTATGACATAGGAAGCATAAATTTATTATTTAAATATATATAAATCAGTAATTATCATCTAAAGTGAATGGAATATTTGTAAATTAATTAATTTAATTAGAACAATATTGATTGTTCACAATGGAAAGCTTCAAGAAGCCTCCCGTTGCTGCACTCCAACCTAAACACCCCGCAACACTTCGTCAGGAAGTAAAATCCCTTCATGAACATTATTTAGGCAGTACGATTGTTGCTTTTGTTTTCAAAAGGCAATATTCCGACAAAAGTAACGATGTCCGCAAAAGTAACTGAAGCAAATGCTAGTGGTAGCCGAGAAATACCAACAAGAAGGGTGCAGATAAAAGATGCATCGCAGATGCCGCACGAGTACAGTACAACCCCCGGTGGTACTATGTTTTCTACGACACCCGGAGGTAGGCCAAGGATTCATTACTCTGATGTTTGCATATGTTAACTTGAAATGAATCTAGGACCAATCCGGGTCACATATTCTATATTACTTACACATATTTTGACTCAAACACTTCCAGACATATTAATGGATCCTAACACATTACTATGGGCTAGGCTACAACTTAGCAAGTGTAAGAATCTCATCCCAGTTGATTCTGTAATACAATTATGTGATATAGCAAAATCCTATTTAGCATGAGCAATTTACCTTAGTCCTTTCTGTCTGAAACACATTAATCATAGCCTCCAAGAACATTGGAAAATATAAACAAATACTTGTTTACATAAACTTGAAAAGAAGTATTGATGTGTTTTGCTTAGTACTTCTTTTCCCTTGTGGTACGTAGACATGTATCTCTATTCACTCATCTCCTTGCACGCTACAGTATGGATACATTCATACTTCTGACATATCCCCTCCTTTAACTCACTTATTTAATCAAACAAAACATGCAAAACAAAACACAGAACAGGCTTATGATTTCGCGTCTTTATTCTAAACGAGTAAATGCCGAACTGATCTAAATTGATACATATTGTACAGAACTGTACAGTACATTAGCCCTTTTTTTCCCATTCTATTTGTAATGTGATCACTGTACATAGTGTGTACAATAAACTATATTTTCACTGGTATAACTTATCAGTGTCATCTTAAACAGTTTATTGTTTTGACACTTTATCCAGTTGTATTGGAATCTGATAACTTGTTTGGATATTTGATGGATGTTCACTTCTCTAGCATCATTTACCTACAGTATTACTGTAGAAATTTCATAAATGTTTATAGTGATTTGCTGGTACAGGATGGATTAGTTACATCTGGATAATCTCTTCTTAAGCCATTTTCATCTAAAGATGTAATCATATCCAACATTTTTTAATGGAAAGCAACATTGTCATTGTTTGGGTAACTGTGTGAGGTTACTTGAGGTTACCAAATATGGATTCAAGAACTGTGTATATATATTGAATTCAATTCAATCCTTTCAACTGAAAACAATTTGTTTTCACATTGTCCATATATTTTGTTTTAATGGTAGCTATGTATTGCCTAGATACTGGTACATTTGGGGATCTTAACTTCATCATCAGATTGTTCAGTTGGTTCATACTCCGAAAATATTAATAACAGAACAATATTTATTCTGATTGGGAGTGTTGTTGAAGAATTGATTGAAAGATCCTTTCGGTCCAGATGAAAAATAAAATGCAACACCCCATGTTCCTTCTGCATTAACCCTAGAACACAAATATGCTTAAAGGTTAGCTGTATTGGCCCCAAATATGGTAGATATTCAAATATGGTCACCTTTGGTCAAAATTCTTAAACTGATTTTATTACAACCTTCAAAGAATTGTCCTCACTGGGATATTCAGTCATCTTGTGAGTTCCTTAAAAATGTCTGAGAACAATTTGGAGAGTAAAAACCTCCAGGAAAGTACTTTTTGATAACTTCTAGCAATTATAGGGTGCTACAATTTGGGCCCTATATACTGACTACCTTTAAATATTAGAAACATGGTCTCTGCTACTTCAAGTATTTAAACCAACATGGTCTGCATTATACCACCAAAGTAATCAGTGTTGTTGTGTTGACTATACATACATGTATTAGTGTCTACTGTCCATCAAATATCTTAACATAATAATAATAATAATAATAATTATGAACATTTGTAATGTGCCAGTATTTAGTCAAAAAGATGCTCATTGTGCAGTGCAACAACAGTGAGAAACAGCAATTGAAGCAAGTAACAAAGAAAAAGAATGGGATACCAAAAGGTAAACATCAACTAGAGCAGTAATGTTACTAGAGAAAAAAAGTTTGCGTCCCAAGAAAGAAGTCTTGCGTCCCGATCAAAGACCACTTGCGTTTATTGTATGACATACTTGCTAGTGTAGTTGTAAAGATGCAATTGTATCACTGCCTATACTTTGTGAACGTTACGCACAATATAAAGGGCAAATGGCTAAGTCCCTTAGCTTTGCTGTTTGACAGGGGCAGCCTGGCCCGCCCCTCCTTTCGCCCACCCTGCCGTCTCAAACAATTATTCGTAACAATGCTGCTAGAGGTCGTTAAGTTTTTTTTTCTAGAAAGTTCTAGTTTTTAGAGTAGATTTGAAGACACAAAGAGAAGGAGAGAGCTTTAAGGATTCAGGATGGCACCACAGTTGTAAAGTAGTATTGCATCATTGCCACAGCACATTATCATTACAGTATTATGTTGAGAGAGAATATGTAGACAGGTTACTATGGTTCATCCTTGTTATACAGCACTTTCATTGCTGCTGTACACAGGCGTCTAACAAAATTTAAGCTACATGGAAATTTTTTTATCTTCAAGTGACAATTTGGAATTTTGGACTAGAGTCCAGTTTTGTATTTTTAACACCATATTGGTTTAGCAGCCATATCTTTTATTGAAAGGTGGATTAGATATTTACTCAAGTGCAGAGTGAGTCGAAGGTAACAGTTTCACTCAATACTGAACTTAAGTAATGCAATGTAACCAGCTGCCTTAAAGCAACTAACTACTGTAGTCTTAAGTATAAGACCTATCAGGAACATTGGGACTAACAAAGTAGTCCTATTAGATGAAAAGAGCACTAATGACCCAAAATAACACTTGCAAAGCTTAAAGAAAAGATGCCTCGATAAAGGTATATGTAACCTACTGTAGGCAAAATGGGCAGCAAATTTGTCAAGCTAGTATTGTTACTGTATACCTGTCAGTCTATTCTACGCCATTGGCTCAGTAATCCATGTGGCTTTCTGCCTTGGCATACCCCTGTAGATGGATTGATTTGCTTGGCAAGCTTAAAGAGAAGCCAGCATTGTGCTGATATGCCCGCTTAATGACAGAAAAGTATGCCAAGGAGAGGTTTTCCCTTAGACCTACCCCTCCCTATAGAACCTCTTTGACTGCAAACTTGTCACAAACAGCACTAGTTGAAGTCTCTGTGATTCTTATTTCTTACTATTACTATTACTATATTTCTTATTATTGGCAAGCTTAAAGGGTGTGAAGACCCGCGCAGAAAGAAACGTCTAATGCCGGTTATTTGACCTAGTTTCGACTGAGGTGTAACAGAAGTGTTAAACACCACCATTGATCCCAGAAAATAAACACACAGCTTGCTACCGTCGGTAATTAGACACTAGTGTACAGTCAGTACAAACAGCTGCTGTCAATACCCACAGCACAGTATACAAACAATACAGTGATGGACATCTCAGGTCCAGCTAAAGATAACAATTAAGGTATCACGTTTCATTACTGTCTGCATTTTGTAGCGACACAAACAAAACGTCACTTGCAAGCAACAGAAAGTTAACTTTTTCAGATGGCCACACACGGTTTGGGGCAAGTCTTCAATGCCTTTAAAGAGATGCCAGCATTGGGCTGATACGCCCTCTTAATGACAGAAAAGTATGCCAAGGAGATGTCTTCCCTTAGACCTACCCCTCCCTATAGAACCTCATTGACTGCAAACTTGTCACATACAGCACTAGTCAGAGTCTCTGTGATTCATATTTCTTACTTAAGCCCTGCTCTCACTTCATTAATTTCCAGGTACTCGGATTATCTATGATCGGGATTTCCTGATGCAATTTCGTCAGTCGCCTCTGGCGCAGACCCCTCCCAAGAACTTACCGAATATCCCAGGAGTGACTAACGTGGGTGAGCCAACGACTAATGGGAGCGCACAACCACCAAAGCCAAACAGTAACGCAAAAGATGGTGCTATTAGTAAGTACCTCATGACCTTCCCCATCCTGTTTGAAAACTTTGGCTTGTAGAATCTTTATCAAAGAGTTTTACAAATTACTTTATGGTCATTTTTGCATTAACCTGTTGAGGTCAATCTACACCATTGCTTACTAGTGATGGGAACGGGAACCCAGGGTACCGACCCAATAAATTACTACCTGGTCTGAGCCATAACCACCCGGTCCGAACATTGGTAAACATCACTATCATGGATGGTTCTCCATTTTCAGTTACATTTTTATTCAAATTAATAAACATTTTGGTGATATTCCCTTCTATTTTGATTTGTTAATTTGGCAATAATTTGTTACTATTCCCACCGAGAAATGTTTTAAACAACTACGCTAGTACGCTGAGTTGGGGTTTAGGTTGGTCCGGTTGGATGAGTAATGGTACCCTGGGATCAACTAAAATTAGCAGACTGGTACCTGGGAGCAAATTTGTGGCCTGTTCTCATCACTATTTCTCACACCTATGGCCATGCTAGTGGTGCCCTTTGACATTTAGGATTACTGATTTTATCCATTTCCACTTGTTGATACCTCTTGAGGTCACTCTAGGTTACAGACTTTGTCATCATAGAGTAGAGTCATTCTGACAGCCTCTCTCTTTCCAGCTTTATTTTCTGCTCTGACTTTCTTTAACAATCAAGAAATGCAGCTATTCTGAGTAACAAGGTGAACGAAATTTATACGTTAGAATATATCAAGTCTGTTATTTCTGAATTGACATCAAACCTTGTTATATGTTGTTTCTTACAGTTGAGGCGGAGGAGCCCCAGTTTGAGATGGACATTTAAACTTATCGAAGTCAGTCTTGGATTATAGATGGTTTTATTTCATCTCGCTCAGCGACAAGTGATTCCAAGAAACCCCCAGAGATATCACGAAGCAAAGTTTTAATGCTGCAGCTCCGATGCAAAAGAAAAATAACATTAATCAACAAGTTTAACCCTGTAGTTTATCTCACTGGTGCAATATATGTTCGTTTTCGTTTTTTTCTTTTTCAACCAGCCTGGATATTTCAGCTTTGATAAGTATGTTTTTTTCTCCTCTATTTTATGTAAAGAGCATGCATTTATGCACAACATAAACACAGAGGAAATGCTGCTTAAAAATTGGGAGTTTATTAAAGTGTATGTCAGATTTGCTAGAATTGGGTTGATCAGCTGTGCTCCTTTAAGCACTGAGGCAACATGTTTGCTTAGGTTTGAATGAAAAGAAAGATCACAAAAAGGGAATGGGCTTACATCGTTATATCGCAATAGATAATGAAAAATAGCATCTTGAACATTCATCTCTAAAATATTTTACAACTTAGATGGGTCATTCTCTAATTTGCTCTTCTGAAGGAAAATTATTTTTCCCTTTCTTTTTTCTTTTTCATTAAATCTTTTAGCTCAATTTATACCGATACTCAATCGATATCTACAATGAGTTCCTGGAACCGACTCCATTGATATTATACGGAACGAGATCGTAAGCAACATTCGTTGCAGATAAACTTGTTATTGGAGGCTACTATACAGTAGATAAGATATTGCATATGTCGATGCAAACTACACCTCTAGATGTCTAATTTATTTTGTCCATTCATGGGTTGATTCCATTAAAATCAGTTGATTTGAAAATAACTGGGAATGTATTCTTATTAGCAGGAATCAACTTTAAAATACCCAACGTTGACTTGTATCACAAAGAATACTGTATGTTGGACCTTGACTGTTTATTTTTTGGATAGGTTGGGCACATTTTATGCATGTGTTTGTTATAGAATTTCTACTCGGTTGCCATGGTTACCCATGTCTTTAGATTCGATTCTAGACTGCCCTTTCTAGTTCTTTGATGTCAGTGGTTGCTTGCAATATGATACATGGTAAAGTACTAAAGTGATATTTTCTCAAGTGTAGCCGGTTGCTAGGACTGTTTTCAAAATGGTGGATGCTTCATGATCCACGCTTTAACTTCCTGACCTTTAAACAAATCTTCTTATCGGATTGTGGACATCAAAACCATATTTAACATCCAAATTAAAATGCAATTACCAAACAAGTTTCAGATTGCAAAGAAGAAAATGGACAAATCAGTGGTACTAGTTTGGCCTGGCTCAAGTTTTCTGATGATAACACATTTGAAAGTCAATTTAAAATGTAGCTCTACGATTTAAGGGAATTCAGAACTTTGTGTGAAATAGTAAGTGTGGGTAATGGTATTATGTTCATTGAATATTAATAAAGATTTAAGTACTGCCATTTGATAGTGTGACAAGGTAGGAAGAGGAATTGTAAACATTTCTAACATCGGGTATGTGAACATAATGTGATAAACTGCAGAACGATACAAGAGTTTTGGGAATGACTTGTCTCTTTTTCTATAATTCTTTATTCATAGACGCTTCCATGAAAACACAGGAATTCCTGAATAAAATTTATGGAGATAGACAGTGAATTGGGTTTCCCTGGTGAGTCTGCTTAAAGTAGGGAACATAAACTTTTCCTACTTAAAGGACCTCCAGCTGATGAAACAGCCAGTGTCAAAGGTCATCATTATTGATCTCAAATATGCTAGAAAGCCAAATTATGGTCCCTCCTTCTCCAATGTCAACAATCACTTTACTACCGCCTTCAGGATATTTTTTTTCCCCTCATTGAGACATTGAATTGCCAAATTTTACACTATACAATGTCTGAAGAGTCTGAACCTGTTAACAGGTTTGGAGCCAATAGCTGATGACTTTGTAAGGTTTTAAGTTTTTGTCTACATTCATCAAAGCTTGTGAAAATTAATGAGTTGGTTCATTCATTTTTTTCCAAATTTGAGTCTATGAGAAAAAAAAGAAACAAACAAATCATTTTGCCAGAGCTGTGTCGGTGGAGTGTGAAGTTTTAGACTTGCCCAAGTCTTTGAAAGTGACAAGAGTTTGCGACTATCAATTTACATGCGTCATCTTTGATGATATAAACTGCATACAGAGTAAAGTAGCGGTTCCATATGAGTGATGATGATTGGTAAGATATTGATGATTTGTTAGATATTGATGATAGGTTAGATAGGGATATTGATTTTAATCTGGCTTTGAGGTAATTTTTTTTTTTTTTTTTTTGAGTTTGATGTAATATACTATATGCAGTATATATACAGTTTTCTTTGGTTGAATGAATGCTCCAGCTTGTGTGCGACAAATTTGGGCATTTTATTGTTATGAAGAAATTAAAACTGTGCACATAAAAACTAGCTCTACCTCACCTTCACTGCTGAAAGCAAAATACTCGTCCTCTCAGTCAAACAGGATCTTGACTAGTGCAGCTCTCTCTTTTCAAAAATTTGAGAAAATTGAAATACAATTGGTATAGTTATTGTAAAATTAAAATCACAACATTCCAGAGTCTAAAGGTACATGATTGGTGAAATAACTCTTGGTGGTCTACTCCCCTCTATCATAATGTTTCTCTAGGTTGCAATTTTTTGAGGGGGGGGGAGGGGTGGCCTTTAAGTCTTTATCGTTTTAAAGCTTTCCAAGAGGTTTGAACAATACTAATAGTGGGATAATTGTGCTCAATCTGTCTGTTCAAACCACAGATCTGTGTGGTTTGAAAACCAATTGGTTGGTTCCAATTAGTGATTAAAATTAACTTTTTTGGTACAGAAACAATAAAGAAAATTAATGGTATGTTGAATATGTTGTTCCATTTGTCAGCCTTTGAGATTTTTGACTAGTTCTATCTTTTCTCATGTGACCCTGTCCTTCCATAGAGTACAATTTAAAGTAACAGCTTAAATAGTTTGAGCGTGGGATAGAAATGATGAATTCTGACATCCCCTACGATATCCTCAATTCTGACCACAAACTTCTGGTTAGCTTTGCCTGTAGGGTATGACATGGGCTTCCTAGTCAGTTGATAAATCTTTGTGAATTTATTTGAGAAAAAAAAAATGCTTTCTGTTTAGGTTGGAAATAAATCAGCATGATTATGATAGCTGCCAAAGTAGCAGTGAATACTTGCATTTATGTGTTCTACTATGAAAGCTAGTGTGGTTGCCGTTTGTGACAAAAGTTTGTCAAGTTTTGATGTTAAATTGTACATTGTCATATTAAAAACTTGATTTTATATTGAATTTTGTAATTGGTTATTGATATTAAAACCTTCCATGCAACAGTTAAGATACACTTTTGTTCTGTTATTTAAGCACACAGGCATTCATATCGCATATATGGAGGGGAAAACAACATTAAAATAACAGCTTTTTTAGTCTAAGATTAAGAACAGCAGATTTATCATTGTCATAACTCCTCTATATAACTCCTCTATCTATATAACTCTATATAACTTCATCTATATAACTCCTCCAAAGTATCATTTCTCTTTGGTTTTGTATTTTGTGTTATATGTATGTTTCATGATTGTTTTCATACAAAACCTCATCAAATTTTGTCACAAATGGCACCCCATAGGCTACATGAGGTATTATCACCATACATTATAGTAGTTTAAATAGCCAGTGTCATTGGACTCAACTTTTAAGATACCTAAATAACCAATCTGTGATATATGTCTCCTTCATTTTTCAATAGAGAATAAAAAGCTGGAAAGTAAATCCAACCAAAATTTATATCCAGTTACAACCAGGCCTTATGCGAGGTTCCGTGGGGCAAAAGCCCGGCCCGCACTCAATATAGGGGCCCCGGGAAAATGAAGGATAAAGCATGAGGAAAATTAAAGAGTGCAAGAATGAGGCCCCATGGGCATAAGTTGTCCCCTGGCCCTCAACACTTGTAGTTACAACCACCAATCTCCCTATGCTGCAGAATTGTAATGCAATTGAACAAGAAAGTTCAGGATTTCATTTTTCCATCTTTTATTAACAACAATTGACAGAAACCACAGTCATGAACAAGAGCATGATATGTATAGTTTATGCTAAAAATTTGGCAAAAGAAAATGAAAAGTAAAGAAATGCACAGGCAAAGATATGTATTGCAGTTTCACCACAATTTCACTCACCACTGGACAATCGTCTGTCTTTTTGGTGCTATTCAAGCAATTTTAGAAAATTGGCAATGCATTTCAAAGATTTAAAAAAAATTCAAACTCAAATATTTTCAGAGAGATTTACAGTTAATATTTTATCGACAAAACATTTCATTCCGGGAGATACTTTAACTAACAACATATTAAAGCTTTTGATTTTAGTTTACAACATATTAAAGCTCACAAGCTTCTTATACAAAAAATTTTAATTGGGTATACGAGCTGTAGGGTATGTTCTGTAGGTTCCATGTATATTAATTAAACTAAAAGGCTTAATTGAAGTTAATTAGCATCCAACAATTGTTGTAAGTAGGTCTTTCCCTTCTCTATACTCTCACATGAACTGCATTGCTGTTTTTGCATCCACTTAAAATACGCTCTTCAACAGAAACTGTCAAATTCCATGCAAAATATTGCAAGTCACCTAACTGCTAGAAAATATATTCAAAATTCAAAAAATTACCATTCACCTTATATTGTAATTTTGACTGTATGGAATGCCAACGGACCCTCAAGTAATTACTAAAGTACTCTGCATAATTGGTCTTTTAAAGGACCAAAAAAAAAGAAGAGAACTTCTTAAAGATTATTCTTGTGTCTACGTTTTGACACTTAACTGTATAGCTATTTCATATTGGTTCATTGTAAGTCCTTCAGATGAGTATGATGGAATTGAGCAAAATGTGAACACATCATGTGTCAGACTTTTTCCAGCATTGTTTATGACATAAAAGCCGATTTTTTTTGGAGCATTAAAAGCAAGTGAAATGTTTTAACTGGTAGACATATCGTATACCTGACTTTCAATGACAATCCTGGGTATCTTGTAATTAGCCGATTGAATGATTTCTAAGTATAGAGATGGAAACAGTGTCTGTTTTAAACGCCGACCCATTGTGTTAACTTCAGATTTCTTCCAACCACTAGTCCACATTCTACTGATCTATTGCTCTTATTTTATTTATTATTTGGGGAGGGGGCGGGGTAGGGGGTGGGCAGGGAATTCAGAAATGTTGATAATCCTAGCCCAGCATGATAAATTTCACAAACAGCTTTGTAAACCTTGACCAGATTATGTTACATATTGAAACCTATGTGTTTGAGGAGTATTCCTTTACGAGATAATAGTTTGTGGATTTACTTTAGAGGTAAAAAGGTAAACATTGTAAAGATTTTGTTAATAAAAGGAGCTCTTCCACTTGATATGATCTTTTCTACAAAAATTATTTTTTGTTGTGTTCGGAATTCTTTCAACCATTAAAGGAACTCATGAACCATGTTTCAGCAGTCTCTTTTTCCCTCCTTTCTCATTCTCTGTTCCTTCACATAACCTCTCCATAGTACCCTTCATCCGCTCCCCCATTCCTTGTCTGTCCTGTTTCTTTCTTTCCCCTTTTCATCCCTTATACCTCCTTTCCTCTCTTCACCCCTTCTTCTTCCTCCACCATATCCTTTGCCTTCTCCCTCCTCCTCCCCATCCTTCCCTTCCAGTGGCGTAGCTACTGGGGGCCGAGGCCCCCCATGAAATCGGCTGGCCCCCACTGGCCCCCCCACTGGGAATGGGGTAAAAAAAAATGTAAAAAAAAAAACACTCATCAGTGCGATTCACTAATATTTTTTGTTCAATAATTTGGGAAATAGAGTTACACAATTTTCTCGTCTGCATCTGGCAGAATAAGAGTAATACAATATCTGTAGTAATCATGAGAATGGTCACACAGCATGGCATGGCGATGCGACGATTGCGACCATACACCATGAACCTTGTTGTGCTGCGCGATATCGATATCTGCTGAAAATATGTTCAGTGCTTCCACCTAGCGCAACAATCTATCAAAAGATTGGCTCCGTTTGTACTGAGCCGAGGTATCAGGTATTCATATATTGCCTCGAGTCAAATGAATATATGTCATTGAATATTCCACAAAACAACTTTTTTATGGCCACGAAACTGTCGAAACATGATTTTCCACTACTGGTAGAGATATAAAATATTGGGAATTCTGAAATTCCTGCAAACATGCGGCTGTGCCTGTTCACTACTCACTACTGTATCGCCTTAAAAAATGATGAGTGGAAATTGTTTCTCCATGACCGTATCGTATCGTGGGTATCGAGCGCGTCTGATATATGGTCTGACATTCCGGTATAAGAGTGAATTTCCACTCCATTGGAGTAAATCTTAACTCCTAATAGAGTTATATTCACTCATATTAGGAGTGAGGGTTAACTCCAATAGAGTTAAATTTCACTCTTAATTTGAAGTGCGCCGAGTGATCACTCCAATGGAATGAAATCCACTCATTTGTTTTTAGAGTGTTGCTAGATATATGAAGAAGAAATTTACATACCAATACATGTTATCGGTCATCGATTGGCACAAAACCCCAGATTCTGATGACAGCTGCCTCAAGAAACCCAATAAATGGCCTAATTAACACCGAGCCACCAATGTGGACCATTACCGAAACATCGATGCGTGTTAGTCTTCCATCCCCTTCGTCTAATGCTATTTATGTCCACATGTGGGCATATCCTGCAAACCTACCGGTAGCCCACAGGGGTTTGAGTTGGGAGAAAGGCCTTGACACCTTGAAACGACAAATGATGCCAACTTCCCTCAAGTTAAAAGTCTGGCTGAGTTGGCAAGGCCAGTCAGCATGAAAGAGAAAAAACTTTTTTTGCATTTCTGTCACCAAACACATCTTTTTGGTTGCTATTTTGCCTCACAGGTGCCATCTCCTGCGATCTGGGGGGTGCTGAAATCTCAAATTTTCTCTGTACGCTCCGCGCCAACCAAGGTGGCGCTCCGCTTAGATAGTAACCTTCGCCCCCCCCCCCCCACAAGAAAGAACAGCCCCCATCGCCCCCCACTCAAAAAATCCTAGCTACGCAACTGTTCCCTTCTCCCTCCCCATCCTCCTTCCCTTCTCCCTCCCCATCCTCCTTCCCTTCTCCCTCCCCATCATCCTTCCCTTCTCCCTCCCCATCCTCCTTCCCTTCCCTAAACTCATCCTGACCCAAGTAGTTACTGCCACATTCTTCCCTTCTACCCATCTAAATATGATGTAGTATTGCTATCCGTTTCCTTCCCTGCAGCAGAGGATTGAGTTGGCTCTGGGTTATTATAAGGACTTCACCGCTTACCGGATTCCCTCCAACTCTGGTGTGCGTCACTATGTCGCATTTTCCGGTAGGATTGAAGGTATTGAGTGCACTTATATTGCATAGGATTCGATGGCTAATTGAAAGAGGAATGAGATTCTTATTGGCAGGGGCGTAGCGAAGGGGTTTTTGTTGGGGGGGTGTGGAGAATTTGATTTGCCGACGGATCTGGAAGTGGTGACTGAAATGGGGGAGGGGTCTAAGGGGAGGGGGTGTCCCCCTCCCCTTTGGCAATTTTTTAGTTTTGAAACGTCCTTAGATGCAATCTGGTGCATATTTTAAGTCAAATTTGATTTGCCGACGGATCTGGAAGTGGTGACTGAAATGGGGGAGGGGTCTAAGAGGAAGGGGGTGTCCCCCTCCCCTTTGGCAATTTTTTAGTTTTGAAACGTCCTTAGATGCAATCTGGTGCATATTTTAAGTCAAATTTGATTTGCCGACGGATCTGGAAGTGGTGACTGAAATGGGGGAGGGGTCTAAGGGGAGGGGGTGTCCCCCTCCCCTTTGGAAAATTTTTAGTTTTGAAACGTCCTTAGATGCAATCTGGTGTATATTTTAAGTCAAATTTGATTTGCCGACGGATCTGGAAGTGGTGACTGAAATGGGGGAGGGGTCTAAGGGTAGGGGGTATACCCCTCCCCTTTGGAAAAATTAGTTTGAACGTCCTTAGATGCAATCTGGTGCATATTTTAAGTCAAATTTGGCACGGAAGAAGCTCCCGTTCTCCTTTTTCTATTCAGCTTTCCTTCTTTCTTCCCCTTCCGCTCTCTTCACCTTTCTCCTTTTGCCGACAGACCCAAAATTTGCCGACAGCGACCAAATTATTGGGGGGGTGTGACACCCCCCACACCCCCCCCCCCCGCTCGCTACGCCCCTGCTTATTGATTCCTGTTTCCAAATCATTCCCATTTAGGAAAGTAAAAATAAATCAGGCTTCAAACCAGTCTTTGAATTCCTCATTTTCCATTGTGAAAGACCATCCCTGAATAAAGTGTAACATGTATATCACAGTCATCAAAAAAGACTTTTGAGAAAGGGACCTAGTGACATAATTGGCCCATGGACCCGAATTGAACCCCTCCCCTGGTGGACAAGTTTAATTGGATGTGATCATCTATAACCTTCCTAGCATTCTTGAGTTTGTATATGTCCGTTCATATTCAAACGATATACTGGTAGATTGTGTGTTGTGATGTTTTCTGTTATAACCCCTCGGCGGTCGTGTAAGTGGTTACATACAATAATAGCAATATTTTAGTTTTACATTTTCTGACTTTTTTCATGGCCATCGTCTTCTGCCTCTCTTACATTATTTTAAAGGCGGGAGGGGTGTTTTTGGTGATCCTTTGGCCCGCTCGTCATGCATACGTCCATGTTCAACAACTGTGTGTTGTCTACATACAATACAACGTATATGTGTCTTATACCTCGAATGGAGTTGAGCATTTTGACTCATCTGACGTCATAATAAATATGTTAATTAGGAGACTAACCAACTGTAAACAATAGTAACTATATATATAACTATAAATACATATATAAGTACATATTATATATATACATTTATATATATATATATATATATATATATATATATATATATATATATATATGTAAAGTCATTCATTTCAAATAGTTAAAAATAATAATTTCAAACTGCATTTTCAATATTTTCACTTATGGCCTCATATCAATACGTGTTATCATTTATTTGTAAAAAAAATACTTCTTTAAAAAAAAGATCATCTTCTTGTCTTTCTTGTTTCTTTAATGAAGCTGTCCACTCAAATTGAACACGATCATAAAATCTTCCAAGTCATTAGAAGTTTATGTTTTTTCCCCAGCCTGTTAATAATTTGATCTGTATTTTTTTTTTTCCTGCACTTAACGAGTTAATCTAAAATAATAAAATAAACTGAGCATCAACATCGCCGTTATATAACGTTTCAAGGTTTAATGGTTTGTCTCTGAAATCTTTTTAAAATGTCGGACTCTAAATGGACTGATAAATTCACCACTGGTTTTTAAATTCTACTAAAAATCCTCGTATTTAATAACCTTCAGTTCTAATTACTATGCCTTAGTAATACTAATTTAAAACACAGGGGTAAAGTCCATATACGTTATATTGTTGTTATACCAAAACAGATCATTTACATTAGCACTAATGGTTAAGACATGGTTAGTTTTTCTTTGTTGTTTTTCAAATTTTTTTTGTGGGGTTCTCTTAGCCCGAGCTCTTGATCGTATCAAATAAGAAACGCGTGCACGTTTATTTCTCTTGTACAAATCATCTCCACGGTTTTCACTTACATTTGGTCCAGTTCACAAAAGTTACGAAATCATTAGTGATTAATTTCATTAAAATCATTCAAACCTCATTAAGTGATTGATTTGATTAAAAGAAAAAGTTGTCGCGAAGACACATACATATTAGTACTAATTACAAAGTGAATGTTGCCTCTTCGTGTTACCCAATCATTACAAGCAATGAACACCATGGTTACGTAACATGATTACATGTAATCAAAATTAAGAAGAATATATAAAAGATCCATTCATTCCTGGCACCTGTTTCAAAGAAATAAAAAAAAACTGTTTTTTTTTTCTTTTTTAGCAATTCGGAATATATCATTAAGAAATTATTGTGTTTAAGTCTTTTTAAGCACTATTGTCATACGATCATACAAAAACTCCAATTGTTCTACTTCTAATTGACTACTTCATTCTTTTGCCGGTCGGTAACAATCCATCCTAGCGACCCTGCAGGGTCCCAAACTATTTAATACACGTTTCATTAAATTGCAAATTCGCTCTTTGAGAGTGTCCAAGAAAATTAATGGTTTGAGGAGTGAATTCTTGTGCTTCCTGAGGATAAAACTCGTTAAATTCCGTTCCAACTATAGAGAGTGAAAATATCTTCTAGTCATAAAGCCACTTTTTGCTTAAACCCAATCTCCGACCACAGTAATATTCATTTTTCAACAAAGTGAAAAAGCACCTCCTATAGTCTCCGAAAGCTTTCGCAAACCTATACTGAACTTACAAACAAAGACGAAACCTCATCGAATCACAGGTTGCTTCTCATAATGACTGACAGAATTAGCCGAAGTTCTGAATTATAGTGTAATTTATAGCTTGATCTAGGGAGTTGCCATTTACCTCACTACGTATTATATTATATTGACCATATGTTTTGCCAAGCATTACAATTAACCGTTCATTCAGGCATGTGTAATTCAGTCACATTCCTGGTACATTATGTATAGCTTAGTTATAGTGACGATTCAACAAGGATCCATCAGTAAATACACTCTATAGCTGAGAAGTATTATACTGTCATTTGACAAGGAGCACACTTATCTTCGAAGATTATTCCATTTTTCTTCCAAATTTTCAGCGACTCTCCCAAAATTTCTGAGAACCCTAAGAACGGTCGCGATCCCGCGAACTTTGAATACCGTGCAACATACATCACCTTCCATTTACAACTTGCAAAGTTGCATTGAAGTCATTTTCTACTCTTTAAACCCAAATGAGAAAGTTATTTAAATCTTTCGGGAATAAACCAGCACTAGGCCTACTGATTTTAAGACTTCTAACGACTTCTTTTTTGTATTAAAGTTGGAGTGTCACTAACTCTTTGGGGAGTTTTTCTTGATGTAGTGTCTCTTGAAAATTCGTGGGAAAAGACACGTCTTTCTGTACCTTCCTTGAAAGACTTTGTACATTAACGGGTTGATTAGGGAATTCAATGACAATATGAGTGCCGCGGCATTATAAAGCTGACCTGAAACTGACGCACCACACATTTGCAGACATGAAACCACTTCATACGGTGTCCAACATATAATAAAGACGGAAACATAGGCTGTCAACTTAATCGCTATTCTGCGAAGCTTGGCCATCTCTTCGTAACGTTGTTTCGACGAATAACGAGAACTGGATAACGATTCACATATTCCTTTCTCATCGGTACTTCCGTCACCTTGGATACGACGGTCAGTTTGTGTAGTATTGTAGGCTTCGTTGGTTATAACATTTCCAGATTCGCAGTTAATAGTTTGGAGTTCTGTGTCTGCCATAAATGATTTGTTCCTGAATGTTACAACTACTCTACTTTCATCAGCTTTACTCTCCGGATTTTGCAACTGAAATTCGGACATGCCTGGAGACGTGTATGTACTGAATACATCATTTTGATAGATGCTCTGTGTTGTTCGGTGTGACCCAGTAAGCTCAGAGTGTTTCTTGTGAGACATAAATTGCATCCTCTTAAATAATTTCCATGAAAAAGCAACATTAACAACCAGTAAAGTTAAGGAAGGAAAACAGAAATTGACGGACGTGAAGATGAAAAAGGAGACAGGATTAAAAGTAACGCTGTAGGCTGCACAATCTAGGAAATTCTCTTCGTTTGATCCCGGTTCTGACTGAGGAATAAGTAACGAAAAATCCACGACTTTGTAAAAAACACAGTAAACGAAGCAAAGACCGAATGACACTAGGTTAATTTTATGTACTCTGCGCACTGTTTGTGTACGATGATATTTTAGAGGATCGACCACAAGGCGATATCTATCGTAACTAAGTAACACTACTACCAATGCAGATAACAAAATGGGATAAAACTTAAAAATGAACCACATATGACATATTGAAGCTGGTATCTCAGGAAAGTCCAATATTCCCCAAACGAATGTTGCAAGCAATATGAGGTAACCAACCATGAGATCAGAGATTGCCAGATAGAATAAATAAACATTTACTATGACTTGTCGGACACGCTTCCTCCGAAGGAAAATGTAAATGACATTTGTATTAGCAGCAATGACTAGAATTCCCAGTAAGCCAAATATATACAAGGAAATAGTGTTTGGTAGGTCTAGCTTAGTCTCCACTGAAGAATGAAAGATAAAACTATACGCCAGAGTGTTACTTTCGTTGAAATCCATAATTAAGAGATACATTCATGTTGCTATCCAATGAATAAATGGTATCACTTTCAAATGAGACACATACACTACTTGTTGCAAGTAGCTAAGAAGGTACAGTTGAGATAATCAACATTAGGCAATATTGGATGCATGTAAAGTCACTATCATGTTCTCTGTTTTCCCTTTGCTTGTAACGTATGTATGTGTGTATGTATGTATGTATATGTGATCTTCCCGCAAGCAGGAACTCGCGAATCCGAAACGTATAAATCCTTTGCTATCGTGTTTTACTGAAACACACAATGGTGTAGCGTCTCTTCGGCTCTAAATTCATCATAATAAGACTATTCGCAAAGAAGCAAAGACTGGACAGCGTGAATTGATTCCTATTCGCAATTTCACGTTATCAACTGATTCCATAGATTCTTCGTAATGAAAAAAAAACAAGCTTGCGTGCTTTCAGTAGGCCTAAGTGCAACAAAGAAATATACTCTTAAAGTTTAGGATAATTTTAAAACTTGTTAACCGAAATAATGTACATCGATGTATGACAAGGTTAATAAAAAATTCGCATTTATCATTTAACTATTTCAGATGAGAAACCAGACAATTTCGGTTTGATATTTACGCATTTCATCTAAGCAGACAATTAATAAATCAACAGATTCCATTACCACTTATTACCCGCAGGGTGGAACTTCAAGTCCCTTTCAAAGATACTTTCGATAAGTGTTTCCGGTTTGTCCTAGCAATAAACGGTTTTATCAGCAGTTATTATAACGATTTGTTCAGTAGAGTTTAATTGACAAAACAAGACGGAGAAACAATCCCAATAAAGAAAGACGTGAAAAAAATTAAACTACTTGCAATTCCTAACATTACGGAAGCTTAAAAGTGCCATCAACATTAGAAAACTTGCCCCAATAAGTCAACATTTTTTCAGTAAATTGTGTAGATAACAAGATAATATCTTATTAAAAATCAGAAAAATGTAGGATTGCTCAGTTGCTTTAACTAAGCAATTAAACAATTTTCTGCAAAATGTTTAATTGACAACTTATCATATGTCGTCAATTCAACAATTTTCGGCAAAAAGTTCAATTATTCACTTCATTCCATCTGAGCAACTGACAATTTTCTGCAAAATGTGTAATTGACAACTTATCGTATCTCGTCAATTCAACATTTTTCTGAATAGTGTCAATTGTTCACTTCATTCCAAATGAGCAATTGAACATTTTTCTGCAAAATGTTTAATTGACAACTTATCGTATCTCGTCAATTTAATTTTTTTTTTCTGAACATTTTTCAATTGTTCACTTCATTCCAACTGAGCAATTGAACAATTTTCTGCATTGGGTACGAGTCGTAATATATTCTTTAAATAATCATATAATTCTTTATATAATTATATTCATTATTAATTATATTCTAATTATACTATATTTCTTGTCTATCTAGTATCTAGATCTAGATCTATCTAGATCTATCTAGACCTATCTAGATATATCTATCGCACTCTATATCGCACTCTATCTCGCCCTATATCGCACTCTATCGCACTATATATATCGCACTATCGCAATATCGAAATATTGCAATATCGCACTATCTCACATCTCTATATATCGCACTATCGCATTATATAAAGGGACTCTATCGCACTATATCGCACTCTATATCGCACTCTATATCGCACACTATCTAGATCTATCTATGTATATCTATCGAGATCTATCTGATTTCTTCTGCAGATAGATCTAGTATCTAGATCTAGTATCTAGATCTAGTATCTAGATCTAGTATCTAGATAGATAGATCTAGTATAGTAGCTAGTATAGTATCTATAATGTAGTATCTAATATCTAGTATATATTATCTAGTATAGTATCTAGTATAGTATTTTGTATCTAGATCTAGTATCTATAATCTAATATGTATCTAGTATCTAGTATAGTATCTAGTATATGGTATCTAGTATAGTATTTTGTATCTAGTATCTAGATCTAGTATCTAGTATCTATAATCTAATATGTATCTAGTATCTAGTATAGTATCTAGTATCTAGATCTAGTATCTAGTTTGTAGTATCTAGTTTATAGTATCTAGTATATCTAGTATATATAATTATGTGTATAATATTATTATAATAATTATATTATTATATTACAGTGCCTGTAACTTCTTCATTGATAAATACTTCAATAATTATATAGAGAGATAGGATCAGTTAATTAACTTTTTAAGTGTACGCATAACATAATAACGCTTATCATAAACAGCCTCGTATACTGAAGTTCTTAGAACGAAAGTAAATACTGCCACCAAATTTGATCTCTTAGCCTTTACAATAGTGAATTAACTGTTTCATTCCAAGATAATTAACATCTTTCTCTACCTTTACCTCTCTCTATCTCATTTTCCCCTCTCTAGTGTACCTGAACCTAAGGTACGTTGTCCCCATTTCTGCACATTGACACAGGATCAAGACACTTGTGAGTTTAACTTGCAGCAACATCGCCCAGGAGCGTGTCATGTCCTCGACTGGTAGTATTCGGACGTCGAAGACTTGTTTGGTGCTGGTAGTTGTTGTTACACCCCGGCTCTATAAATACCTATCTCTACAAACGTACAAAGAAAGTTCCGTATGTTAAAAGTGATAAGATCTTCAAAACTAAAATAACGACTTCCTGAATTATATAAAATTTTATATAAATACATATTACATAAAACAATTAGATAAATTGAAATTGTAGTGAGTTGGAAAATCCAGAACAGTGAAAAAAACTTCCAGTCTCGTGTTTCGAACCCGGGCCTCCCGCTTTATATGCGGACACCCTAATCACTTGGCTATGGACGCTGATTGTATGTCCTGAGGTTCGAAACCGGTAAGTAAGATCGTTATTCCACTGTAGGCGTTATATATGATCACGTGACATTTCTCTATCGATATTTCTACACGAAATATATATTGTCCGTTCAAATCTAGCTATTTGTTTAAGTAACCAATCTATTTGGTCACAAATTGCAAACGATTCGGTTAAAGGTTAAATCGTCCGATAACGTCTCAGGGATTAAAGGTTAAGAAAGATGTGGCACGGTGAAAGGGAACCTGGTTCGTGAATATCATTCAAAATTATCATTATCATTTGCACCTGTTTTTCAATAGTTCTATGTTCCAATCGTTTCATAGCAAATGATAAATTCCAGGCTTGGAAATTTAGGCTATTCATTGGCTACATGCCAGTGGCTTTCGCACTTTGCCAGTAGAAAACAAGCACGGGAATTGTCCATCCAGCGTAGACCATTGCTACTTCTTATTCATATAAGGGAAATGTCAGTGGAAGTTTGATTTTAGCAAGCAGACTTTTTCATACACTTGCGAAATTTTACCAAGTGGCTAAAATGGTGAGTGCCACATCCGGGCGTCTTGGGGTGCCAAATACATACAAAACAAATGCTCACCCAAGCCCTGCAAACCACGGTTGAGCTTGGGTACAGAGCACTAACCGCTGCGCCACGGCAGCTGTTGAGAAATAATGCTCGTTTTTAATATTTAAAGTTCCTAATGGAAGCAAGAGACCGCATGAGAGCGGCAAAAGCAAACTGCCTTCACTGGGATTCGAACCCAGGAGCCAAAAAAAAGTCTTGCTCTTCAGGTACAGAGCACTAACCGCTGCGCCACGATAGCTGTTGAGAAATACTGGACATACAATCAGCGTCCATAGCCTAGTGGTTAGGGTGTCCGCATATAAAGCGGGAGGCCCGGGTTCGAATCCCGGTAGAGGCTGGAAGTTTTTTTTCACTGTTCTTGATTTTCGCAAGCTGACCGAAGTCAGTCTCTTAGATTCATATTTAACGTCAATGATTATGAATTGTCAATTGACAACAACTCTGTAACTGGACGATATACATTAATCTTGGAGTGACTCGAACTCGGGACCTTATGATTGAAAGGTACCGGCGTTAACCACTGAGCTAACACTCCTGCTAACACTCGATCCTCTCTTTGGAACAAAAAATATGTCTGTATCCTAATGCTCAAACCAAACTGTGGTTAAAACCATTGGAGTATTGGTTAAACAGCAGCATGTTTTCATGTAGATGCGAAAGAATTTAACATCAGTTGTCTTTCTTATGTCATTTTAATGTACCCGTTGAGGATACAATAACTGTCAATGTTCTGTGTGGCTTCGGTGATATTCGTCGCATCTTAAACGTTTCAGAGGGAATAGTTAAGTTATCGACCATACATATATAAAAGCTACGTCACTAATGTTTTCCACACCAGCCTAGTTTCGTTAAATAATAATGTATGGTAACGCTTTTCTTCCTGGTTTATCATCTCACATAAGATGTATGGGTGTGTGTATAGGCCATTATATGCGTAAGCCGAAGCCGGCTATAGTACGGTTATCATCGCTACTGTCTGCAGGCTGTAATGTGGTTCATGAGATCAACGGCCCTCAATCTATGGGTCTCTCGACCAAATGTTTGGGTCGCGAGGGATTTTCGAAAGGCTCTGAAATCGTGTCAGAAATCGCGGAAAGTGTTAACTTTAGGTTAAAGCTTTACCGAACGTCGACTAAGAACTTAAAAATTAACCTCGGTACAGTTCTCCACCGTTATATATCGAGCTTCCGTTTGTAACCTGTGCACTAATCTCATGCTTGAATTGCCTCGTCTTTAAGCCAAGATCGACAAAACTTGTGGAGTGACAAGGAAGCAGAGCCCCAACTACCGTATTATAGCAACAATATTCCAGTCTCATTGTAATGATAAACTTGGTCGGGTACGGGGTGGGTGGGGGGGGGGGGGCGGACGGTCGATGGGTCACGGCCGAATGCCAAAAAGTTTGTCTGTGCCTTGGCCTAAAATGGTTGCGGCCCGCTGGTCTAGATGGCACCAATTTAATAGAGGAAACACTACACTGGAATTAAATTTACCACGTGTATAATAACTACATGGCCTTTATATGTCGCGTATGCCTATATGTTTCAAATAAACCTATTCATCAAAAGGATGCGTTCTGTCTCTAGAGAGGGACTCTAATTCTTTCTTCTGAATGAGGCATGGACTGGGAGGGAGGGGGAGGGATCGATAAACGGGTAACAGTCCAAAGAATCAACTGTTTAACATGTTTACACTAAGAAAGAAATTAACAAGGTTAACAGTCAAAGTTGAACGGCTTAATAATGCATGTTCAATGAGAGAGACCACAGTTATTTCTTTCTTTCTTTAATAATTTGATTTTCCAAAAGAAGAACCCCTCCCCTTCCCCCTGCGGGCGTCTATGAAAGGTGGTGGTCAGAGGAAGGAACAAATCTAGAAATCAATGGCACTCGTAGAACGAGGAGATCGGAATATAGACAGCACTGTAGAAAAGTAAGTCCTTGGTACATTCTCAACACATTTTAAAGTTAAGACATAACATAAAAGGTATGTATAAATGATTGGACTAATGCATCATGGTAGGTATAGGTTAGGCTCGGCAGCAGTACACGTTACTACGAGATCACGACAATGGATCATAGCTGCGTCTAGGATTCTATGCCTTGCACGGTGGATAGAACTTACAGGTTGTTTACATTAATAACAGAACATGATAATATAGGATTGCGTGTATTGTGACTTGAACTCCTGGTCACATATGTCACCCTGGCGTCGATATGCGTCACTCTAACAGTTCTAGATAGAACAATTTGACACATTTATCAACAAGAAGAATAAAAAGTGTAATGCACCTTTGCAGGTGACCAACAGGGTCTGTTTGATGTACCGAAAATATCAAAACAACCCAAAAGGAAATGCCCTCCTAGGCCTTTTACCGGATTGAACAAAATCCTGGAGTGTGTTTACATTTAGGCTGTGGTGAAAAGAGGGTTGCAAGTATGCACAGTACATTGTAGCTTATACCTTCGCGCTTACCGTATTATAAATACCAGCGGCACACACCTTCATATAAATCATATCTCGTTTATGATGGCACTATAGAAAAGGAAATTTGTCGAAAATGAACAAACAATACAGCTTCATTTCGATACAAGTGTAAGCAATAATGTATAACATGGAGATATAATATACTCTATTATGTAGTGGCAAATATATGTCCGAGTTTAGTATCGCCAATTATGTAAAAACTCACAGCTTAAATCAATTAAAAGAGCTGGAATTTATTGTTGCACCTGTAGAACTCAACTTAATTGTTATTATTTCATTAAAACTCAATGTGAAGATGTTCCAGTTATTGTTGAACTTAAAAAATATAAAACTGAGTATCATAAGGCATAGTGGCTTTTAAACATGTTCTCAATAACTACACGTAAAAAGGTACAAATAGCAAACCTTAAACATTCAAATCAATGCAGAAGAGATTCTACTTCACAGGCTCCGAGAATATAAGGGTGGGCCCTGAGTACCATGACGAAAGTCACCAGCCCCCCCCCCCTCATTTTGAAGTCCCCATGTTTTCCTTAACTGTATTATGAAAGCGAGAACACGTGTATATTTCCCCCAGGCCTCTTCAAGTTAACCCCAGCCCCCGGGATGTAAGCCCTGACCCTTCTCTCTTCAGCCTTGCTTCTGAGTTTGCAGCATATACCGTAGTATGTCTACGTGATTTGACCATTTAAGAATCCCACTTAGCTACACGTTAGAGAAGAGAAGGGAAATAAATGTCAACACTTTTGTGCTTTGATTTTGCTGTTTTTTTTTATGTTATTCGAACGAAATCTCCGTGCAACTCAAAACTTTGAATAATATCACGATTTATTTCAAATAATACAGACAAAGTCCGAGATATTGTACAATTCCGACTTTTGTCTTTATTCTGTATGACCATATATATATATTTAATACTACTATGGGGAAAGTGCATGTAGGCGATACAATAACAAATATCAAATGAAATTAAAGAGTTCATCAACGTTCACATTGTGAAAAAGTTATAGAAGGGTCATGATTGGTTTGATCAATTATCAAAAAGTAATGAACCGCGATATAAGTTTGATTAAATTGTCAAAAATTAGCAAATTAATAACGCAAGTGGCTGCTTTAAAATCGGACAATTCTGACGTTATACGTGAAAAGAACCCAACATGACCTGATACATGATACTTAACTGATGACGTCATTAAAATGATTTCAATATTCTTTTCTAGTGACTTTGTGTGTCCATTGTTCGGTCATAATCCTCTGTCTGTCTGCTATTCTCGACATGTTCTCAATATGTCAATGCACGAGCTATACATCAGGTCAACACCTGCTGTTATTATGAGCTCGAAAGTTACATTAATACAAAAATCTGTTTATAATTTCTTGTCGAAAAACATCCGTTCCTTGGATTCACAAACCTTTGCTTTCGCTTTCTGTATAGTCTCATAAAGAAGTGATATCAACTTGTTGCTATATTTATCCGCTCATCGTTTTTTTTTATTTATTTTTTTATTTCTTGCACGTGATGCTAGTGAAAAAATATGTATATAAAAGCTGCACGGTAGGAACATACAATAAGGCTACAATTTAAACATACCTTTATTAAAGTTTGATCAGCTTTTCGTGTAGAGTATCTAACATCTGGTAAAGTTTATTCATTGGTTTGGAAACCGCATACTATGCATACCCGTATACATCAGGTGTATATGGAGTTAAGAAGTCGTATTGAAGGTAATGTGTCGTCACATCAAAGATGTCTTTTTAAGAAAAGTCATGCACCTATAAAATAGAGCCTGGAACGAATATTAAACAACATGGTCCACTCTCAAGGCCCAATCTATTGAGACTGTAACCATGTGATAATGACAATGTTACGTCAATTGGTGTATCATGAATCCCTTAGAAAGGGAACAGATACTGGACATGATCTCGGTTAAAGAAATGTTGGTGAGGGTCACACCAAAGAAAGTAACTTCCAGGACACACATTTCTATCAACTGAAAAAGAATGTGGTATGGCATATACTTCATACAGAGCAAAGGACTTTAGGTACATATAAGGGTGTAAGAGAAATGTAAATATATAGAAGAAAATGCGTGAAACAATCTGCTTTCGATGGAATATGTAGGCCCGTACAACATATATGTATAGGCCCACACAACATATATGGTAGGGTGAACAACATTTGACAAGGTTCATCAACGACCAATCTCCACATATAATATGAATATGCATATTGAATCGATTGGAGAAAGATAGGTACAAAGTTTAAAAGTCGGTTTAGTATAGATGACACGGCCATGGCAGTATACCGGTATTTAAAATCACATGGCATATATAACATAGCTTCATTTTATATGTGCAAATACATAGTGGCTGTGATTTCGCTCACATGGTGTCGACATGAAGCTATGCTTAGCTTATACTTTGCATAATGTGAAACGGATGGAAACTGTTTTTCGCTATATGTAAGGTTTATTATCATTTCAATGTTTACTAAAGTGCACCGTTTTGGGCAAGGAAATGCCGTTTATTCAAACAATCCTGTTGTGAAACGGAACGCAATAATGAGGTAAATTGAAGCGCATCATTTGAGGCGTGAATCATGCTGTACATCATTAAAAGGGTGTAACCAACAAAAGCCTTAAATTTGCGTGGTCCCCCTGCAGTTTGGATTCTCCCAATTTTTTGGTTTGTTTTTGGTACTCATTGGTATACTAAATATTAACTTATTCCAGTTACTCCATTCCGAGATGAGAAAGGTAAAGGTTCCATTGCAATTGTTGTTTGAGGTGACTAAATAAAGTTTCGATTTTTCCCGTGAAAAGAAAGGAACACTGTTCCATTTTTGATATATTTTACAAGCGATATCTTCCACATATGGGCCTTTAGCTGTCTTTTGACAAAGAGCATTATCGATATTTTTCAGACTTCTTAACAAACTAATTGAGACTGTGTCACCTTTTGTGTATATCGCTGGTGGTCTCTCGTATAATAAAATATCGATTAAGTAAAACAAAATTGATACTTAATTGAAAATCTTCAAAATTGTAGTAATAAATAAATGCATGGAAATAGCTTTTCGTTTTTCTGTCTCTTGACGTTTTAATTGAAAATCGCTCCGTTAAGTATGACAATAAATCCGAACCCCTGTTGAGAGTACAAACAAATGAAAGGGCCACATGAGGGTACAAGCAGGTTTTTCGTTCATATTATCGATTTATGGATTTATGGATCTTAGTAATCACTGGTATGGCCATATGGCGGGGATGGTGGGGGGGGGGGTGTTCAGGAGCGGAGGTAAACATGCGCAATGCATGCGGAGTCGTTTAGTGTGTTATTTACAATACTCGAAGGTACTTTTCTAAGAAAAATCACCCAAGAAAGAACATGGGCACGAAAACCAAACAACCGAACGACTGATTCGCTCTCAAGCCCAGCCCCCTTGCCACATCGAAATTGTGACTGTATAGAAAGGGGACAGATACTATACGCATGGTCTTAGCCGACAGGACTAAACTACATTTAATAAATATGTACTATGACTAGACAGTAATATACTTATCGGAAGGGTATGTTCTTAGTGGCGCGTTGAACATCGAATATTCACGTTGTATAAGGACTATCTGGTTTGGCGTATATATAAACGTATATACTCTTGGCTCATCGCGGGTTGTAACAGGGTTCCACCTACTCATATCACGGTAGAGAGTAACGGGATGACGGTAAGGATACGGGAGCCTGAGAGATTGGGAGGGGGACTCCGGGGATTGAAGCAGACGGACGAGATCCCCGTGAAGATTTGAATGTATAATGTTGAGAGTGACGTGTTGCTGCATGGGGGTGGGGGTGTCTGAAAAGAATGGAACAGCGGAATGGCTGCTTTCTCTTCAAATGCCACTATTGGGATGAATGGGTGGGGGTAGGGGAGGTTCGTTTTTGAATGGTTGAAGAACTGTACCTTTTAGTTTGATTCATTGATTCGTCTTTCTAGAGTAACCAGATATGGCTATACTAATCTGCTAATCATGTCCTTCTTCAGTCTCTTGCAACCCATCGTCCCGTAAATAAGCAGTTATTAAAATCCATCACGTAGATGTGTGAATAAATGAGACCCCCACCTCTCGTATGTTCTATGGTATAGTCCTCCTCCTACCCCTACACCCCACGCCCCCCCCCCGCCCCTCGCCAAAAATATGGCGGAGGAACAGGTTAAGTCAATATGACCTAACACCGATGGTTGTTGTCAATACCTGTATGGGGCTTAAAAATGGTATGAGAAAAAGTTGAAGTTTTAGGTCATCGAAACCTGTGAAACACTAGGTGATGGTCACAGGCCTATATGATACAATATGCTGCCTCACTGACTTATATACAGGTAAGTATGATTATATACGGTAATTACATTTTCAGAGAGTTTGTGCATCATGCTCTGTAACCAAGGTGATTCTTTTCCCGCCCACTTGTACTGTATACGGTGAGGGCCAGCTAGCCTACATAGGCATAGTTCCTCTTACTTTATCAAGGACCGCGTTGTTAGAGAACGCCCTATATGCGACATATATACCAATGGATAACCCGTTTACTTCATTGATACGTCTTCACAAGTTGGGCAAACTTACCTTAGCGCTCACTTTAGGGTTAGTTCAACAATCTTTATGTGACTTTTAATCACGTATTTTGGAAGTTTACGAGCCGAGCTGATACTTGTAAAACAACGATAAATGAAAGACCAAGAAAGGAGCGTCTGTTCTAATACTTGTATAGGTAACCTGTCAAAGGCTTGCAGTTGAAATGAAACAACTTGACACAATGTTACTTGGTGACAAGTACTATACACGGTAACATGCATCATAATTTGAGAAAAGGGATGCATACATTTGCAGGCTTCAACGGGTACATGTGTGTGTGTGTTGAATTTGCTACAATATGGGGTACCGTACTTGTAGTACGAGTACAACAGCTGATTACAAGTACTACGCCCAACGTCCTCCTCC
This sequence comes from Apostichopus japonicus, assembly GCF_037975245.1. NCBI lineage: Eukaryota > Metazoa > Echinodermata > Holothuroidea > Aspidochirotida > Stichopodidae > Apostichopus > Apostichopus japonicus. Next base: position 2,300,344 of record NC_092566.1, read on the forward strand.
CCCTTGGAATGAGGAGGCTATGCGTGCGAGTATACTAGCACAAGCATGAGTATGAAATTTTGCTTTTAAATGTAATTTTCGGTTCCAGTTCATCCATTATTTGCATTTTAGCCGACATCGACAGTAAATATGCGGATTTTAGTAAATACTCCCGTACAAGCTGACCTCATAGCTCAAAATCCTCATCCTTAGGCATTAGATCCCCCCCCCCTTCTTCGGGTAGTAGAGGTGAAGTAAAGGTTAGACCCAGCGGGGTATATTTTGCTTTCCTTATCTCAGCTTGCGAGACTTTGACGTCAAGTGTTCCCGTTTTAATTTTGGTGATAGCAATCGTGTAAGAAGAATACTATGAACACATTATGTGACGTGCCTGTATGATTTGGATGCAGCACGTTAACACAGCTTGCGGGAAACCTTTCAACCATAAACATCACTGATGAAGCTATAACAAGCTTAGTTTTATTGCTCATACAAATTCATCTCCGACATTGCCATCGGCATCACCATCGTCGTCGTCATCATCATAATCGTCGTCATCGTCATTGTCATCGTCATTTGTCATCGTCATCTTTATCGTCATCGTCATTGCCTTCGTCATTAACGTCGCCATCATCATCATCATCATCAACATCATCGTCGTCGTAATCGTCGTCATCGTCATCATCATCGTCATCATCATCATCATCATCATCATCATCATCATCATCATCATCATCATCATCATCATCATCATCATCATCATCATCATCATCATCATCATCATCATCATCATCATCATCATCATCATCATCATCATCATCATCATCATCATCATCATCATCATCATCATCATCATCATCATCATCATTTTCATCATCATCATCATCATCATCATCCTCATCATCATCATCATCATCATCATCATCATCATCATCATCATCATCATCATCATCATCATCATCATCATCATCATCATCATCATCATCATCATCATCATCATCATCATCATCATCATCATCATCATCATCATCATCATCATCATCATCATCATCACCATTTTGCTGAAGGTGTTGGGGATGGAGAACTGTTAATTCGTTTGGGGGGGACTCTAACTTTTCATGATTTGTGCATACTGTTGGTCAAGTTATATGGTCAGTACAATGTGTCGGTGTTATAGGTTAGTCACACAATTAAAATAAGAGCTGGACGCAAAACCAAAATACACTGTTGCACTGTTAACCCCAGTCAACCCCAGTTACGTCGGGGTTGCGATATTGGCGACGTCTTGCTTATTGCAGTTCACGATTCCAAGGCTAATCAGAACTGAGCTAAAAGATCGAGGAATGATTTTAATTGCCAAGCACGATAGATGATTACTCACTCTGTGTGATTCAATCTCCATCAGTCAAAGAAGCGAGGAGATCACTAATTTTTATTTAAACGGAAATTTCGAGTTTGTAAAGCCTCATTACAAGGATTAATTGGTTTGATAACTCCAATTACTATGTAAGGAGGAAAACTAATTAATAATGACAGCCTGACTGAAGAAGAAAAGATTATCTCTGAAATTGAAAATATCCTGAATGTATACGTCGCAACATTTTACATTGAAGATGGAAACAAAACTCTGGGATGAATAAATTCTCAGACATTGAAGGGAATGAGGAGGGGGCTGGGGCAATTGTTGGATGAAAAATGTCTCGGTGGGAAAGGGCCTTTCAGAGGGACGTATAACCAGATAGCATATGCTTTCATTGTATAATTGTTTCTAACCGATATGGGGGGGGGGGAGCAGCTAAAGAGTCGGGTTGTAATGTGATTACGCCATGAAAATAACCATAAAATCCGTTAAAGCTGGTTCTGGAGTATGGTCTCCAGCTGGTGATAATTTTATCAAAGAAAAAACAACAAAGTAAAACAAAGCAAAAGTGAGTGTAACTCAACCAAATTGATCAGACTAAGATAATGTTAAGATAATTTATCACCAAACTGAAGAGTAGCTAATGATTCCATTCGGTGAGGCTTAAGTTTTCCCCCACTTTTCTTATCAGTGCTAAAGGTATGCAATAAAAAAATATTATAATAAAAAAAAACCTTTTCAAATTTTCTTCACTTTCCATTTGAAATGAAAAGTAATTAGCCAAGCTACGGTCAAATGTCCTTCACTGTGATGGGATTTTAGTATTAAAAAAGGTAACTAAATATCATCTCAAAGATCTGTTGTAAAGTATGATTTTAATCCGCTCGTTGGTATATAAACATAGGGTTTTACTGCACCATATGTATGCCAGGTCGTGTGAGATAATAAGGTTGATCATGGGTGGGAACGATGTACGTGAATTATTCTGCGCATGCTCGTGCAAGGAGCTGCTATCTTAGGCCACCTTGCAGGGACATGAGAAAGGACTTGGTATAGCTTCTGATGTGAAATAACCGCTGCTTCTGTTGAGAAGTTTATAGCACACCCCCTGTTGAGAATGTTACTTCTGAACAGGCGGTAAGATTGATTTCAGTCAGAATTTAATAGAAATCATCTGGAAGTGTTACAAGTAGAAGTCAAAATGATAAAATAAAAGTAAAAAAATACCCAAAAGAAGCATCAAATATGGTTAACCGATGAAATTTAATAAAGTGTTCCTCATGTTACCACAATACATCAATACATGTGGTTATAAGTCTGCAGAAAATCAAATAAAACATCTTTGTCCTTAATTATAGATAGGCTATTTGTGAAACAGAAACAAATTATTTTCAGCCGTTTCATTATACATCAAACCGAAGGGAGAGGCGGGTCGGGTGAGCCGGGGGGGGGGGCGAGAAGGGATTTCTTAGTTTCTGTTCAAACACTTAACCACAGATCATATCTCTGAGATGATGAGGATTATATACAGATATTCTGAATTATGATAATGAACTTAATTCACCCATTCATTTTAAGTTAATTTTAAAATCTAAGAAATTAAAAAAAATAAGAAGTAAGTGAAATTGGCATGAAAGAAAGAATCCAAAGAAGTGACAATTAATATTAATCTTCAGACTTACAATACATGAGGGATGAGCTTACATAATTATGCAATGATATATTGCATATAGTTATGTATATTTTGTGAGTTAAAGGATTATCGTATACGCCAAATGGTGTTCGCATTAAAAACAACCGATTCCGAGTTTAACTATATAAATAATAATAATAATGTTTTATTCAAACGAATACACGCATTGATTATTTTCTATTAGTGGATTCACTATGATGCCCTGTCATGCATGTGCTTCGAATATACAGTTTATACACCACGATATTACGAGAACTATATGAGACAGTACCCTTTGAGATATGAAAACGTATACACGATGTACTATAGTGCTCATAGATGCACTGTGGTTGCCAAGGCTCGGTTAATGCCAATGCCAACAGAAATATCTAAATAAAGTATATATAAAACCGAGATACATGAATGAGGGCTACTAAACTTGAAACGAACATTAAAAAATAGATACTGAAGACATTTTCAAAGCTGCATGTTTAATAATAAACAAAGTTTCAAGTTACCGAGGTAACTCATAGAGTTACACTTGAACAAATACCGCATGGTCAGTGCGGTAAGTTGTGTGACCACGTTTTCTAGTTTAATCATTCCAGATAATTTTATAAGCCACATGCAAAAGACCGCCACCACTCTCGAAGTAGGCTATACATCCGTTTAGTGCCAAACCGTAGCTCCTTGGTTAGGCCATGGAGCTGCTGCTAGTACAAACTCCATGGTTACATAAGTTACATCTTGTATATATGCGCAATGCCAGTGTACACATTATTTGTCAACAGCAGCTTATATGGTTACATGTACAATATATCGCTTTCCAATCATTGGACATATCTTTTTGAATATGGGTGAACCTTTTGGCGTTCCATAACATTTTACCTGTACGTGATTACAAATGAAGTTCATTGTATATGTCTAGTGTGGTTTTGAGGTCTTACCCAATATTTGTTCAAATTATAGACTTCAAACATCCGTTTCTATTGATCCCACGCAAATTAATCTAATAATCCTATACATCACAACCTTTTAAGTTAGCCTCTGGCGAAATTTGTCACTATCCGAAAAGAGGTTTTGAATTAATTTTACAATTCCATTCTTATAATGATACCGTAAAAACAAAATAGTGCAAACAGGTCATCAGTCGGTGTGAATCGAAAAAAAAACTGTTAGTCGAATTCGTCTGTCAGACACTAAATGATAATTCCATAATTCCATTTTTTTTTTTTGGAAGAAATTATGACGTGCCTACAGGCAGTTAAACGAGAACTACATTGGATGAAAAACAACAGAACAATATCTGAACGTGTGTTAACACTAGGCCCCACGTTTCGGTCATTGAACTGCCACAGGTGTCAATGCCCTCAGCTGTTTAGCCTAACATTCATGTTTGTCACTCTCTTTTTTATAATCTTTCACCACCAAAATCCCAGCTTGATCCGTCGTCTCCCCCCCCCCCCCCCCCTCTTTACCGACTTAAAATACTTTTGTTCACCACCTCTTATACATATGAACGAACTCAAACGCCAGATTTTGTATGGGGTACTTTTTTACCCGATCAACAATTGGTGTCCTGGGATTAAGTCTCGAAAGTTCTTTACGACACCTTTATATTCATCTTGTTGACAGAATTGACACCCAAGAAACGGAAAACATTTCTGTTTTTCACGATATACAAAATCTTCAATTCTGAGGAGAAAATTGTTTGGGTGTGATATTCTTCGCATAGGGCATACACGGAGTCCAGAGGTTATTGCAAAGTGGTTAATTTTTAAGTGAGTTGGTAACGACAATAAACTCGTAGTTTGTACATTTTAATCCCTTATGGCGGACTAAATATTTTTAGAGGTTTGTTTTTCCTGTTATGCACACGCAACCATTCGTCTTGATCTATGTGTGAGGCAAATGCCAAGCAAGTTGAAACATTCCAGGCAAGTTCATTCTATAATCTCACCTACAAAACTCAACTCTTGCAAGAAACAAATGCTTTAGATGAAAGGGGTTAACGACCCACAATCTGAGGTGGGATCCTTCAGAGCACCTCACCCCTCACCCCTCACCACCATCACTATCACCACCATGTCGATATTACCACTATGAGGAAGATGCAGCAACCACTGACTACAATATTAACCAACATTGTAAACTCCAAAGCGTCCCTTTTTCAACATAACACAAAGTACTTATTAGCACAACCTTGCATTTAGAGTTACTTATGTAGAGTTAATTTATAGTCTAATTATGCCTTAGAAATGCTCCATTTGATGTAAAAACGTTTATCTTTCCTGGGGCAGTAACCTCCAGACAATGGAGCCACAACCAGCCAACCGTCCCCCTGACGACCCATGATGCCACACCCCGTCCTTTAAAAATCCTACATTCGCCTCTGGCCGTTCCATAAAGATTCACCCCTACCTAAATCAGTCGGGTGGTAATCCCCCTCCCCCCCCCCACGCCTTTGGTACACTGGACAGGGAGAGTGCAGGCGTATGTTACTGTTCGCTCGTCATAGCTGTTCTCGTACATACACACTCGAGTTATGCTTCATATAGATCGGAATTGGAAGGAAATATCTTGAGTAGACTTTGCCACACCTTTACTCGATAACGCGCGTCATGTCGCAGGGAATTCCCCGGTCATGTGATAGCAAAGGTCGATGGCCATCCCTTCGCCAGGTTCATCATCTTTCGCACCCGTCTAGTTCTTGAAAACCCGTAATCTTTCTAATGGCGATTTTCACGTACAGCAACAGGTGCATCTCTCAACGAGTCGACAGATCATTTTAGAAGGTGACATTTTCCACCCGAGGCAGTCCGTTGAGCTGATGTTGGTAAATCTCGCCAAGTCTTTAATTATTTTGGTGTCTGCTTTTCTCATCTCCATTCGAGTTATTTCGGTAGACACTCTGGGAGTTCTTAATCCTCTTAGCAAATGAGAGATGCCATTGCACGGTTGTCATATATGAGTATTGACAAAACCATTTCACACACTAAAGTGCTATATGTTCATGAATCTTGTTTAGCTGTCTGCTTCTGATTATGACATTATAATGTTACGAGGCACGGGCATGCAGGATGTTGCAATTTAAACTATAACGATCCCTAGATGTTATCCAGATCTCCCAACCAACCAACCTCAGAAAACACTTATTGATGAAGAAAAGACTACCGATTTGTTGGAAAAGGTGATCCGATAAAAAATGCTCTTTTTATCAACGGGAAGGTTTTGAAAATGATCTGCACCTATAGTGTCTCATTTACTTTGTATGGATAAGCTTAAAGGTAGTCAGTATATGCCCCCAAAAATAGCATGTTATAATTGCTAGACGTTTTCAAAAAGTACTTTTCTGGAGGTCTTTACTCTCCAAATTGTTCTCAGACATTAATTTTAAGGAACACACAAGATGACTGAATGTCCCAGTGAGGAAAATTTCTCCGAAGGTTGTAATAAAAACAGTTTAAGAATTTTGACCAAAGGTGACCATATTGGAATATCTAGCATATTTGGGGCCAATACAGCATACCTTTAAGTATACATTTGTACTTTCCACATACGGATACTCAATGCATTAAAATCACGTGAACAATGCTGCACAGCAACATGCGTTTGTCGAAGTAAACATATACTGTATATGACGTCATCAGGATCACCGTAAGTAATGGTCAACTAAGCCGAATCGCTATTTTGAATAATAAAGAACGTCACAGATGCACTCAGACCTGTAAATAGTATGTCAATAACTAGTGGCATATACTCTATACATAAATGTTTGTGCTTAAAGGTAATAAGTACATTGGCCGCAAGTTGTAGCATGCTAAAATCTCCGTCAAAGTATTCAGAAGGACTTTCCACGAGGTTCTGACTTTTCAAATTATTCCAAATTATTTGTGAGTTCAAAATTAGACGATTACGTGTGTCGGTCGGAGAGAATCATTTGTGGATTGCCCAAAAAAATGTGTCTTATACTTGAAGCATGGGTGACCATTATTATGTGACTTTCTAGCAAATTCTGTCTCTCTCTCTTCTTGTTCGGAGGGTGGGGGTGGGGGGTTGTTGGGGTGTCACGATCATATATTGTATATGCAGTTTTCCAGTACACGTTGTAGATAGCTCAAACTCTGACCAAGGTTACATGTGAAGTATCTATTCCCTTGGGAAGTGTTACTTGGCACCGTGACGTAACTACGCCATGATCACGTGGTTACAGTCTCCGTGGGTTTGAGAGGTGTCTGAAGTATACGTTTTGGTTTCGCGCCCATGATCACTAGTTTTTGGTGGCTTTTCTTTAAGAGTATATACATGACGATATTAAATCAAGCGATTGCGCATGATCTGATGTCTTGTTATACAAGGTCATCTAGAATTAAACTTCATTCAATAAACCACACATCATGTTATAAACAATCACTTCTTCCCGCCTCTTTCGAAACTTCTCTTCAGATTGTTGGTGGGCACAAATGCCACCGGCTCTATTGATATTGACGCATCCACTGAGATGATTCAACATATTCCCACTACGATCAAACGCTCCTCCTCCTCCTCACAAGGAAAGTTTTGTGTGACCAGGCTATTTTGTAGAATAAACGAAACTCCATCATGTCCTTCAAGATGTTTCTTTTATGATAATATCTAATTTTGACACGTGCCTTTTTGTCACTGAGTTTATTTAAAACTGTAAACCGACCTTTTCATTTCGGTCACGAACTAAATTTGTTCATATTTCCGGCGGCTTTTGATTTGGTCTACAGTCGTCGTGGATTTGGTCCCCCACTGGTTTGCAACGGTGTGTTATGAGTGCGTGGTATTATTCCTTCCTCCTGATGACAACAAATACATGTTTGATGCAACCTTGGAATTTCTAACAGTGGGATACTCCGCTCATTTGATTGGTTGTGGCCTCAATTCAACTCTACCATTAGAATGTCACAGTCAATTCGACTTGCTAAAAATAAAATTCCCAGGATTGGTAACCTTAAAACATATTTCTTATTTGTTGCGTTTGTTTCCAGAACTGTTATCAAAATCAAGGAGTATTGTTCATACTATGATAGCAAATGAACAAAAGTAAAGCATTGTAATAATATGTTTGTTTTCATGACATAATATATATCAATACATAAATATATGAATATATTAAAATATATTTAATGATTTTACTATAATTAAATCCTAAGCATAATATCACTCCATATCTAAGTCTTAAATTTCATGCAAACCGCAAAGTCTACTTTCCCACAAATATTTGACTTTTTCCCCATCGATTTTTTTAAATTGAAACTTGACTACGTAATACACTTAAAAACTGTTTGCTCTGGGATTTTAGTATCGCACATACCTCAGAACATACTTAAAGACAATGCAAATAGTTAAATGTAAATATAAACGTTATACATATAACGTTATATATAATTAATATAAACATTGGGAACTAAACATGATTTAAATAATGACGGGAGTTGATCCAGGTGTAAACTAATTCATAATAGTTTCAATAAGACTGCATTCATTTTGCCTTCACCCCTCACCCCCTCATCTCTCATCTCTCATCCTCTCACCCCTCACCCTCACCTCATATCCTCCTTCTTTTTTTCTTCTCCAAAAATCGCAATTTCCGTCTCTTGGTTACTTTTGTTCAACCAAGCTGGCATCGAGCTGCCAGTTGTAATTCTCTGATTCAACACAAGCTATATATGAAAGTATGACTGCAGCACTCCCATCTCGCACTCCCACCCACTCACCCCTCCCCTCCACCCCTCCACTCCATGATTCCAATCTATCAATATTCTAAACATTCCCTCTCACCAGTAGTAGACTCCTTTTACTGCTCAAGATGTTCTTTCCATACCAAGCGAGAGCCAGCTATGGGAGTGGGCACAACATAAGGTGATCAGATGTGATCTGTACCTTTCTCGCTCGCCCATGGTGAGTTTCGTCACGTACGTACACGTCTGACTATAACGAACATGTTCTCTATAGCGGATATTCGCGATATAAATAACTAAACCACCACCCTCGTAATGCAAAGGTTCGTTGAATATTCTACCATGGCGTATAAAACATCGGACACGCATATTAATACCTTGTCGGGTAGTTAAAGAATTGCAATGAATTTATACAAAAATTCGTCTCCTAATATTCACACACCTGTGAAACCTGTTCAATTCACATGGCGTGGAACATGAACTTCATGTCAAATAACATCTCTTTGCGTCATAAATTCTTCGAATCAGCCAGAATTAATATCTACAAATTAGAAGTTAGAAATGGTGTTTATTAATCTACAAGAGGGGGGGGGGGTTGATGTTTTTCTCTGTGAGCCATCTGTAAAACAACGTTGGTCAGGTACAACGGTATAACCATGTGGAGAGGAACCGCAGGAGGCAAACACTGTGTGCTTCAGAACCCAAAGTAGCAGAAGTTATACAGAACTAAACTATTGAGTTATGACATAATATGTACCATTGGGCTGGCTAAGGGCCAGAGCATATACGTTACCGTATATAATAACAATAACCATAATAATACGGTTGACCAATCAAATGAAACAATAAAACATTTCACTAATTTGTGGGACACACAATTTTCCATACTTGAACAAACTGAAAGAGAATGGTATTAAAGTAGAGGCCAAATGGATCTTCACAAGTAACACAAGGCAAAGAACAGTATAAACTGGTTACCAATTGCACGGTATGAAAATTACTGCTTCTTCTTGCTTCCCCCTACCCCTACGCCCAGCACCTGCGCCCTACCCCTTCCCAAACTAAATGTCGTTACAGAGATCGCTGTCAACTATCTCAGTTGGTTGAGCACAGGCTGAGACTTCTGATCTTGAGGTTAAAGTTAAAGTTGAAGGTTTACAGTCTTGTTCAATGCCAAGGCCCTCTCACATGACTTTACAACACTAACCCCTGGTCATTAGTAACTTGAACAAAATGTGAACAATCAAGACAATTCCTCCTTGGACACTACAGTGCGCCTCATTTACGGTGTCCCCTGGGGGACTTCCAATAGGGTGCAGTCACAGACCGGAGCACCGAACTATATTTACAAGTTACCTCGCAAGTCCTAATTTATACAACTGGGTGAAGAGAGCAATGGGGATTGAGTGCCTTGCCCATGTAGGGTGGGTGGGGGGGGGGGTCCTCCCTACACAAAAATTTGGACGAAATGGTGCATTCTGAGGTATATTTAGGCTATAAATTAGGTCCATAATTAAATGTATAGACACACGGTTATGCTTATAACTGTTTTGAACTTTTTTTTTTCTTTTGGGTTGCCACAACCCTGACCCGCAACCCCGTCCATGCACCATGGATTCGCGTCTTAATTTGTGGAAGTCTGCGTTAGAATGACGCAACGTTTTGTTCAATCTTCATTTATGGGATTGGACCTTACACCAAGGAGGTGACATTTATATAGCGCTCTTTACTATAGCTGCAAAGTTGTGTGCATGTATTGGTATACGTCCGGAAGCTTTTGAGTTCATTTTGGTGTTAATGAATTGAGTTCCAAGTTGGAATATATTTCCGTATTTTTGAATCACTTGATTAACCCATTTTACCAATAACTTAAAGGTCAAGGCTCTCTGTCAGACAAAAAGAGGACATACACTCGATTAAGTTAATTCACATGGCTACCAGAACTATAATATGATACCAGTTCAATGATACAGACAGGAACAACATCAGCCAATAAACAGGACCATCTGAACAGCTAACAGGCCAGCTAAAGAGGATTCGAATATTCAAGGGGTATATATATATATATATATATATATATATATATATATATATATATATATATATATATATATATATATATATATATATTTATAACTGCAGTCAAATGGGTAAGCCAAGAAGGTATATATAGTTTGGGACGAACAATTTCAACGCAGCCATCCGAACCGGTGAATATAATTTGAGGATAAATTATAAGACATTAACCCTTACTTTGTCTCTTTTATAAAGTTTCACATCGCTTGCAACGCCCAATATGTTATCTCTTTTTGATATTCTTCAGTCCATCTTCAACAGGATAATGATTACAGTAGATCGTGCACGGTTCTCGACGCACCCCAACCCTCGACTCATCTGAGGATGGAAAATGGTTTTGAATATGACAATGAAATCTTTGTTGAAGATGAAACATGAGTGATCATTCTTTGACGTTCTTGCATAATTGGGGCAGTAATGATGACTGTTAGAAGCTCACGTGATTCTATGAGAAATTAATCCCCGAGTCCGCCAATATGTAGTTCATACTTTCACGTATACTGTATAGTTCATGGAGGTAATAATTCAATGTCACCATATAGAGACGACGCACATACCTGGAGAGCTACATGGTTTGGTACATGACAATAGAACATGCATTCCTCTGCATGTCATGAACAGCATGTACCGTACAAAGTCTGACGTCATACCGACAAGACGACATGTCACCTTTAAGTGGTTATGACAATTGGGTAACAGTCTTCACGCTGATTTGTCGACCTCGTGGACTCCCTGATAGGATCCCTGTCCATATATCAACTGATACATATATAGAAGCGATATAGGCTATAGGGTGATAATTGGATAACGGTGACGCTATTATGACGTCAAACGGCGTCACAATTGAAAAATAAAAATGAATAAAGAGTAATCTCCCCGTATGCATTTTTTTTCAACTGAGATGGCGTTTTATGCAGGGTGCAGTGTAGAACAACACTTCGGTGTGTAGCAGCGCATTAGCAAGATTCGATTATTAATCTGCAGAATTTGAACGTGTATGTAGAAGGCCTGTATTTGGCGTCGTCGTTAACTCAAAAATGTAGTTTTAAAGATAATGAACAAAAATCAGTGACAGTAAGTTGTAAAGACTAACAAACGAGTAAGCGATATCAGGCCTGTATATATATACTGCATGCATAAACATAAGAAAGCGATCTGAAATGATTATACAGCACAATATGAGTTTACGAAGGATATATGGATTCTTTATAAGGGGATTCTTGTGCATGATATCTGAAACTATTAAATGATATTATGTAACTCCAAAACGTATACATATATCACAGCGCGAAGCCCAAAAGTCCAGAATAGGAAGTCCTAAATCCGGTATAGTTTCTTGGGATGATGTCATGCTGAGTAGTATAGAGAGTATTAAAACGGAAATAACTGGCCCGCACGACAGCGGGCAATAGCTTTTTTTTCGAGAAGAAATGCCGCCAACCCATGCAGACGAAGATGAAAGCATTAAGGGATGAAAATGACACAGCCATTTCCATGGTAACTAAGAAATCATTTCAACATATGTTAGGCACATGTACCGGTAAACTTTGTAACTATAATTCAGGCATGCCATACGGTACTGTGCATATCCACCCTTGAGTTACGGTATAGCCTAATACCTCCATATTTGCGCTTGCTCTCCAATAATACCGCGTAGATAATATTTGAAGTAAATTAAAGATGAAAATTGACGAAACTCCATATATTTTGCATTTTGTGACAGTTTTGTGAAAGCAATTAATTTGGTCGTTGATATATGTTACTTTATCAAAACTACCTGCAGTATTTATCACATGCAATGTGCAAGTTGGAAGACTGTAGAATTTTTCCACTGTTACTTCAAATTTGTTGAAATGAAATTTTATTATGAGTACACATGGGGTGCGGGGGTGGCGGGGGCACGCAACATCGGGTTTTCGATAATCCGTTGAACCGTCTAAATGTTAAAAGTTTAACAGTCAAATCTGATCCGGTTAATCATATTTTGGGGGATATTTTTAACAAGAGGGTCAGGGTTGACTCCCCTCCTCTACCCCTCCCCTCCGTGGACACCCATGACTATGTTCAAGCTGTACAACTACATTATATGTGAACTTGGTTTGGAATTGTATCGCAAAACTAAGGAATCTGCTTCAAGTGAACGGATACTGCATGGGATTGATAAATTAATGACAAAAGTACACTGAACCTTAACGTGTTAGGTTCACGAGCCTATTCATAAATCCTCCTACACCAATCATTGACGCTCCTGTCGTATTTTCCTCTTGACTTGCAAAGGGCCGTGACTCTAGTGGAATGGAAAAGGGGTGAAAAGTCGATATATTTACGCAAACAAAATTTACGTGGGAATAGAAAATCCGCGCCGTCGGGCAAATTATGTTAAGATAATCCTCCCGCGCAAGTGTTGAAAACGTCCAGTATTCAAACATTTATAAATCTTGATGTGGAATTTAGAATTTTGACAGACGTTATGTGTTGTGGTGTCTTTTGTTCTTCTTTTTTATGTTCGTGGGGGGGGGGGGGGAGGTGGTGGAAGGGCAATATTACCGACTTGTTAAGTTGGGTTGATAACTGTAGAACCAGCAATCTCGTCAGATTTTACCAAAGAGCTTAGTATGTATATATATATATATATATATATATATATATATATATGTTGATACTAGATGAGACTAGTGGAACACTAGTAGTTGTTACTCGGAGTTTCACGCGTTATAGCGATCTTCAGACAACTGCAGTTGTCTGAACTGTCAGTTGTCTGAAGATCGCTATAACGCGTGAAACTCCGAGTAACAACTACTAGTGTTCCACTAGTCTCATCTAGTATCAACATATATTACGCTCTGTCCAATGGACATAGAGCACTCTGCGCCAAGATAGACGCCAACCTACTCTATATATATATATATATATATATATATATATATATATATATATATATATACATAAACTTTGTGGATAGTTCTGTACGAACAATAAATTGCAATTGCAAAAAAAGGCAATTATAGCTTTTGTAAGGGTTAACTTTTTACTGATATTTAATGGTAATGACAACTTCCGCTCAGATTGACTACATACAGTATTACACGGTATATTAATGCAGTGAATAGCCATGGAACGCCGAATGTCAAGATAATACGTTCACCGGGTGCAGATCATTAATCATGATACATGCATGGGCAGATACCGCTTAGCAAACGTTCCCCAATTACAGCATGCGTGCGGTGCATTTGTACAGAAAAATTGATCCAACATGATATGTTTAAGTGCATCCTGCCTGTCTGACACTTTGGCCTTAAACACGTGAATGGGATTTATTGAGAAAGAAACAAAAGGGCACAACAGGGGGTGTCCTGCATCGGTTACTAACTTCTGGTTTTGGGTGTAAAAGAGTGCAAGTAAAGGTCAAAGCGATGACATTTCTCATGGTGAAGTGTATTCCGGGAAGCAGAGGCGCCACTGACCCGAGGATTTAGCTCTAGTCGCGCCATTATCCCGCTCAAGGGTAGAAACAACTAATAAATTACATATACAGTCAAGTTCGTGATGAATTAACAGCGGTCCACACTTTGGGGGATCACAGAAGTCAAATTTGTAAAAACAAACAAAGTGTGGGTCAGTCGAGCGGTTTTAACGGTATTGATTCCAATAAAGATTTTTACAATACTGCCAGTCCGTCAAGCTATACCAACTACACGCATTACCGCTACGAGTTATGATAACTTATCACTACACACGAATAGTGTGCTAACGTGGAGTCCGTATACGTAACACATGAATCTGGTTTTGTCCATTATACGGAATTTTAAAGGTCATTGACCTGGATAGAAAACACAATCTACCCCCTACCCCACGCCCCACCCTTTGTTGGCCCACTATGTCTTTATCTAACAATAGACCTTCACCACGATGTATTCATTGGTCTTTAAATGGCAATTGTCCCCACCCCCCTCCCCATCTCGACCCCATCAATTATGAAAAGGTTGCTGTCTTTCTCCCCAAGTTGTCCTTAAAACGACAATATGAAAAAACAGTTTTTTTTTTCAAAAGAATAGTATATAATGGCTAATATGGAATCCTTTACTTACGGTATACCGTGGTATACCAAATACCATGGACAGTGCCTATATATAGCCTGTAGATATATCGTAAGTCTCTGTTTTTATTTTGATAGTCAATATTGGTTGGTTATTTCTCTTACCATTTCGTAATATTTATTTCTGCTTGTCAGCATACGGGATGAATTGGCTAATTTATCTTCGTCAAAAGCCGTCATGCTTCAAGACAGACTCTCCCTTGTATTAGATATTTTCTTAGAAGTGAGAGCAAAATATGGAACAAAATTAGTTTTATGATTGTGAGGTATAATAAGTGGTCAAAAGCTAATAAACGTTGGGGGCAAATTCGTGACTTGTTATGTACCACTCTCCATCTCTCTGTCTCTTTCTCTCATTTAATTGTATGACTATGTACAGATGTGTATTATTTTACCATCTTGAGGGCATATTAGTATGGAACGCCATCTTAACATTTAATCGTGAATTAAAGATATCTTCAATTTAATTCGAGATATCTGCAATTAATTTCAGATATCTCGAATTAAATTGAAGATATCATGAATGATTTCAGATATCTTTAATTCAATTTGAGCATATCAGAAATTGAATTTTCGATATCTTGAACTTCACTCAAGATATCTCAAATTGAGTGTATGATATCAAGAAATTACTTAAAAATATCCAGAAGGAAAAGGTTATTTAAGATATCTCGAATTGAATTCAAGAGATATAAAATTGAGTTTATGTTATCAAGAAAAAGATATCCTTTAATTATTGATATCTGGAAATGAATTCGAGATATCTGAAAATGAATTAGACATATCTTAAATTATTAAATAAATGTTAGAATAATTAGGCCATATCATTTTAGCTATGATTTTTCATCCCCTGATATCTCGTGAACTGAATGTCGTCTTGCATGCCGTCTCGTTTTACGTATAGATACTGTGGGTGCGATTATTTGGTGTACTGACGTAGGCCTACTGTTTCCATATAATGTTAACATGTGGTAGCCGATTTAATTTCTGTTTCTCACGTCAATCTTTTAGTGTGGGTTATAGCCCTAATTTAAAAATAAAATTATATAGCTCAGTATACAACTTTAAATATGAAGGCGTAAGAAAATATTTTATTATTCATACTCATATATAAGTTTCTTATAGCCGTCAATCATACAAACCGAGAATAGATTTTTTTTTTGTGATTGCTAATGACATGTTACAGATTCAGGTTCACGACGGGATGTCCCGCTCATACCCCTCAAACGACTTCCTCTTCGGTAGAACGATATTTCCGCGTGGAATATAAACAATTTGACATGAGACATTTGCCTTGACACGCATGTATACATGGCACCATTAACATGAGCAAAAACAAATCGAAATATGTAAAACACAATGACTTTTGATAATATCTCAAGAGGAAACAGCTATTGCTAAGCATCACAGAGAAAACAGTTAAAACATATTATGAAAATATACTTTATAACTAATTATGTGATAAAAACGCGTACGGGTATTTTACGAAGTCGACATACCATGGTACTGACGGCCGGTCAGAATGTCCTGTGAATATATAGGTTAACAAAAGACGGAAGTCTCATTGGATCATGCTATGTCTGATGGAGGGTCCACGTCATGAGAGTTGAGATATCCTTTTAACTTTTATGCGGGCCTGTACCCAAACTGGGACAACCCCCCCCCCCCCCGCATCAATGCCATTTTGCATCGTGTTTGCAAAAACTTCACAAGTTATATGTCACGAGTATTGTGCCCTGCTCAATTTGTTGGCGCCCTCCTTCATAATGCATGCCGGGCTACGGGTCTTTCTTGGGTGACCGTTATTCTAGTGCAAATTTAGCCGATTTGATTTCTTAACACACAACCTATAAGTTTGTTAGCCTAGGTTAAGTTATATGTAAAGTTTCAAACCGTATTGGCTGGGGGCAGGGAGGGGGGGGGGAGGGGTTGAGGGCTGAAGTGAAGGGAAAAAAAACATTCAACAGCTGGATTGAAGATTGCTAGGTTCCCGAGCCGACTTTTCATTTCTCTTTTAAATCCAGTCTAGCTTAATTAAGTTTGGTATATGTAAAGCAGCGGTACCTTGTTGTATAGCTCACAAAGCCTCACAGCATCAGAAAAGAAAAAAACAATATTTCGATTAATGTTTGACAAACCAAATTTTCGTTTGTGTACTCTATTCACCGAGACCTCAGCATCCGAATGCAAGGTTACACTTACATAAACGGGAAAATGTACACAATTATTGTTTGTGTTTAACCCAACAATTTAGAGCTCAAAGTATCATATGTCTAATTTCTGATTTGTTGCTTATTTCAGATCCTCGAAATTGGAAGACAACTGTTTTATCCCAAGTTTGTATCCGTGAAAGAGCTGTTAATGGATATCAATCATCTTGAACAGCGCCAGCTATTTAAGAAAGTGTGACGAAGGAACTCTAACCAAACTATAAAAGATAAAATGAATTAAAAATTGCGTATTTCAAAAAAGAAGGTTATATAACTTCAAAAGCCATTCTCTGCACGCCGTGAATGTTTTATATATTTTTTTTAATTTTATCGCAAAAAAGTATGACTAACCTAAATAATAAATACAACCCAACTTAGCGTTTGACGGGACTACCTATAAAACTAAACAAATAAACAATAATACCATATTCTATTTACACCCCGGAAGCCGTAGAACATGTCCGCTTAAAGAAGTAGATCATCTACGAGGTATTATTTCGAGTAAGGAAGAATGAAGGAAACAAGATAAACGAATGATTATGGAACAGTGGTGGAACGGTTAGAGCAGTATACGCAACCAGTAAATGATCCATACAGAAGTTTAACTTTTGTCTACGCGCTTGCGTAGAAATAAAGCCCCGCCTCCTTTTTTTTTATCAGACAGCTACATCAAGTTGCCACATCCGACTGCTATTTCTTTTTAATAGAACCAATAAAAGCAATCTGATTTTAATACGACTACATAACACGGAATATTAACTTAAAAGCCAAAAATATTCAGAATGGTCTCTCATACAAATCTGAACAGTGCGAAAATATTTGAGTGCGGGGCGGGGCTTAAAGTTTCTCGATACGGTACGCAAGACAAGACCAACGTGCTTGAGTAGACACCGTGCTCTTGTGTTGTGATAAGTGCATTCTGTTCATGGTTACGTGCACATTGCAGTCATCTCCTAGCACAGCTGAAAATAATCTCTGCTCTGTTGTAGAATGTTGGAATACTAACGGCGATATAACATAACGGCTTGATTTTATATTATAATATCCGTCATTTTGTTAGCCTTCAGTTTTAGCGACAATCATGTCGCCCATACTTTACAAAGGAGAGATGGGCAAGGATTATTTAGGGGATAGTGAACAATGTACCCGTGTGGAAAAGAAGAACTCTTGGTCATGTTGCTTTGGGATTGTTCTTGTCGTTTGGGGATTGTTATTAACGACGTTATGTTGTTTCATTTCTCTCTATACATCAGACTTGTATTTGAAATATAATAATTTGCAGTTGCAGATATCAGAAATTAAATCAGGACAGTTGAGAACAGATCCAACATCTTTAAATATTTATGATGGAAAACTTGCGGAAATATCAGAACGGGTAAGGACAAAAGGATGAATGAGGTCTAGCATCTAGGCAATGTACAATGGCACCGGCCATAGTGTTACTGTTAGGCATATTCTACATCTATGATCTATAGTCAGACCCAGGGCCTAGGCTATACGCTAATTAGGCTTGTTAATTTAGTCCAGTACAGTAGGTAGCCTAACAGAAACATGCAGGATTTAAACGTTAGGTAGGTCTAGGCTAGTGCAATGTTTAAGAAGGCCTTAGAAGGGTTCACATTTGTTTTCGCTATGATCGGCCCAGTGAGCTCTTCACGTTGGACATGACATTGACAGCAACAATATGGCCTTCATAACTTTGGGATTCAATGACGACCAAGTTGAATCAGAGGAAGGTCCATTGTTCTCTGTTTGTGGGCCCTTATATTTTACTAAGTAACTGTTGAGCCTAACGATAGTTAATTGTACTGGCTTTGCATGGCCAAAATGTAATTGTTTGTGTAATTTTATTAATAACAAGCTGATCTAAAATGTAATTATTATTTGCATTAAGAAACATTGCAACTTGTTGAAAGCTACTTTGGCTGCAATAGCCAGGGATACACCTTTGGGGATTGCTAAATCTGCCATGCGATGCCATATATTTATCAGAATGACTGTAGGTCTAAGCAATTCAAGATATTACACACAGTAAACATTAAATACAAATTACCTTCATTACCTAGTGCGTATTTTGCGCAATTTGATAATCGTCTTTGACCTTATTAGGCGTCTATGCTTATAGGAAGTTTCATAAACTATTTACGCAGTTCCTGCCATATTGGCGGCAAAGTTATTGAGATATATAGGGGATTCCACACAATAGTCTGGGAGTTTGAAATTTGACACAGTTCTTTGATGCAGACGAAAGCAATCAAGGTTCTATTGGTTTCCCCTTTTATCATTTGATCTGTTAATAGGGTAGCTTGTATTGCTTTGAAGACTGCTGCGAAATCCATTAAACTTTGATGTGGTTCCGATTGGGAATAATCAAAGGAAGCTCAAGTATGCACGATTGGAAAGATCGAATGTTATCAGCGTGCTTCATATTCTCTGGTCTATTATGATTTCGAACAGATTTTGATAAAACACAGAAGTTTTTCAATAGAACAAAATATTGCTTTTTGAACTTGTTTCATAGCAAATCCCCACCAAAAAAAAAGAATAGAAACGTTTTTTGAATTTAATGAGAAAGTGAAAGTCACAAAATTGTAAAAAACAGGAAACAATAATGAATGTTTGTAGGGTGTATTTCACTTGGGGAGAGAGGACAAAGTCTGCATGATGAATACAATAAGCGACAAACAATAACTTCATTGTTCATATTTATTGTAGAGCTTGTTTTGGTAGGTCCTCTTTCCTTGAGAGATTACGGAAAGTCCAAAACCATTAGGTATTAATCACACTGAGATCGCAAGTGATTCTGTTATTCTGCTATATTGTTTAACAAAATGAATGCTTTCTAGAGTGTAATTAAAGATGACATTAAAATATATTAATGTTGTCGCCCAAATATCTTTTCATAAACTGTTAATGATATAAAGCCAACAGTCAAAATTTAATCGAACATCTTCAAAACGATTGGAACTCTTTATCACCACCACTTGAATGAAACCTGACAAGGTGTGCGTGTGCTACCGTACTTTAATACTAAGTATGTGATATTACTATAAATATTGAAAATTTTACCCAAAATCATACAAGAAGCTGCTGTAAATGTTTCAGTTTACAAAGAATTTATCCAAGTAATGAAACTTGATAAAACCGACTGGATAGAATTTTCTACAAACTTGCTCCATTTGGCCTGAGCTGAAATAATGTACTATGTGTAACTTGAGTTTCAAACTATTTCTGGTTTTCCTATGAAAAAAAAGAAGCAAAGAAAACAATATCATATGCCATCGTCCTCATTTGTTTTGTCCATGACCTTTGCATTTGGGGTCATCTACATATATATGTCTCTGATTGTTTCACCAAGTTTCAACAGGAAACATGCCCTTGCGATGAATCGTG
Organism: Apostichopus japonicus; assembly: GCF_037975245.1. Taxonomy (NCBI): domain Eukaryota; kingdom Metazoa; phylum Echinodermata; class Holothuroidea; order Aspidochirotida; family Stichopodidae; genus Apostichopus; species Apostichopus japonicus. The sequence continues at coordinate 2,320,838 of NC_092566.1, forward strand.
TCCTATTGTGTGGATATATTAACAGGAAGGATATGTTCCCTTTTCATGTCACCCTCCTCATCCTGCCTCCATCATGTTACTAAATTTTTAACTTATCACTTTGTATATATACGAAAACAAGATAAAATTGACCTGAAATTGTTGTTTACAAAAAGATCCAGTAAATTACATGGATCCTCCTAGATCACGAAAAGATCAAATTTATGAGTGCCAAATTTAAATTATAAACTTTAAAGTACTGCCCTGACCTGCTGATGTAGGAGGGGGTTAGGGGGGGGGGAGGTGGGAATTACACCATTCACTTTCTCAAATGATCTAAAAACTTGTAAACTTTGTATGCTTTTTAAATATGTAATTGTGGTATGTGAAGTAATATATATCGAATATGAATTAATAATTAAGAGACAAGGTGGACTACTGATTCAGTTGAAGAAATAATCTCAGCGATTTTGTTTCACATATCTATCTCTTTGTAACTTTGTTGTTGCATTTTTTACTCAAAAATAGGAATCATTAGAACAGTGTACCATTTGCTACTATATCAGTGTGATCTGAAATTGAAGGCTAAATAAATTCACAATGTAGATAATTAATTTGTACATTTAACATGAAAAAGCAATATAATTATTGTATGTTGCGATGATGTCAATTAATCTAATCCCCAAATTGGTGATAAATGTAAATTCAAATATTTTGAAAATTTATGAAGAAAGCTTTTAACAACTCTTTTGACCATTTCAATGTATTGCTTCGTGAATCAATCCGTGACTGTTTTCTCAAATGTTCTATATTTCCAACAGCTGAGGGAACTGGACCTTGAAAGAAGAGAGAGGCGGGCAGTCGATGGAGCCGTTGATGGGGCTGTTGATGGGTGCATATGTTCCCCAGGTATGCCCTCCTCTTAACCTACTTCAATTACTGTCCTCTTCCTCTGAAAACTACAGTTAATTTGTTATCATTTTCTACTGAATGCACTTTCTGTCATTGCTTACATCTCAGCAGTGTGTTATGCAAAGTTTATTGAAGCTCGCCGGGGTATAATTGACGGATTTTGCGACATCATTGTGTGTTTTACTTTTGTGTGAGGGGACTACAACAAATGATAAACTGGTATAAACTACTTAGAATTCCCTTGAAGTTCAACTTAGCACATGTTTATTGACCCTCTCCTTGAATGGAATCAATCTATCCTGTATCATCTTAATCTTCTTACGAAAAACCTTCATCAAGAGAGGTTAAGAGATAAATGATTGGCTTGGGTTAAACAGGATCATTAGAAGTAAATCGGTCTCTACAGTCCCGTGTTGGAGGGGCTTATTACTTAAGGCACTATTTTTACATTGATTGCCTAAATCCTATTTCTGAGGGAAACAGATCTATTTAAGAGTTTATATTACACCATTTTTCATTCTTCTTCCCCCCTAAACCAAAGCATTCCGTGGTGTGTCTGTATACCTTGGATGTTTAGCTAGGCTTCATCCTTGAATGCAGGGAAAGAATGGGTAGGCTTGAGAGGCTCCCTATTGTTAATGAGAGACCAATTTACATGTTATTGTGATAATCTGTAATACCAAGGACATGGTTCAGTTGAGAGAGTAAACCTAAGGTAGATCAATGATACCTTCAACCAGAAAATCCTCTTGTCTGCCTTTTGTGTTGCGGTTGGGTAATTTGGTCCAATCATAGAAGTGCTGTAGGAGAAATACCAATAAAGAAAGAGGCAGCCAAATATAAAGATCTCCCCTTTTGTCAATTCTTTAGCTTGCTTTCTATAAAGTGCCTATAGCCAAAGAAAGGGGAAAAAAGAGGAATGGGGGGAGGAAGATTGATAAATACTTGAAACTATCATTTCACACTTTTGAAAAGCTCAAATTTGTTTAACCATACACTGTTTGGGGGCATTTATGTTCTTAAATTTTGTGACCGTTTAGTTTTTGTTAACCACATTCTTTAGCTATTGCCAAAATTGTGTTCGTGGATATCAGTAGTGCGAAAGGAAGTGTCAGATCACACAAGTAAAGCACTGAGGAACCAAGTTCCTCCAATAATTTTTTTATTTGAACCTACTGGAGATCAAATCATACTCATATTTTAAAATATTATTTTCCTATTGGGCAATGTACAGTAACATCTAGTTGAGGAGTAATAGATTAGGCCTGGGGGATTTACTCCACTCAATTTTTTTTTTGTGACTTCTGCTTGGAAATAAAATGTTTTAAATATTTGGGAAATTTTGTGATGAACATTACTTGGGTTAAGAGTATTGACGTATTAAATCACAAAAGTAAACGTGGAAAGCAATTGCTAGTTGGCCTACTGTGCCATTCATTTTGTATAGTCTGCTACAGTATATATGCACAGACTGTGTATGCTCTCCGTGTTAAGATGAGGTTGTGGTATTGAATAGTTATGGGGGTTGCATCTTCACTCAGAGTCACAAATCCCAGGACAGGGAGTACAATACTAAGCAGGAAATGTTTTAAGAGTCTACCAAATCAAGCAGATGGTTTTTCAGCTCTGTGCCCACTGCCCAAAACCTGCTGTATATTAGATATATTTTTGCATAGTTTGTGCAGGGATGCATCCATAACTTGTGCACTATACACCTCATAGCAATTAGAATGCTGTGTGGGGCATAGGCTGTATTGTTCCCTAATGCCCAAGTACCCCAGGAGTCACCTTGAATGACCCTCTGTGGTCACAGCCTCTTAACAGAGCACCTATGGTTTATGACCCTCAAACCTGGCTGTCATCAGTAATAGGAGGTCACACACAAGGCCATCAAAACCACCCATGTTAAGAAGGTGTTAGTGTTACATTAAACTATGAAAAGGAAATGGTTATGTTTGGACAAGCTGTATGTAGATATATCAGTATGTATCCTTCAGTTCACTGAAGTGTACCTCCTTGATAAATGATCCATGTCAGAATGAGTCATAATGTAGCGAGAGGGAGCCGTTGAAGAAGAAGGAAGAGTGCACATAACCCCTTCTGGTAAATTTTACTAAATTTTCCATAATGCAAACTAGCCAGGTGAGAGGGGTATTGAATAAAGGATTGTTTTTCAAATTTTTTTTCATCTTCTTCATTTGCTTCAGGTTTGTGTCATTAGTGAAATAAGCTCATTTAAACTAAACTAAAAGGTTCCCTGATTCTAGTGGCCTTAATATGACATATATATCAGAGATTTTCAAAATGGTAGCCCCCAGGTATGACTTTTAGTTAGGATATTTCGATAACGAAGCAAGACTAGCTGATTGGCAGACTTGTTCGTCACATATATAGAGCCGAAAATTATGATTGGGTTTGTGTCCCTTTAACATCATGTGGATGTTGCCTTAGAGATATAAAATACATGAAGCAGGGAAAAAATTAGATTGTTAAATATATGAAGAAGACATTATTTTCATTGGACATTTGAGTTCCTTTTTAAGGAGTCATTCTCCATGACATACATTATTAACTAGAAATGTTATTCATTAAACAATGGTATAGAAAAGAAATTCTTACCCCCTGCCCACCCTATTCCCCCCCCCCCCCCCGAGTCCAAATAATGATATATACCCAAAGGTAACAAGACTTGCTTGCTTAAGTTAAGATATGACTCTATTATATCTGAAAGGCAGTCACAGTATTTCAGGTCTTTTTTTTTTTTGCTTGTCCATAAGACATCAAGCCCAAAAAATCTTTTTAACCTGGAATATCACTTTAAATTTGTGTTTCAATTCTCAAAGGGTGGGAAATTGAACTTCTTAATATACTTAATTGAACCCAATCAGTGACTTGCAGTCAGTATTATTAGAGTGTGATAGCCAGTGGACTAATCAGATAGCCAGGTCTATATAGCCCAGGGGCTATCTAGAATGGGAAGTTTATGTAAGGTTTATCTTTTCCCTCCAAGAATGCCTTCATGATTGACAGTGCGAATAGTCAAGGTGGTATGTAAGTGTTTCACATGATAACAGCTACCGTACTGTAGGTGGTGTATGGTGGTGTAATAATACTAGGTATTGCACAGTTTCATGTGGCATTGTAAATGGACGTCTGGGACCTGGTTTAATTACTCAGGGAGCACCTGGTAAAATCAGGAATCTCCAGGTTTAATTAACCAGTGGTATATTAAAACAGTATATGACACAGCTGCACAGGAGATAAGGAAAGGGGTTTTTTGCTGTCTGAGCTGGTACTCTAAATTGAAATGCCCTATTGTGTGCAAATGGAAAGGGTAATTTTTTTTTGGGGGGGGGGTGGGGGGACATTCTCTACAGACCCTGCCTTTTCCATCCGCCATCAATTTTGTTTCGTACCCGAATTTTGTTTCAGAGTAAATATATTTCCCCCTTAAATCCTGTAGCCGGTAGATAGTGCTGGCACTGTTTGTGCACTAGCAATGTTAATGAGTTCTAAAAGTGATATTAAAAGTACAAGGTTTTAAAAAGCAATAATTTGCATTTTTTCCACAGTCCACACCCTGGCCAATAATGCATAGTAAAGTAACAATAATCAGCAACTATGGTCATACTCAAATTCTTCTTTTGTTGTCATCTTGCAGAACATTTCCCTCACCAAGATATTAAAATAGTATCATTTCATAAAAGTATCACAATTAATCTTTACAAAAGTTTTATTCTTCAAAGAATTAATCATCACGAAAGTATCACAATTAATCTTTAGGAATATTGAGGAATGTCAAGAAAGAACTTCTCCATCAAAATTTACGGACTGGCAAGAGGCAATCCAGGCAGTCTTGCCTGGATTGCCTCTTGCCTGAAGTCCATCTAAACCTCACAACAGACCTCTACCTCTGCATCCTTTCATCAGTTGTCTTCATGGATCATAAAAAAAATGAAATAAATTTCAAATTATTCAAACTCACTTCTCAATATTTTGAAACTAATTCAATTGGATGTTGATGAGTTTTAGGGTTTAATAGTTTTATTGGTTTAAAATCGACAGGGGTTACCATTAAAGACCTATCAGACAATGAATTCAATTAACCTCAGACAAATATATCCCTGACCTTGGACCCCGGCAAGTGCTGTATATAACGTACAATCTGGACGGACGGACAGACAGACTCTCAGCCATCACAGGGTCTGCCGCCTGCTGGACACATCTTCAAAATCTGTTAACGGTTTATTCCCTGGTAGGCTCCTTCCATCCATTGTTAATTGGTCCCAACCCTCCACCAAATGTGGTGTGTTCACCTTTGTGGCCAAAACAATTTGGTACAGTAGTTCCAAAAAGTGGGATGGTAAAAGTAGGAAAGGGTAAATTATACAAGAACTTGGAAAGCATTTTATGAAGTGCAAAGTTGTTGCAAGTTAATTGGAAACAGGTTACCATGCTGCTGTGCACCTTAGGCGTTTTTTGAGTGGTATCAAAAGTTTTAATCTGTCATGTTTCATCGGGGGACTCCTAATGGAGATATTTTGTTAAATTGATAAGTAATAACTTCCACGGTTATTCCCACAATACATCTGTTCGCAAGGTTTGTGTTGGAAGCTATGAAAGTAAGAGGATACGAGTTGTTAAAAGTTGAAAGCAGCTCTGTAATATTCTGCTTTAACTAATTTGTAACTGTGAGGTCATGTTTCTAATGGCCAAACATTTCATTTTACTCTAATCAATTTTTTACATACATTCTAAAACAGATTATGACACCCTAGGTTTTTTTTTCCACAGAATGAACCACATTTAGCTACTGTATGGATTCATAAGTTTTCATAATTTTGTCATTATGAAATTTTCATAATAATGAATTCATGATTTGTCACAAATATATATATGCAAACAAGGTAACATTTTAGCTTTTGGAAAATAACTTTCGTTAGCGAAGTTTGTGAACTGCAAATCTTTTTGTTCCTTTCATATTCAGTGACCGTTTCAAATCAACCAAAAGCTACTTTCAACTTGATGGCAATTAACAGGTCTTTGTCATTCAAGAATAGTTATTGTTAACAACCTGTGTTAAACTTAAAACTTAGGCTCTAACAAGGTTTTTCTCTATTAAAAGCAAATGCTACTATGTAGCGTTAATGGTAACCTATTGATTTACAAAATGGGCAATTTAGGCAAATCTTTTTGAAACTCTTCCATTCTTCTTTTCAACGTAGTTGGCATAAAACCGATAGAGTACATATCTAAGTGTTAAATCTATCTCCTCTCTAGAATCCATATCTTGCTTTCCTGTTTGTGGTACGTTACAGGTGTGACATAGAACTTATTGACGCAAGATGTACACAGTGCTTACACAGGTACAACATGTACCGATCGATAAAAACCCATTCAGTCTAAGTCTGCAAGAAGACAAGCTTTGTCATGCTTTTTGCCCTCTCAAACTCAAAGTTCCTTTTGAAAGTGGTCAATATTTTACCCCAGCGGAGGTCCGACCAGACTGACGTTCTCCTCGATTTCTGACCCGAGACAGGAAATGCCCGATTCTATGTGGTGAATGCTTTCTGTTTCTACATATTGACTGTTCTTTGGGTGGCCATTGTCAGTGGAACATGCTGGAGACAAGAGAATTAGTGGAACGAAGGGCTTAGTGGACCAAACAAATTCTCCAACCTTAACAAGAAAATCAATTTATCTACTTTTCACGGGTCTGACAATTTCTTTGCCCAGATGCAACAGATATTAAATGACTGGAGTACTTTTGACTTTTTGAGTTCATTGTCCTAGACAGTCTCTCTGAGAGCTGCGTAGTGTCATGGTGCTCTTTCCCATAGTAGTGAAACTGAAATTAAATTTAAAAGCATTTTGTTATATTGTTAATCGTTTAACTGCATACTGCTGTTAATTAATGCTATGCAGAAGTGGTAATTGAACCGTGGGATTGTGCGTTATAGTGCACAAAATATATGTAAACTTGTAAAGCATGCTATAGTGTTGGTCTGTACTATGGGCTCTAACAAAATGAAACTAGCTTCAGTCCCTCCTTCATTAGAACAATTCCAATAGTAACCATACCTTCTGGAGATGTACATGTTTCTGTACAGTGATTATAGTGCTGGAGAAAGGAAGCAACAATTTGACAAACAGAAAGAAATATTACAGTTTGTAGGACGCACAAAAGACTAGTATATACTTGATTGTTGATGTTTGTCATAAAATATTTATGGAAAGGACTGGTCTTTGTATTAATTTAATGAATCCATGTCAGCACCAGATTAGTGATTATGAAGGGACACATCTAGACCCCTCCCCAGCCGACAATCTCATGCCACCTAGCTGGTATATAACAGTATATATATGCAGTATTGTGTCAATGTTGCACATTATGTCTAACTACTTCCTCGCCAAAATATTACTCCTCTAGTAAATATTGTAACGTTCATGTTGAGTGTATACTACGGTATCAGTGCATGACTTCATATTGTAGACACATTCTCTAACACCCTTTCCCTTTCCCCAGGGCTACTAATGCTACCTATGTAAATTTCAAAGTTGTTCTTCAGCTCATCCGTCTACTTCACAAAATTATTCTTGGTCTCATACACAGTTGTATATTTGTACCTTCATGTAAAATATGTGTACATCACTTTGTAATAATTGTACAAACTTTCTCTAACATGCACCTTTTCCCTCTCCAACCTACCCCCTAATGCCATCTTGGCATTTATAATCTATAAAATCATTTTGCAGCACAAACACATTTACTTCACAAAATTGATCTTGATCTCATACACAGTTTATAGATGTTCCTGATATTTGTTCCTTCATGTTGAATGTCTGTACATCGCTTCATATGGTAATACTTCCTCTGATATGCACCTGACTACATCCTTCTCCTCCAATCCCTACTCCTCCCCCCCCCCCCCCCCCCCCGCACCAATGCCACCAAGGTGTTGTATTCTAAATTTTGTTCTGTCGTTCCTGATTCTTTTACAAAGTTTATATATTGTTTTACATTCAATGTTTACATGTGGACATCTATATATGTCCCTTCAATATTGTACACACTTCTTCTAGTGCTTATTTGTTCATCTCTCCCCACCCCTTCCACATTCCCCAAGCTAATACCCTCTTGGTGACCCTTCCCCATTCCCCAGCTAATAACCTCTTGAGGAAAGACTCACATTCCATTTATACTAGATAATTCCTCTGCAGCCATCCACCAACCACCCAAACTCATTCCTGGTTGTACAGTGCATAACAGTTCATAAGTTCATATTTGTAACTTGTACTTGTACATCACTTGTACATCAATGCATATTATATAAACATCCTTTTCCAGCATTCATAAACTGTGATTCTTTAGAACATTGGGAGGTTAAAGGTTTTATGAAAGCATGTGGATCATCTTGTCAGAATTGTGACATTTGACCAGACTGATGAACCAGCACAGTTTGATGAGATTATGGCATTTATATTCTGTTCCTTTATATATAGACTGTTTTGGAATATCATTATTTCAATGAATTGCTTTCATGTGGAAGAATGCAACCTGGCTAAGTTGGTCATTGGAGGACAGCGTGTTACATCGTTGAAACCCTGGGCTCTAATTCTATTCTGATTTATCTTGAACAATCATTAAAGAAGATGTGACATTTAAACACTCTATAACTGCTTGAAGTCGAGATAATTAATATTGTCAGTTCTTGTTAAAAATTAATATTTGTTTAACCCAATGGTTATCTGAGAGAACTGGATTTTGAGATCATTGAGGAACCTGGACCACACCTCAATGGTAAACAAACTCTCCGCATTGTGATTGGAGTGGTACTTTATGCTTTTACCTTATATCCATTATTGGCCATGTTTTAGTTGTCTTACCATTGTCAGCATCTATCATACTTGTCAACATCCAGGGTAAATATTGTTATAAATATAATTGTATGATTCCTTGGTACTTGACTTCAGGACACATTTTTTGTCAGTTGCTCTATCAATCAGGTGACTCTAGAGTATAAACTTAAAAGGCAAGGAATCACTAAGCATGCTGGCTTTCTGATTTAAATCAAGTGATAGGTTACAGTAAAGGACAAAGCAGTAATGAGTAAATAATGAAATTAATTGCTGGTCATGTTCAATAATTTTTTTAATCAGCAATCATGATGTATTAAGATTTCTTTATTAGTATTTTTTTTCAGTATTTCTTTACTAGTATTAGATTTCTTAGAAACTTGTTCACTCTTGGTAGTTTTAAAGTCTAGAGATATTGCATTTGTGGAGTAATTTAGACAGGAGAATTTATAAGATCTATCAATCACATGATATTGAAATGAACACATCCAAGTTCTATTTTTGCCTTAATTTCACTTAATTTATAGAGGGTCATGTTCTTGGTTTCTTAATATTTTTCATTCAACTCTTATGATGTGAATAACAAAGTAATGAGAAAATGAATATTTAAAAGGTATTTATAAATTAACTGCTTGGGAAAAGGAAACACAAAGAAACAAGTACTTAGATACTGTAATACTTCAAAACTAGCGAATAAGTTTTCTGGAAGACTTTCTAAATATTATAAAATCCCCACAATTAAAATCTTTCACTTTAAACTTGCAAGATTTCGCGCGGAGTATTTAAACAAATTATGTTCCTGTTATAAATGTGTTTTATTTAACACTGAATATTCATATTTTGGAATACAGTTAAGTTACAACACCTCAGAACTAGTAGAAAAATACATCATCATTTTCAATCAATTTTAGGATGACAAAATGTGGATAACTTAATTCAATGTGGAATAAAATAAATGGTACAATTAATATGCAGTGTGGGGAGAACTGATGACATCTTTAAGCTTTGCTCTGTACAGAGTTCAGTCCCACGTACGGTATGCCAAATCGTGGATGCAACAATGTCTTTATCGCCAATAAACATTTTATGACCATAGTGGTGACATTTCCTTTACTGCCTTGTTAATGGTTCCCTGTTAATAAATATTTATTGCTTGCACCTTCACCATCTTGGTGACTCTCCAGTGGTGGTGGTTACGGCTTGGGGAGAGTAATCCACCCTTCGCTTTGAGAAATGTTTGTACAATTGAGGGTGCTTAGTTGGGGGTTTCCCTTCCCCACTGGGTGGGTTAGGGGGAGGGCATCCTATTAATCATTACATTGATTTCATTTTCCAGTATAAGTTATTTAGGTGTATCCTAGCTGAACTTGATACATATCCATGTATTGATCCATTCCAAACATGTGTTTCCGAGGTCCCGTCAATGACCCCTGATTTGTACCTATACATGTGTGTCTGTATGGTTGCAACCTTTCATCAATATCACAGAGTCACCCAGGAGCAGTATCTTGTCCTAAACAATAACTACATGGCAGGGTATTCAAAATAATCCTATTCATGGAAGTGGTAACTTGAATACCCACCAAATAAATTCCTTTCAGTTGGTTTTTAATACATCAGCCACATTAAATCCATCATTCATCTGCCATATTTGTGACTCTTAATGGGGTGACAGAAACAGGTCATGTCACTGGCTGTGATTGAAAGTTTTTACCCCCCACGGAGTACATTTCTTGAGTGATCTATGGTTGTCTGTGATGTACCTAGCTTGTACCAGGCTCTCCCCCCCCCCAAGTTCCATTTTGCTCTGCAGAAATTTAACAAGGAGGTAAAAATGTAGACAGTTGTTTGTTGTCAATTTACCAAGGGCAATCTAGATGAGGATAAAAATGTTTGTACTTTCTCAATTGTATCCTCAAAAGTACTCTTTTGTTTGTCACAATGGAGTCACAATGAGTGTTTACCACGTTTAGGACTATCCCCATCCATTATACCTCCCTCAATATATAAATAAGTTACTCTTCCACTGAAAACAATTTACGGTATTATGCCTACTTATTATAACATAGCTTGCTGGACAGCATTTAAAGACCATTCAAATGAGCCTTTTACAAATTTACCCCAAAATTATATTGGTGTCTGTTTCTCTACTTTCCTGTTTTATTCTGTGCAAATATTGTATTAAAACATGACATTGATTGGTAGTAAGCGTCAAGTTCATTGGCCATCACTTGCTTGATTTACATAACATTTGACCTTAGATGACACCTGAGGTCAATTACACGCTGCACAAGTCTCTGATTGGAGGCCACTAGGGTGTCATTACAAATTTGGCAACTGGCAGGTAGAACCCTGACCACCCATTCCAACATCTCTTGGGGAACTGTAGTTTTGTGTCTCTTATTCCTGAGAAATTTAATTTGGAAGTTGGTTCACAATTTCATTTTGCTGCAGAATACCAGCAAAGTAAACTGACAAGAATTGTACCCTCTAAATCAAGATGACTGTATGATAAGATATGTATTTGTGATATTGAGACACAAGAGATAGAAGACAAATAGGCAGAGTGTATAGAAGTAGCTGGTTGTATGAATATAAATACAGTTGAATATGTACTCTTAAAGAATGGGGACTATTCTCAAGGATTTAGAAGAAGAAAAAAATCACCTTTGCCTGGGAGGAAGGGGCTGGGGGGCAAGAGTGATACCCTAAATTTATTCTCCAATTCTTCACAATATTGCTATTTTCTAAGAAACTATAGAGTACCCAGTTCTTCCCTACAGGTACATACTTGTTTACAACTGTTTCACATAGCGACTGACTGGTATGTCTCAATCCAAAACTGAGTCTACTTTGTAATTTCCCATCACTTCGTACATCAGTTGTTATTCTTGCTTGGTGATTTCAGTCGCCTACAAAGCCTAACCTGTATGTCTTGATCAATTCGTACATCAGTTGTTATTGTTGCTTGGTGATTTCAGTCGCCTACTGAGTCTAACCCGTATGTCTCGATCAATTCGTACATCAGTTGTTTTAATTATTGCTTGTTCGTGCGGGCCGTTCGTCAGTCGTTGTTCATCTCATTCTACCTCCTCCTCCTCTGTTGGGAACCCTTGCTTGGCTGGTTTGTGCAAACATTGTCAACTGGTAAAGGCTACTGGAAGATCAATTAACACCTCTTTTTTTTTTTTTATCTCAAACAAGAAGTCCTAATACAATAATCTTATTCACTCCATGGCAACAATCCATGTCAACATCCCTGTCCTTCATCAGTGGGGCAAGTACTGATCATCACTCAGAGGAGAGCAAAGTCCTGACAAAAGCTTAATCTGTCCAAGGAAAGGTACAAGTTAAGTTCATCTCAAGGCTATTGAGTTTTAAACATTTTCTTGAACAAAGCTACAGTAGCTTAACAGTGCTGTCACAATAGTGTTAGCAATTCTGTCACAGTAGTGTCACAATGCTCCTACAAAGCAATGCTCTGAATATTACTGTCTCTGTGGTTCAATCACCTTATCAGAGTGAATCGTTTCCATTAAAAGGAAAGAGATTTGACTGTTATCATACAGTTGACAGTTTTATGCATTTAAGAGTAACAATTTACTTCATTCGCTCCCTGACCTATCTCCTATACCTACCTACAGTATTTTATTGATAGTTTACTACCTTGTGAAGCTGACATGGCGGTTAGTTTTCCATTAAGTTTATGTGCTGATGAAATGCGTTCGATATTAAAGACCTCCTGTAAGTGTATGTGATACAAGCAGCCGCAGCTCTGTAGCCTATGCAGTCCATACATGTATCCTTGTTAGAGGTTTGTATAGAAACAAACTGTGTAACCATGTATCAAGCATCATTTGACATACTCTTACTTAATAAATAAATTAATACTACTAATTTAGTAATATATACAGCTATTGATTCCTCCCATTTCTTTCTTCCAAACAAACCCCCATCCACTCTCCCATCCCCCCCCCACATCCCCTAATCTGTGGAGAATCAAAGTGTTTGCAAGTACACTGTGGGTGTAATCCTCCTGTGAGTGTATGTATACTATATAGTTTTCAATTGATTGCTCAATTTCTAAGAAGTCTGTCCAGCTCGGTTTGGTTTTAAGTTTGTCAACCTTTTTAATTTTGATCAATAAATTGTCCATGACCCTTATACCTGGAGCCAGTTCTCCCCGGTGTTGTCATAATGAGTATGATCAACCCCTTCCTTGAAATACTCATCTTTGGTGGAAACAATTATTTAGAGATTAATCTGTCACAGACAATCAGACTCGATTACATCTTAACTTGAATGATTTTTTTGCCTTCTTTTTCTTTGGAGGAAGTTTTTTGTCAATTGGGAGCTTATCTGTCATGTTGTCTGTGAATGTAATCGGTGATGTCGAGCCCAAGGGCAGAGTAGCGTAAGTCAAAGGGAGAGATAGGGGTCAGTAAAGTTTACGCCTGGGAGCAGGGGACTAAAACTAGGTCACATAAGTAAGTTGCTGACTTCTTTTCAACTTTTGATCGGTATTACTGATGAACATACCTGACATAGCATTTGACAATCACCATCTTATGTAATTCACTTGAGTTTACCTGTCAGCATCCCCAACAGGAGATGCCATTAGAACATCCCTTTTCCAAATCTGTCGCCCTCTCTCTCTGGGCTGAATTACTGTAGGAAAAAACTGTTTGCATAAGCAAGTCTCAAAGTTCTGGCCATTTATGGTTAAATACCAGTGGATTGCCATTTGTCAGTAGAAATAAAAGGCACTGGCATTTTATCTCTACGGTCAGTAGACATTAAGAACAGAAACACATTTAAAGTTGGTTTATAATCGTCAGTCAAAGAATCTGCATGATTTCCGTACAAGTCTTGTATTACTGCATATAATCAGCAGATAATATTCGGCTATTCTTGAAACCCTGTACACTTATTGATGTGTGTTGTACTTGAAGAAAATGCCACTGGGAACGTGATTTGAGCCAGTAGAACTCAGCAGTAAGAAAGATGTATACATTTTGCAGCAAGTTGCTGAAATTGTGAAATTCTAGGCCTGTTAGTAATGTTATTTGTCATATTTCTCTTTGAATAAATAGTTTCTTTGTAGGAACATGTGTCCTTCTAAGTATTGTTAAGTGAAAGAAGGTTTTCTTTTGTTTAAGTTACATATTTGCATAGTCATTGTCAAATAAGAAGAGAGAAATCTGATTAGAGGAATCATTGTTTATCACGTAAATTTTGTATGTATGTATGTATGTATTTAATTTAGATCCTCCTGCATGCAGGAACTCGCGAAGAATCGTCATTGGCTTATCAAAGCTGCAAGCTGACGGAAGTCAGTCTCTCAGATTCATATTTAACGTCCATGATTATGAATTGTCAATTGTCAACAACTCTGTAACTGGACGACATACATTAATCTTGGAGTGACTTGAACTCGGGACCTTATGATTGAAAGGCACCGGCGTGAACCACTCAGCTAACACTCCACACTTTTGAGACTTAAGTACAGGTATGAAATGCAGAGAACAACAGAAACTTGTCCTAACTGTTCCTCTTATTTCTGTCTCATTATCACCTCCCTTTCAACCCCATCCCTGGTCTCCCCTCCTCCCCCTTTCCCTCACATGCTGTTAAGTTAAAATCTGTACTATTAAAGGTGTGTATCAATCCTATAGTACTTCATACACACTCCATATACTGAGGATAGGGCAGGTAGGCAGTTACTATTTGGGATGATATGAAATGACATCACTCACTGTTGGTTTAAGTAATTGGTGGCCTTATGACATCACTCAAACTCAATTGGTCAACCATTTGACCTGTTTGCCTTAATATTGAGACTTTCCAACATGAGCCCAAAGTGGTCAAGTGAAGCTCTTTAGCCTTTATACCCTGGGATGGGATGAGGTCAAGATTGTTGAAAATTTCAAACAAATCCAAGCAAGCTATGGACATCAGGAATGTCTCTAGGATCTTGGCAGCTGTTTGCATAGTCTCCCCCTCAGATCCAGTTTACAAACAAGGATGGTTTTAGAGATCATTAAGAGATCATTAACCAGAGATGTCTGGAAGTCACAAACAAAAACCCTGTTTATCCCATCCACCAGAGGAGAAACAACAACAAGGTATTTTAAACAGATGGAGTGAAGGGAGAACAGAGCTGTTTAATGGAACAATGAAACCTGAAAAGAAGCACCTCGTTGTGATGGTCTCAAAGTCCAGTGATCAGACAATGTTACCATAAAAAACATGTGATCAAATCTTACAAAGTTATGAGTACTCTGCAAATTGATATTTCCCTGTTTAAGGAATGTTTAAATTTTTTTAGGTTTTTGCAACTATGTGCCCATTTTAGGCCCTATCTTGGGATGCACAGTTCAAAGGTTACCAGTCCTGAACCAGAACGAATTTATAGGTAAACGTAAAGGGTACACACACTGTAAGAGTGCTAGTAGCCGGTAATTATCGCAGCTTTAGTGCTTCAGACTGTTTAGAACTGTGAGTCACTGGTGTCCCAAGTCTCAATATCCTGTGTCTTTTACGTGCGACACGTTCTGGTTCTTGGAAATAAGTTAAAAAGGACTTGGAGTCTGTCATGGTTGTTTCTCATGCGTTACGGTACATAACAAGGACAGGAAAATGTGTATCAGAAAGTGCAGGCAGGACATTGATTACGATCTCTGGTTGTAGTCATTTCCGGAAAGGAAGCAGTTCAGATAACGTAGATGGTGAGAAGGCCAGGAAAACAGGTGTCAGTAAAACTTAGCGACAGTCAAGATTGCTGAAAATGACATGGTCCCTGTAGGCCTGTACCATGTTACGAGTAAATTTCCCTGACAGGGTAATACTTACACTTGCTGTACCGTTTTCTTTCTATCTTACATGATGATCTTAGATTTACTTCGTTCCTCGCTTACCTGTCTCCTCGCAACCTTAGCACCCGTTCTACTGTGCCTGTAATGGCCATGGTAACCTACCGTGCCTATTATGTCCATGGTAACCTTTTAACACTGAGCACCCTACATGTCCCTCCTTCTCATTCTACCATCTTAGGTGCCTACACACGTTTTTCGATTGAGATTTTTTCCTTCGGATATAGTCTTTGAGTGGTGATGTTAGTTATATAGATTTTGTATTTTCCGATGATTCTTTATGCAGAAACAATTACTCAAAAGTTTTGTTTCATCAGATGTTTCAATTTTTGGAAAAAGACAAAAAAACCCTGAAATGTGATTGTCTTGACCACTGTTAAAAGAGAGCAAGATTTGAAAGTGAGAAAATTGAGATAATAAGAATGAGGAATGGATTGGTGTTGGGGGAGGGGAGGCCGATTTCATTCTGTATTCACTGTTTTGAGATTCTACCTCATTATTCACCTAAGTTGCAAACTACAGCGAAAAAGAAGCCCCCCCCCCCAAAAAAAAAATAGTATGCATTCCTGTGTTGCTGTTTAAAGTGTAAACTCTTGATTTGAGTTGAATCTTGTTTAACCAATGATGAATGGTAGTGTGGACCTGTTATTTATCTTTGTAGTTTAATTGTGAGTCTTACCTTCAAGGACTGTGGTATTCCGTGTAATGGGAAGGCTAACTCAAGGAAACACTTTTCTTGCCATTGATTACAATATAAGAAAGAAAGGAATCCATGTTCAGATGTTCAGTTACCCCCCGCCCCCCACCCTCCAAAATGTACCAAAAATGTATCACCCAAAATCTACCTCATCTCCAGTCTCCAGCGCCTCCAAAGAAAAAAAAGTTATTGGAGGCCTTTCTGCATGTTAGATTTGTACAGTGGAGATAAGTTTTAGAAATGTTCTGAAACTATTTATTTAATTCAAATGTACAAATCTGAGCAAAATATAAGAATATAATAAAGTAAAAGATTAAGATTTTTTATCTTCAAAATTTGAATAATACATGGATAGCATTATCAACCCTGCGAAAAGGTGTGAAGTCTTATTTCACATTAACAAGGCCTTTGTGACATTGCCACATTGTACCAGGTTCACAAACTTTACCACAAAGGTGGATGACTTTTAGAATAACACCAAAAGAGTATTAAAAGAAAATTACTAGGATGGTCAGTTTTTCCCTTTGAATGAAAAAAACTTCTTGGTTTTGCTTCCTCTGAGAGGAAAACATTGTGTGTAGCATTTATATGTTAAAGTGGTTTTGTATCTGATCTCTCCCTATGTTGACATAGTTAAGAAGATTCTTCGCCGCCGTTGGGAATTAACCGTACCCAGAGCTAAATACGCAATGAAACTATCCGCAAACTTTCTGTGTCAACTTTTTATCTTACTGGACATCTTTTTTTTGGTGATATATGGCTTTCAACCACAGTGTGTAGTGAAAATCAAATCCTTTCTTTACCTTAACAAAAAAAGGAAGCATTTAGTCAACACTCGAGGTGGTGTATTGTTGCCGAGTAGTTTGACCAAGAAGACTCCAAAAGCTTATAGCCACTCTTCACACATTGATCTTCATACACTTCTTCAGCAGGGTTCTTAAAGTGACACCATGCACCCTGTACAAGATAACACTGGTCAAAACGTACCCAGATGCATGCACAGATAGAATGTAGGCTTAATACATGCTTGTCATTGGCTATAGTGACTCGATTTGGTAGAGTTATTCACCATGGCAACAGGGTGTATATAACACTGTAATCTCATGTTTGATGTTGTTCTGGTCTTGTTCTCTATATTTCTCTAACGAATGATTGTTTATGTCAATTCAGGAAACTGAATCAAATTAAAAACATAAGTCAATATTTCAGTGCTTTGAGAACTTTGCAAAAAATTCACTTTGATGGATGACAAAAATAGTTTTAATTTTATGTAGCTAAACTATTAACATTTACACAGATTCTTCTGCCTCATCAGCATTCGTGGGATATAGTTGCTTCTCAGAAGTAATCATCAACAGAGGCAAAACATTTGAAGTTGCCATGCTAGATGAGTCTTGTAAAAATCCTTGAATTATATCAACATTTGGCAAACTGATTGCACAATCTGAAAAGTTGTTAACCTCCCTTGCAAATGCCATTAAACCTCTGATCATTAAGCCTATAACCAACTTTTTCAATCATCCTCTCATGTACACACAGAGATGGTAAAAACCCTTTTCTTTCCAGAATATTTTTTCCAGAAAGTTAAAGATATCTTAATTCCACACTTTCACAAGGTGTGCAAATTGGTTGTGTGGAGTGAAGACCTCTCTAAAGAAGTCCTTGTTTTTAAAATCTCTTGCAAGATTAACATCATTTGTCAACACAGATGGGCATTATTGATTCAGTTCTTATGCAGTAGTAAGGAAACTGTGACCCTTTAATGTTCTAAAAGGAGGTAAGCTTGAGGCAACCGTAAGTGAGCTGGAGTATCGCCTTGTTAAAACTTTTGGAGGAAATGATAGCCACTTGAATAGCACTCTGGCTGCCTTTTGCAAAACAAGAACGGGTGAAAATTGAAAAGATGAAAACTACTTGGAGTGGAGGTGCTAATCTCATCATTACCAACAACAAGGCTCTGCCTCTTTCCCTTCTTCCCGACTCTTCAATGTCGGTCTCATCCTACGTAAGAGGTGAGGGTACTAACAAGCTTGATATGGCTGAGTGCATTCTTCAACATCTTCTACATCTACATCTCAATGTAAAAAACTTGCACTTCTTTGACACCGGGTACTGGTTCATACACTCCAGTCAACCTTAGGTCTGCTGTGGTTTCAAGAGTTGAATTTAGGTGCTTTCTGATCTTGCTTTAACTGTTACCCAGATATGGAATGTAAGGGGCCAAGGTGATGAAATACTAGCAATTTCAGGTAGACAGGAAAGTGCTTAAGTTCACCGGAGACTGGTCAGGATAATCACCTACTCAATACCGAAATCAAAACCATTTTGGGAAAGCAGTTAATGTCATCATTAATGTAAGAATAAATGTTCTGTGATAATATGCCAAGTTTTGGTCAAGGCCTTCCCTGTTTGATTAGTTTGTTTGGGGATTTCAAGCTCTTCTTAACAGAAATTGGGAGGGAGAAGGAGAGGGGGAAGGGGAGCTGAGGAGCAAACTTATTTCTCTCTCTCTGTCCCCCTCTCTCTCTCCTCGGTTCTGGCACCTTTGCACAGCCTGACTTTTGACTGAAAGTACATTCTTCCTCAAAGGAGAGGATACCATTCCTGTCACTTTCAGTACAGCGAATAATTCATGAAGTTCCAAAAGCTGTTTCCTTTGATTTCAGTCTGTTACATTCAATCAAATATGACATCCGTCTTACACAAGTCCCGACTGTTTTTCTCTCTTTCTCTGCCAGTCCGACATTATTACATGAAATGTAGAACAATGATCTACAGTTTGGGGGATGAAAGGAAGACAAAACAGAGATTATGTTAGGGAATGATACGAAAGAAGAATTTTTTTGGCCAATAGATGTTTGAAATAGTAGCTGCCCCCCTGCCGAAAGAAATGCCTCTGCCAATTTAGACTTGAATTCCATCCACAGTCATATTCCATTTGACATTTCCAAATCCATCAGAATTGTTATTTCTTTGTTTTTAGGGGTGGTGAAGTCCTTTTCCTTCTCTAATAGCCCACCGCCCTTCTTATTAAGTTAACTCCCAAAGGTCAGATGCTACTTAACATACCCTAAGCACTTTGGTTTAAATTTCCTTGTATAAACAATTGCAAAATGAAAACAGTTTGAGATATCTCAAGAAGAGACAGCTCAACAAAAGTCAGGTTGTCAAGACGATTGTGGAATATGTGATGCACTTGTTCATTTTTTCACCACCAAAAAATCCTGAGGTTTCTTTTCTCCAGTAGCTTCAGGGTACATCTGTAAAGAAAGGAGCCATAGTGTTGAATGTTTAGACTGGCTTTACTGACAGCGATGTAAAAGTCTGAGAGGCGAGACCAAAGTTCAACAGTTTAGCTGGATGGTCAAGATTGTTCCTTTTCACCGATTATGAAAATTTTGACATTCTGAAAACTGTCAATCTGTCCTATAAAACAAAGCAAGGGATATTTGTGTATTGATAAACCAGATTGTTTGATATTTCAGGCTAAATCAATTCCATCAAAGTAAGACTTGTCAATTGTCATATACCTTAAGTATTTTAAATAACTTGATACAGCTCTGTATTCATTGCCCTAATCCACTCTGATCATGGCAATATGCAGTGGGGCATAGTTGTTCTAGTAAAAGCACACTGAATACCTACTTCCACCAACCCCCTACCTTCTACCCTTCCCTCAGTCCCCCCACCTCCTCATTTCGAATTGAAAAAAAGAAAACTCACCTCTCATCAAGTTGGTTTATTTACTATTCACTTTGCCACCTCCATTACCTGTCTCCTTGTAACATCTGCAACTCTCATTTTAAAGGCATTGAAGACTCGCCCAAACCGCGTGCGGCCGTCTGAAAAAGTTAACTTTCTGTTGCTTGCAAGTGACGTTTTGATCGTGTCGCTACAAAATGCAGACAGTACAGTAATGAAACGTGATACCTTGTTTTCTTTAGCTGGACCTGAGATGTCCATTGCTGTATCGTTTATACACTGCTGTGGGTATTGACCGCAGCTGTATCCACTGACTGTACACTAGTGTATAATTACCGACAGTGGCAAGCTGTGTGTGTATTTTCTGGGATCGATGGTGGTGTCTAACACTTCTGTTACACCTCATTCGAAACTAGGTCAGATTACCAGCATTAGAGTTTCTTTTTGCGCAAGTCTTCACACCCTTTAAGGTGTCTTTTCTAGCGTGACCTGGTAACCTTTTGACCTGACCTCCCAGTGTTGACCGGTCACTTGCATGGAGGGTAACTGTTTAGGTAATGATAGCAATCTGTGATATCCGTTGAAAAAAAAAAGGAAAAAAAAAGGAAGTTAACTTAAACAAACTAAATAGAGTTATAGAGGAAAATGACTAACCTGCAAAGAAGCTGGTTATCAGGATTATTTAAATCTTTTGAGATAATCCACAATATCTCATCTAATATTATAGTGTATTTTTTGTCAGTTTGTCTAATGGTGTTATTACCACTGTAGATGTGTAGATGAAAAAGAAACTGTAGATGACTGTTGGCAAAATACTTGACCGTGGATAGTACAAAGATTACAGATCAAGATTGAACAAAATCAGACATTTGGATTTGGCTAAATAAGGGTGCATACTTGTCAGAAATGACTGGTATACCTCAAGCAGAAGGACCTACCAGGAGGAGTCAATGGTAGAGGGTCTCAGTGGACTATTAAGGTGATCTTTTGGAACCCACTTTAAATGCGTTAGACAGATTTCATCTGGAAAATATTCACATTTACAAAATTAAAGGAGATAATCACACAATTTTACCCTTTAATTTCTACAAGCATTACCTTGTGTTGGTTGTCTATTTACTGTACTTTATCAATTTATTAATAAGGAGGAAAAAATTGTACATTAATATTTTATTATATTTTGATTGAGGGAGGGGGTGGGGTGGAATGCAAGGATTAACTATATACAATGTTGTAATATATTTTAAGACAATTTGCCAAAAAAAACCCCAATCACTTAAGGAATAAAATTTGTTCAGAGATACTTTAAAGTAACTGTTTAATATTTTACACAAACATGTTAGTGTTTCTTTGTTTCTATGAAATTGTAAATATTCATTGGCAGGTACCCAAAGGAACTAGAAGACAAACATTAAAACAAAAGATTTTACTGAAATATTTCTGGTTAGCATTGGAAGGACCTTATAGTGGTTTCCTTATTAAGACATAAGTTTTTGTTCTCGATTTACTTTGGTTTGGTATATATGTTTGGGTGGTGGTTACCACCTCCACAAGTCAACTTCCTTTACTCCATACTCAGAGTCTGTGGTAGTCTGCGCTTTGATGTGTTTTCTTTCTTGTTCTTCAGTGGCATGATAGTCTTTAGTATCACAAGTAACTGCATTAACCATTAATGTAAAGTATCTGCAATTATATGATGAATAGCAATTAAGGATTATTTACATCATTTAATATGTAAATTACAGCATTAAGTATTCAAGACTAATCAATAGGACATTCAGCATTGTAGTTCAGTCAAGCAAAGGGAAATGTTTATTGTTGTAGTGTGGCTCTGACCCAAGGTTATTTGAATTAAAATGGAATGTAATCTAGAATTTGTGATTTAACTTTTAACTTGTAACTAACCATCAGTTTAAAGCAGCAGTTTGGTTTCCAGACCATGATCAGACTACAGCTTGTTAGCTCGAAAAAATTAAGTGGATGATCGTGGATGTAACATCTGTGAAAATTCATGAAGGAAAACTTCCAAATGATAGGATTGGGGAAGACGTCCAACTAAGTTGGTGTTGTACCGTTAAAACGTTACCATTAGGGATCTCCCCCCATGCCCTAAATTAAGAGAGGGCGCTGCCATATCCGTGCTTTCTTGTTCCACAAAACTTGACAAGCTGCAGTCTCTTAAATCACGGAGAATTCCTTCTCTGAGGGACACTTCTAAGTTCTAGTCAAAGTACCTGCACATTCCTTGATTCACACATAGATTGAGGTATCTGAACCTCATACACTCTTTTTACCAGTGCTCATAATTAACTAGCACATTTCAGCTATGAAATGTTATCCATTTATTTGGCAACTTTATGTGTGTGTTAATTTATCATTTGATGGAAAAACTGAGAGGGATGGGATGGGGGGTTGGGAGGGGGGGAGGAGGATTCTGATCAATTTTAATATTTTAATCATGTGTTGATTCAACTGCAGTTTTGTATGATTATATCGCAGGAGTTGACTTGAAAAAATTTATAAAGGCCCGTGTCCAAAATGTTACACACTATATGTGTTCGTATTCAATGTAAATATTAAAAAATTAGGATTAGTTTTCAATGTAAATATTAATAAATTAGGAACCAGCAAATCTTTCATTTCACCAAACACCATTTTATAAATATTCATATATTGTTTGGACTCAGTTTTTTGAAAGTTTTCCTTGTAAATTTAACAGTAACTACTGTACTTCAATGTATTTGGTCTCGATGTAATCTGAGGACTTGTGTCTAAAGTGGATCAAGATGATTGATTTTCGCTCTCAAGCTCTATCCTGTGGGTGACTTAACTTATAAAAGTTCATCAAGTTACCTTCAGTGATGTCTCCAGAGGTTCAAGTGACAATATTCTAAAGATAATTTTGGCTTTATTATCCTTAACTTCTGGAAGGAAGCGTGGTAATGATGTGAGTACAGCAATTTCAAACACATTTTGTTTGATTGAACAGTTGACTCAGAGGAGATGATATTACCTCCTATCAGTGATATAGCTTCCTGAGAGATGGTGGTAGTGCTTGTTACCTTTGGTCATGAAGTGAAGCTATCAATCACTGACTTGTTTTCTTAAACTTTGTAACTTTTTCCCTCCCTTCTTTTGTGGTCTTCTAAGAGCTGCTTATTTGTTTATTCCGAAATGTTATTCTCCTTTTTCCCCTGAACGTTTTGGACATGTGGCCACTTGCATGTTTTTCAAAGGGAGTAGTTGTTATCATGATGGTGACTGTGCCACCCAAGTTCGGTAAATAATTTTTACCATCCTTCTTCAGATTGTTTCTCCCAACCCGGAGTTTGTAAGCCACATGTCTGGCTGTCCATATCATCTTTAACTTAATGAACATCTAGTTGGCTTCAGCGCTGGAGAAGTGATTTCGATGTTTTACAGTGCTATAACATGCCACTTCATTTGAAAATCAAAGTGTGCCGATGTATTTCAGGGTGGAATAGGTGGTGTTTGTTAGTAATGAAATTTGCTTGTGATCCTTCAGGGAGATGGTACAGGGAGAAGGATAGAACTACCTTTAACTAGTAAAAAACGAAGACGAACCACAAAATATGCATCACGAAGGTCAAGATTGAATTTGAGATCACATATATATATACTGTAGAGAGGTAGCTTTGGAAAATGGGTTTGATTCACTATATACAAAATGTCACAGGATTGTTGTTGACAGGGTGGAAAGAGCTTTACAGTTTCTTCATTTTGATATATAGATGCATTATGTTAATCTATAAGTAATTCAGTGGACGAAGCTCGGGTAAATGCAGCATTTTGTGTGAAATTTGGTAAAGTTTTGATGCTATTTTAATACGAAGATCCCATAAGGATAAGTGCATTAGCATGACTCATGAAATGTCACACTGGGAAGGTTGATCTAAGGATACGCAGGCATCCCTTTGAAATAAACATTATTGAGGGTCAGGTGAGACGTGGTATGGTTGTACAGCTACTTAGTACCATCTTACGAGGCAGCAAGAACGGTCAGGTTGAAATGAACTGGAAGATGCACCGATGTTAGGAGGGGAATGGGTGGGAGTGGAGAGGGGAGTGGGAAGGAGAGTGGGAAGGGGTTGTGCTATAGGGGATGTTCTTATAAAGCATCCCATCATTGTTTTGGATCTAGATTTGAGTTTATTTTACTTGTTTGTGTTTGCATAATTGCTACTCTTTGTTTTGGTACTTTGTAGTTTACGAGACTTTGTAAACTTGCCAGGTTAATCCTGTCAAAGTCATAAACCGAAAGTTTTCAAGTTAGTCCACACGAGGGTTTTAACTATTCAGATTGTAGATTTGGTGAACTAAATTCAATTATATGGCAGTTGAACTGTTTGCTGTCGGCATGTATCTGATGTTTGACTTATTGTATACCCGGTAATCGTGAAGTATGCCTCCATTCTTTAGACAGTGGACAGGTTCAATCTGAACAAAATCTCTCGGTAGTACAAATTTTTTGGATCTACAGTTGTTGTTTTGATGTAAAGTTTTTGGTCATTCAGATCTTTCCAAACCACTTGAGACATCAGGTAGTTGGGAAATTCTTGTAGGATTATATCAACTGTTGCATTTTACTACCAAATTTGTGTGCATTTTATTACATTGTTTTGATGTTTGTCTTTGTGAGGGAAAATAGATTCAGACTTATTTGTAATATCCCACAACAGGTGATTAAAAGTCAGCTTGTAAATATAGTTGTAGATTTTTTATTCGCAAGGTTAATACCCCTTCAACTCAAAGTACGGTTAAATACCACCTTATTCTTTAACCACTTCTTATTTTCTTTTTTAAGCGTCATGATAGGTGAAGAAAGTTTTGAATTTTTGAAAATTACAGAATGATCACTTGGGATTGAGGTATTAGGAAATAATTCAATGGTAAGGAATAGAGGAAAAGGATTTGTTTAAATGATCCTTCCACAGAGAATTCAAAGCAAGATCAGACACTGATATAGCCCAGTGGGTATGGACTGTAGAAATCCATATTATTAAGATGAATTGCACAAACTTTAAGAAGTGGTACAAGTACAGAACTTGGTCTTTGAAATTCTATAATATATTTCACTTTTCTCTTTACCTGTCTCCAACCTTCATGCACTTTGCTGTCTACTTAAACTGCACAAGTGGAAACGATTTAGCACTGTGCCCCCCCCCCCCCCACCCCCATCTCCACAATTTTCCCACTTCTGGTACACCGCCCACTGTCTCCTCTTTCCAAATCTATTTTGAACAAATTCCTTGAAAGTTCATTGAGATCTTTCACCACCGTGTTGAGGAAGTCGGTGCCCGCAAAAATTAGTGAAAAGGTGGCCATCTTCACACTCTTTTATGACAAATATATCAGGATCTAGGATTAAAAGATAAAGTGTTTGAAAATCCTCATGTTGTGGTTTATAATATGTTATGGTTGAGAGAACTCTCAGCCTCAACTTACTTTATGGTGTGAATGTCTTGATAGAAATGTGGTCTCCTTGTCAGAGAGGAGAGAGAGGATTACAGGGATAAATTCAAGATTTACCCTTGTTGCACTGAATTCAGCCTCCAGGTGTGATGGTTGTTTTTGTGGTCAAAGCAGGAAGTTTTTTTTCTGTCCATGATGGTGGTCAGTATGTGGGAATATGACTAGTCTATGATGACCAATAAAAGCTCAGAGGCATTATTGGATCTCTCTTATAATGGATGACCATTGTCCTGCCTGAGTTATTACAGCAGGAGCTGAGATTACAAGGCAAGTCAAGAAGGACATCCTATGACGACGTTCATTTCTACGAAAGAGAAAGAGGAGGGAAACAAGGTAGAAAAACAATAGAAAGTAAGACTGGAACGAAAATAGAAGTTCCCCTTTGTCGTGATTGGGAGATGATCAGATGAGTAACATGTGGTCTTGATATTTTCGACATCAATAATCTATGGTTAATTAGTATTAGATTGAATGTGTCCTCGGTTGCATTTGACCCAGGCATAATAGAGACCCGGTTCACCCCAACCTCTAAATAACCGAAGATGACCTAATTATGGTGGCACCCCACTTCTTCTTTCAGCTCCTCTCCACACTTGTTTTCTTCCCGTGGCTCCTTCTGTCCCGGCGAATCACAAGATGGTCTTGGACTTGTATAAACTCGTAAAGCATCCATAGGCTTTAGATGGCTTTAACCCACGTAGAGCTTAACTGAAGAGACTGGGCTATTAATAACAAACGTCGTTAAACTGATGGGTTCTGATTTCTTGACAGAATTAGGCTGGACATCTGTTTTCCTACCAAAATGATGCTATTAATTTGGGTCAAGATGAGACAATGTAATCAGCCAGATGAGAGATTGGTACTTGTGAAAAGGACTGCTCTGATGAGAGGTTCAATTATTGACTAGAGCTACATAAAAGTCAGTTTATGATGACTTTTGCATTTCTTTTGAAGGAAAAACTGTTGTTTTAAGTACTTCACCCAAGGGTGTTATTAGAGGTCATGGGTCAATTATTCAAGAGGTCAGTGACTTGTTTCTGGGTTTCATCTTTAGCGCCAAGGTCAAATTTGTGAAAGGTACAGTAGGATGATATTTAGTCAACTGTTACTCCTTTTTCAGAAGCAACAGCTTGAATTTATTTTTTTTCTGGCAGCTCAATGTTCAGAATATGACCATTACAGAGCAATTACAGGCAGTAAAATGTACATTTGTTATATTTTTAAATATTTTATTTGTCAATAAAATTGTCAAAATGCATTATCTGGGGCAGAAACCAGTCCGATGTTATGGCTCAGTAATAAGGAAAACCGTAACTTACCTCCCAAGAATGTTTGATTGTTGCTGTTACGTTATGCAAGCCTGTGCAGCTTAATTTATGTAATTTACTTTATGGTGGTGACCCATTCCTAGAGGGATGGCGCAGTTGTTTCACCATTGTCTACCTCTGGTGATAATAGGTACCAATTAGTAACTATGACTGGCATAGGTAGGTGGGAAGGTCGGACAAGGTCAGACTATGTTTAGGGGGTCCAAGTCTACTATATAGGAAAATAGCCAGAGGTTAGGAAGTACAGTAAGCCATTTTGTACATTTATCAGGTTTTTAAGGGTTTGTCAAATTGAGTGAAAATAATAAAATACTGCTTTGGGGTTTGCAGAAAGAATGATAGACACTAAGACCATGGAGGTAAAATAGTCTGTTTTACTTCCATGCTAAGACTATGAAACGGACAGAATGCGATGGTGGATCCTCAACCCATGTTTTTGGAAGAGAAATTACTTTTAAATCACTTATTTATGTATTTTAGATCTTCTTTCAAGCAGGAACTCGCGAAGAAGCCTCATTGGCTTATCAAAGCTGCAAGCTGACTGAAATCAGTCTCTTACATTCATATTTAACATCCATGATTATGAACTGTCAACAACTCTGTAACTGGACGACATACATCAATCTTGGAGTGACTCGAACCGGGGATATTATGATTGGAAGGCATCGGCGTTAACCACTGAGCTAACACTTGTTCAATAACCCAGTCTGTATCTTATGTAAAATTATTGCAAGTATTTCCTGCATTTACCTGGCTTAGGACTAAGATACTGTACCAAGTTGGAATTGAAAAGGTAATATTAATGCCTCTGTTTCTTTCTTTCTTTCCAACAAGGGCAGTTGTTGTGTTCAGAGAAAAATAACCTTATAGATCGAGGATTTCAATCTCCCTATGAAACTTGCTTGTAACATTTTTGAGGTTTTTTCATGGTGGAACCACATGACTATTGATTTCACCAGTTTGGTGGTTGAGATAAATCCAGCTCACTTGGAGCTTAATGGGATAATGAGATTCTACATCATAGTGTAACTGCACATCTGAGTGACCTTTAACCTCCTTATCCATCCACCTGTTGTAGAGGCAGTACTTAAGAAACAAAATAGCAAGTCAAAGGCAGTCATAATTTGAAAAAGAAAAATATTCATAAAAGTATGTAATTTTTCTAGAGATATTGGGGAAAACGTTCCCTTGAGGCTCAGAGTATTTTTGCCAGGGGCATCTTGTAGTTGAGCAAACAGTGTGGACAAGCAATACCACATCTATATCATTTGTTTTATTATTTAGGACAGGCTCGTGAAACCTGACATTAGGTTAGCTGAAATATATGTGAAGACTGGGAGAGAGAGAGTTGCGAAAGAGGGGAAGGGGGGTTGAGAGGGAGGGGAGGGGAGGGAGAGTTGAGAGGGAGGGAGAATTGAGAGGGAGAGTTGAGAGAGGGAGAGTTGCGAGGGAGGGAAGGGGTAGTTGAGGGGGAGTTGAGACGGAGGGGGAGGGGGAGTTGAGATAGAGGGGTAGGAGGAAGGGGAGGGTTGAGAGGGAGGGTAGAGAGAGTTGAGAGGGAGGGTAGAGAGAGTTGAGAGGGAGGGTAGAGAGAGTTGAGAGGGAGGGGAGGGCCTGTTAGGAAAGAACAGTTTAGTATTAGCTGACCATATTCTTGTGCTGCTTGTTACAAGGGCCCCAAGTGCCGCTCGTGAGACTACTAAGTCGGTAGTAATGTATGCTTGCAGTCCACCCCGCATAATGACATATCAAATTTCTTGCATACGTGTACACTGTATACCATTTGGTAAACTTTTGAACCCTTGCACTTTGTAGATGCAGGTCTGTGCCATTTTCAGTCTTGTCATTTTCAGATGGAACTGGGTAGGTGGGTAGCTTGCAGTTGAGGGTAATAAGAGCAGTATTGAGAACACCTGCAAGGTGTTATGGTTTATCGTGACAGATTTACGAGATGGAACAATTACTTGCTGACAGGGATTTTGATGAAATATTATAAACTGTTGACAAGATCTCCTGAGCTGGCAAAACTCCAAACTGTTTAACTCATTCTCCTCTTTACTCTCTTACCTCTATCTAGCTAGTAAATTTCATCTCTTCTAATAACTAATAACATTTTATACCAGTTTGTATGCACGTTTTGTTCAGAGAGGTATTCATACAAAGGCCCTGCCAGTAGGGTGGCCGGCCACTGGTGTGACATCATCATGGAGGATTGATGACTTGAGGAGGTTCAAGATGACATCGGCCACTTATCATGACCCATGATTACCAGCTTGTGGGAATCACTGTATTTACTGGCTGCTCGTAGCCTACTGTGCTAATAAAACTAGTGCTTTTAACATGTTTACAGTAAGTCACTGAGATAGGATTCTGTAAAAGTTCAAACACTGTTTAGGTTTGCTTCAAAAAAAGTTTGATAAGAAATGCCAGAGGTAGATGCATCTGGCAAGAGGTAATGCACTATGGGAGGGTATTGACAGATTGTCTGGACTAATTGTATGTAGGAAATCTGGTCATTCTACTTGTCAGTGGCAGCTGTGTCTCCAAATGCAGAAGAGTACAAGTGAGCATGTATTCAATTTTGTGTTGTACGGTCAAGAAGTCAATGACATTGTAAGGAGCGGGCGTAAAAATGAAATTGCAGTCTGTATTTAAAAGAAATAATTATTTTTTCTTGTCACCATTTACCAAGCTATTATTGTAGAGCTCTTGTAGATTTGTAGCATGCCAATTCAACTGTCATTCCTGTGTTACCTCTGTAACTGAATATGCACAGCTATGCAACAGTACATTTAATACTCTGATTTACTGGGTAACACAGATAACAAGGGAGAACAGCTCCATGGTTTCATCTGATTACCGAGCCACAGTGCTGTTAATTACCAGGCTGGTTTAGCACAGTATGAGAGGCCGTCATACGGTCTGTTTGTTTTCTCTGTGTGCTTGGTGTGTGTACTTCCCAGAAAGACTAACCGAGTGACAGACTATTTTATCTGATTGTTTGTTTTGATGTTTAATTTGAGAGGTCAAGACAAACTTGATTTATGAAGGTAGCCATCGGTCAAAACGAGGCACCGAAACATTAAATACTAGAGTTCCCCTACACTCTCACGGTATCAGCTTTCTCCAGTTTGGTTCCAATTTTACCAAAGTACCTGTTAGTATTCATTGCAAATTGCAATTGAATAATCGATCAATCTTATCTAACTAAAACAGCCTCTTCTATGTATTTTTTTCTTCATCAGATGAAGGATAAGTATTGAGTTGCCTTATAACTGATTCTGTTCGTTAAGATTCATTTTGTTGCACCATAAAATACCTGCAATCTTCAGAATGAGAGTATTCAATTTTGAAGAAAAGAAAAATAAAGTGAAAATGTTTCTTCATTATTTCAAATAAAATTCATAGGCAAGCTGATAGAGTGCATTCTTAATAGATTTTAGTGTCAAATAAATTACCAAGATTGAAACAAGAGATCCATAAAAAGCCAATACTTATGTTCCCTCTACAAATTTCCATCTTCTTCCAATTAACCATCTTAAAGTGGACACACGTACTACGTCTTTTCAATGTATTTTACAATTATGGAATTTCGCTGGTGATAATGATGACTTCCGAACAAAGTTAAACAGAACTTTGAGAATGAGAAAGGATATGAACCATTAGGAATGGTTTCAACCGTAACACCGCCTGAAGAATTGAGACATCATGCATGCCAAGACTATGTTCTCAGTAAATCCTACTATTCGAAAACAGACGATCGCAAAACAATGTGTTTAATGTTAATTTGTACGTTCAAAATCAGTAATACCCGTTCTGTTAGTGAAAGCAGCTGTTTTGCAAAGGGAAAGTTTTCCTAGTTTGTGGCGTCGTCAGGATGTGTTTACAGCTTATTATTTGAATCAAACGTCGCAGGGCCGATCATGAGTTGTTTTCCTTACACCTAAAATGCTGTTTTAATTGGTTTACATACACGAAGTAAGATTAGTAATGGTAATCGACTCTTGCTTTAGGAAAACAAGATAAAGGGCTGTAAGTGAAGGTCAATAGTCCTAGACACATACACACACATACACCCGCCCACACACCCAAGCACACACACAGAACGGAAACAGGGTAGAAGCCGTTCTTATTTACATATTCTGTTTATTGTATGGGTCCTGTCTGCAATGGTCAGATGTCAGAACGGCTTATTAATTGAGTGAGTTGGAATAGAAAAGCCTGATTTATTTCAAAAGTTCACTGGATTAAATGCATTAACTGCTTAAGTTAACTCCATTTTTAGGGGATAATCATTGTAAGTTGTAGTATCCTGTGCAGCTGAACTTTAATAGAGCTGTGCATGGTTAGATGATGCTTTGGGCTAAATATTGCACGATCCTCATCTGACTGTGATCAGTATATTAAGGAAGTTTCCAGAATAGATTATTCCTCAGTTCAAATCAAGTCAAATCAAATCTGATCTGTGATTCATAGATAACTGGATAAAGTTATTTATTCTCTTCTTCTCATCTCATCTTCTTTCATTAAGTTCTTTCAGATTTAGAAATTTACTGATCAGCCTTGCTTACCTGTACCCTCACACCATCAGCCCTCTGGCTTTACTAAGCCTAGCGTGAACTGGTTACCTTTTTATCACTGTTCACCCTTAGCAACTGGTCAGTACTGGCCAATGGACCCACCTCATTCTACCACCTAAAGTGTCTAAGAGTGGGATTTCTAAGAGGACTTTATAACCATTTCAACTTCTTTGTAGGAAGAATATTCATTACAAATTCCAAAGTTGTTCTCGCTGAAGCTCTGTATTCACAGTTTTATCCTAAGACATTTTTCATATTTTTTCATATTTTTCTCCCTCAGGTCTTCCAGGAAAACCAGGACCTCCGGGTGAAAGAGGCAAGCGAGGAAAGAAAGGTAACCATATACAGCGCCCTCTTTTGCTGTTGCACATACTCCCACCCAAAAAAATAAATGATTATTTTAAAGCAAAATCATCAAAATCATATTGTATGGCTTTTCAATACTCAATAATGTTTGCAGTGTGTTGCACTGTCAATATACATCAATATATACCAAAAGTTATTCAAAATTAATTTGAAAATTGTGATAATTTCTCTGCTTGTTTTGAAACTAATAAATCAATAAACGCTTTATTACTTTCACTGCACTTTGATTGTTTTGCTGTTGTTTTCAATTTTGTCCATCAAAAGCACCTTGCAACCCTGACTGTCTTCATACAGAAAGCACAATTAATAATTTTGTTTCTAACTATAATATTTAATCATGCAAATTTTGATCTTAATATTAACCCTGGCAGCTTTAATTTACAAATATTGGCTTTGATAGCTTTAGGGAGATATATATTATTTCCATATCAAGTACTTTTGGGATTTTCCACAGCCGCAATGAAGGCGGTTTAAGGGGTTGCTCGTCAATCTCAGGAAATTTTAACTAAATTTACTTGACTTAGAATATGAAATACCAATTGATCCAAGTTAGACCTAACCATCCCTTTTTACCCCAAATGAACATTAAATATTGAGAATTTAATGATGCCATCTATTTATAGAAATGTTTTGATATCCTGACAGTTTCTTAGAAGAGAAAATTCTGATATTATATCATTTCTTTTACCATTAATATCCTCATTGGGAATCAACATACCAACCAACCACTTGGAAACTAAAACAAAGCATTAATTTAACAATAGTGTAGATAAATGAATACAAATGTGTTAAAATTAAAATTCATAAAAATAATTGCTTGTCTTTTGGATAACTTTGTTTGGACAGTCAAGTGTATATAAGAACAGGTTGAGTCCTGTTCTCATGTTGCACAAAACAGGCAAAACTGATGCTGTTTAGGAAATATGGGTGTGATGAGATAATAAAGAGGGGGTGCTTTTGAATTAAAATTTCCATGCCTCTGAAAATTAAGCTTTGTGTCTGATGCTTCTGTTTTACTATTCTATCTCTTTGCATGCTTTGTGTAAAATCTATCATTCACATATTTCACTCTATTTCTTTTGAAAATCAAATATTTTCCTCCCTGAGAATATTATTTGTGTAGTTATTGGTGATATTAAAGGATGATATTCATATTATTTTTCATGACAGTGCAAACATATCAGAAGTGTCAAAGTTTAAATTAGAAAAAAATTAAAAATTAACAAATGCATTACATGTCATAACTTGACATAGTGTTGTTTTCATCATTTTTGGATTTCTCAGTTTTAAATGTTTCCCCAAATTCTCTAGTTATCCTCAAAAATATTTTAGAATAGTAGGAAATCTTTTGTTTTTAGCCATTTTTTCACATAACAATATATTGATCACTGAGAAGAATGAGTTATGACTTTCCTTGGCCAGAGTTTCTTTCTGAATTTGGTACTTAGACATACAAGTTTACGACAACTGCATTAATTTGATTTTGGAGATTCTAGTAGGTTATAAAAATATGGCTTATCATTTAGCTATTTTGCATATTAATTATATCTGTTACGAACTCCAATCTTAAAATGTTGTGTATTTGCTTTTCATGCAGCTTTATAAAAGATTTAAAAAAAAACAATTTCTTTTGACAGTGGTGATATAATCATGATTTTGCCCAATTTTTTTTTTGACAAAATTTTAATCATCACTAACGATACTTCTCTTCTCTTTCATCATTTCATATATTTTCATTCTTCTTTCTCTTACCATCTTGAAAGGAAGGAAAAGTTTGTCTTCAGTGTCCTTTACAGCAAAGTAAAAAATCAGTGTGTTTATGACAAATAGAAAAAATCATGCAATTTGTGTTTATGTGTCTTGTTAAAATGGAGGAAAAAAAGTGAAAAAAGAAAAACAGTACAAGATTGCGTGTTATATAGTTTTACAATGTTTTGTGTCACACAAATGTGAGGAGAATGGCTATGTATGAAGTGACTCTTTACAAGATAAATTATTTACATTAATTACAATAATTAAGCTAATTTATTTCTTTGTGCATAATGTCATCCCTCCCTTACTTTGGCTCTTCTGTCTATTAATACTCTAAAACTCTTTTTGCTCTTTAGAGACAACAAAAAAACTATCCCAATATTTGTAAATATTGTCATTGTTTGTCTTAAATCAAAACTGGTAATGTAAGTTCCAAGCAACCCAAAGTAGTCTTTGTCAAAGGTGAAAGGACTCCTTCAGTATTTACTTAATGAAGTGAATCTCTAGCTGATTAAATTAATTATTAAATCCAATTTTAAGTTGATTTTTAAGTTGCTTTGAACTAAAATCATAGCAATTCTACAATGTTAATGCCAGGTATGTCTCATTTTGTCAGCGTTACCTCTTTTACCAATAAAACTCCAAGTAAGAAAAATGTGTTAAAGAATATACTTTAAATGAAGTAGAATGTACTTAAAAGCAGTCATTGTCTACTTGATGAGGACTGATCAATTTCTTGAAATATCACAAAAGATATAGACAAAGAGATTGAAGCAGTCAAAATTTTAGAGATTCATCAATTCTCTTGCAATTCACTCCATGGTGAACTGAGAGGTAGGGTTGGGAAGGAGACGGGGGGGGGGGGGGAATAGATTGGTAGTAACTTAAGTCAGTTATAAGTTGGAGGATGAAGTAAACTATTTTGGACTTTGTGGTATATTTGTAGCTGTTGGTCTATGGCAGCATGTTATATCATAAATTGCTTGGTCAATGTTTGTCATACATGTGATATATGGTGTCATTTGGTGTTGTTGGTAACAATGATGTCATTTGGTGTTGGTAACAATGGTGTCATCTGGTGTTGGTAACAATGGTGTCATTTGGTGTTGGTTATAACTGTTTTCTGGTGTTGTCAAAATTGCACAGATCAAAGCTTGTTCTGTGATGGAAAACACATGATCACACAAATTTGTAGCGTATCACACCAAGCTTAATACAGGTGTGTTTGATTTTCTTGATGTCCTCAGCTGAACAAATGTTCTCAAAACTGATGCATGAAATATTTTGTCGCTGATGTAAATTGTGCCATCTGTTTTCCAATCTCAGAATTTCTTTCCACAAAGAACATCTTTATTTTTGTCAAGATAGACTTAAAAAATTGTAACCATTTCAGATTTAAAGTAAACCTTGTCGATGAAATCATGCACTCCCAAAATGACTTATCATTAATTTCTAGTTTGCATAATTTTACATATTTAATGAATAAAGATGTTCTTGCACCCTTCACGTTGGTTGATGAATGTTCTATGTTTGCATATGCATGACTCCTTCTTTAAAAACACAAGTAGAAGCAAATGGTTTCTTTAATATTAAACCTAATCACAATTTTTGATGTGAAAATTTACAAATTCACAAAGTTAGATTGATGGCAAACAAAATATTCTTGAACATAAAGAAAAAGGCAACATTTAAAATATGGAGGCCGATGCAAAAGAGATCAGCTGATGTATGGATATCCTTCTTGTTTTTTTTATTTTTTATTTTATTATTATTATTTGTTGTTATTCTTTACTACTTTTCTGGATTATTCTCTACCACTGAAGTTTTTTAATGCCTTGGTAGCTGCGAAGGAAAGTTTAGATTTTTCTTAAGGCATTTTTATATGGTAATAATTGTTAGTTAGTATGAATAAGTCTACAAATGGGGTGGGGAAAGGGGTGGCTGTGGCTTTGACTTTGTAGACAGATTAACATGATTTAGAAAAGTTAGAGGTGATGAATTTTTTTCATATTATAAGTGGTTTCTAAGGGTTACCAAATTAATTAGTTACTGCACTAAGATGAGGACGAGAACACTTTTAATTGGCTTGAATTTGGTTTTCCTTTGAGTATGCAACAAAGAATTATTCAAAGTTGCTTATTAGCAAGATAGTTCAAACTGCATCGTCAACCCAAAACAAAAGGTTGATCTTGTTGTGTTGAATTATTTTCCATGTTGCAGACACTTAATCACATCTGCAGTGATGAACCTTTCCCAGAATGCCTCTGCTGATCAGTGAATTAATATTGTGATGATACAGATTAACTATAGATGGCCAAGGAGGACATTTAGGATGGGTGGGAAAAGGGAGAAATGGGGGCACTTCAAATGCATTTTAGAATGTACTAGCAGACAATGGTGTTCTTAATCATTGCAAAAGTACGGCATCATGGAATTGATTTCGTGTAAATTGAATATTTGTTTAAATAGTTTTCAGTCAAAGTTCTTAACGAATGTTTACTTTTCTCACATCTGCTGATAATACAGTCCATATCCTGCTCGAGGAGGAAGTCTGTCTATACTATCACAAAGTTAATACAAAAAATGTTTGCGATTTGTTTGTCAAATAAAATGCAAATTAGAAGATAAGCCAACTTGTACATTAAAATCTGTGGAGGATGGTCTAGGTTGATAGGAAATAAAACAATGGGTTAATCTGTTGCTGTTTTTGCTGTGAACTTTGCCAAATTCTTTCAAATATGTTATCATAAATATTTATCATTTCATTGCATTTATATATATATTTTATTGCATTTTGA
This sequence comes from Apostichopus japonicus, assembly GCF_037975245.1. Taxonomy (NCBI): domain Eukaryota; kingdom Metazoa; phylum Echinodermata; class Holothuroidea; order Aspidochirotida; family Stichopodidae; genus Apostichopus; species Apostichopus japonicus. The sequence continues at coordinate 2,357,174 of NC_092566.1, forward strand.
ATCATTATCAATATATACTTACTATTTAATTTCTTCTCCTTTTTACATAATCCTTACAGCAAAATCTCAACTCTGCATGAAAATAACCTCCATTTTTGTATTTTAAGGAATTATGTTACAAATCTGTTACAAGTCAGTCCGTATGTAACAGCATACAGAGTTCAGCCACATCATTGTTTATATATTTGTACATGTTTAAACGTTTTCTTGGTACAGTTAAAATTCAGAACTCCAAAATAATTCCCCAAAATTATTCCATCGCAGTATCGCACCAAAATGGGAGGAAGGGAAATAGTACTCTTGGAAACCTTTGTGTTTCACGCTATGAATTGCTTAACATTAAAAAGTTGATTTCCAAAAAGTACTTAGATACATTAACTTGAGGCATTAGTTTCTTCTTCAATTTAACAAGAGACTGAATGGCAAAAAGTGTAAGTGTATATTACTGAAACTAAAACATTAAAATGGCCAAGAAAGGACTCTTTTAGAGATTCTAGCCCTCAAAATTACTTCTGATAATGGTGATGACCTAGTAAGACAGTTTAATAGAGTTGAATGATTGTGACCATTATACATGTCTTCTGTGCATCATTGGAAACAAGACCTCAAGTATTTTACATCAGATAATTCTCCTCCCCCCACTCCTGTTCTCCCCTCCCCCTCCCCCTTGTTTGTGGCTGTTGTTGAAATGAATGTATCAATTTCACTGCGATTACACTCGTTCATTTAGGGACAATAGTATATTTGAACTTAAATATGCCCTAAGAATATAAATAACAAATAGATGATAACTGGAAGTTTTTTTCTTTCAATGGGAAGGGAGAGGGGACCCTGCCCTACATGACATAAGGCTGTTTTACACATTGTGCCCGAAGAAGGATGTATGGTCCATTCATGATATTGAAAATGATATTCGGTAAGTTGTGAGTGGACGCAGCCATTCCTTACAGATGATGTTCATATTAACCAGAGCTGAATAATATGCTGAATCTGGCAGGAGTTGTCAAGTGTCCGGAATGACTCCATTATTGATGATCTTGTTTACTAAACAAGGCTGGATACAAAAATAAAGTCAGTTGGATAATTTACAAAAGAAAATGTCTAAAAAATTTATACATTTCTTTTTTTTTCCTATTTATTTGAAGGATTGTTATTGTAAGGCATTTTCATGAATATTAACAAATTCTTTTGATCTTGTAGGTGAAGAAGGTCTGATTGGCGAACCTGGTTTTCCAGTAAGTATCACTTTCTATGTAATCATAAATCTGTAAACGAAGTGACACATACGTAAACAAGAAAATGTGCATTCCTGAAACAGTGTGTTTTTACAACCATGACCATCTTTCAAACAAACTTAAATCAAATTGGAACTGAAAGTTCAAAACAGCTAAATTTAGGATATCTGCAATATTCACATTTATATCTATGTTAGATATCTTAAAGATTGTTAGTATTGGTCCCAAAATAAGCTAGAAAGTCAAGCAATGGTCACTTAATGTTATAGATTTTTTGCCACCCACCACGCATTTTCTTGCTCTGTGATATCTCATTGTCTAATGTCACACTTTCAAATGTATTGGAATAGTTCTATTTGGTCAAAACTTCTAGAAAAGCTCTTTTTGAACCCAAAGTGCAATTCTATTTCTAAATGTTGGGAAAAATTCTGAGGATCTTTGATTTATTTCCGCAGTTGTTTTTTACATGAAGCCTATCTTGTTGAAATTGATCCATTGTTTTAAAGTAATCATACCTGACAAGTTTTCTTCACAATTGTGACAAAACTGTAATAAATCAAGCTAGAAGGGTTTTTCCAGGTTTCTTTTCCCAACCAAGGAAAGGATGTTCTGGATTACTTACTATTGCCCTTGTAGAAAGTTTCATGCAGTAGCTATTAGTACCTTGTGCAAAGCGGAGACAACACAACACAACGATGGTGTTGGGTGGGGGGGGGGGAGAGTAAATTCAGATGCCTTAGCATATAATCAGATGATACCATTTATAATCATTTATAATTTTGTTTTAATAATTGACTTTAACTAAATGAAACTTTCAATCAACATGTCGGGATTGATTAAATTACACGGGAAGTGGTTGTTTTAAAACTATTCGCACTGTCATCAAAGTTTTACAAATGTTTTGTACCAATTGTATAAGAAGAAAAAGATGACCTTTTAGACAGTGCTAACCAAAGAGGGATAGCAGGAAAAGACTTTTAAAAATCCTATTCATGTCAGAAACTTATTTTAATAAAAGCCTGACTCTGTGCCCCTTAAAAGATATGACAAAGGAAACTAGAGTATGCTGGAATAAAAGGAAAAAAAATCCATATATTTTTTTTCCATCTGTAGACAAGAGGTTGCACTTACAGACGTACTTATCATACTAGTTAAACAGAAAGTTCAATCAACAATGAACATTGTACTCTTGCTGAACTATATCTTCTATGTGGAAGTCAATACCTGCAATGATAAACACACATCACACCTTCAGACTTGTTATCATGTTCTTTTGATGTTGGAACCAGCTATCTAAATGTTGAACCTGTGGTTTAGTCAATGAGATAAAACTAGAGTAGATCTATTTATGTATCATATCTAATCTAATATTAATACTCTATCATCGTCAAAGTCATTTTCATCAAGGACGTTCAAAAAATGTAAGACTCTACGTATACCACTACATACTGTACAAACAACCAATTACTATTGTAATTGATATCTTAAGACAATATTGTCATGTCAAGTCTCCACTCCCTTTCCACTCCCCTTCCCACCCCTTTCCTTCCTCCCCCTGCCCTCCTACCCTCGCCTAACTTAAGGTTTATAAGGGAGAATTAAACTCGACACTATATTATCAGTCACTTTATATTGTACATTAACCTGTATTAACCTGTAATTGGTAGCTAAAGACAAAGACATTGCTATGAAAAGTCTCCCTCCATTACCCCACCCCCCCCACGGCCACCCCCCATCACCCCACCCCGTTCTGTAACCTTCCCTCACTCCCTTAGATCTAAGGAGGGATCTTTTAGGAAAAAGAAGAATGGAGACTTGGAAGTAGTTAAAGCAATATGTGCCAATTCCCACCTTTCGTTGGTAACCTCTCCTTAACAGCTATCGTTCTTGTGACTGCATGTAACATTGTATGTGTTCCATGCAACAGGCTCAACAACTTCAAGCTAGGAATGGAAATGGTAGTAGGGAGGGAGAAGGGAATAGGAAAAGGATATGATGAGTTGCACAATGCAGTCTCCTAGACAAGTGTGTTTCACCAAGGGCCGGGATGATTATGTGGGAGAGTAACATGTGTTTAAGAGGAGCAAATGGGGAGGGAGAGAGGTTGGGAGAGGGGTGGATATGGTCTTGTTGGTCAGTTCATAATAATAGCCCAGAATTCAACCTATGCCGAGAAAATAGCATGGTTACTATTTGGTACCTTTGACTAAATTGTACAGATACCGTGACTTGAAAAGATGATGTTGCTCCCTGTGACTGTAGAGATGTGTCGTGAAAGAAAATGATGAGTAGAAATATTAAGGTCCATCATCTTTTGCACCCGTATTCCCGATCCTTTCCTTCCCAAATTCGAAGATGCATACTTCCTTGTTTACCTTTGTCTAATCTTCCAGTGAAAGCCAGCAAGTCTAATAATTAAAGAACAATGGAATGGGCGGGACAGACGAGTAGAGAGCAGCAGTGGTATAGACTCAATTAACATTCTTGAGTTTATCAGCAAATGAACCTTGGTTATATTTAGAAGCTATTCTTTAACGACAGTCTAATAGAGCTATTGCATCAGTCTATAGATGTTCAATATAGAGGGCGATAGATAATTGAGATAGCAGTATCTATCTCCATGTACATATGTCGTTGATTACATTGACCTCCAGTCTGGTTGATTTCTGAATCATTCTGTTGGGTTTTTGGAGATCAAGTTTGTGGAGTAGTTAACATAGCTCTTTTTTTCATGGTTAAACTATTTGATTGTGTTTTACTTGATATACTACAGACAAGTATCTGGAATGTACAGGTTGTGTACTATGATAACCTTACACTTGTCTTTCTTCCATACCCAAGAACAGTATCATGATTGTAGTTTACAGTGACATCATCAACTCTTAGGTGTGCCGCTGGTATATACTGCCGAATAATGATAAAGATTACTTCCAACATTCATATATAATGGATTGATACAGACAAGGGAATATATGACTCCATTGTGACACTCTTTTTGGCAGATTTGGCACCCCATCAACTCAACATAATAACTTTTTTTTAAGTAGAATGTGTTTAGTAAAAAACGAACTGCACAATCTATCTGCTGCGTCTTAGCAACAGCCACTTAAGAGCAGATTTACTGCTGCTAAATGATGGAATTAATATCATATGGCTCTATAGTTTTAGGAACTTTACAGTTGTATGTTTTGTAATGCTTGCTGTTGGCTCTGATGTGATAGACCATAGACCAGGCCTGATGAGGGTTAAATGTTGGGGGGGGAGGGGATGGGCAGGGTCAGTTCGGTGACCAGGAGAAACATGGGATAAAGAATAATATCTTCTGATTTTCATATACTGCACTGCAGGAAAAAGATTCAAGCCCTCAAAAAGTGACTTAATTGGCCCCAGGGCCTGACGTGGCCCTTGAAAGCCAGTGACGAGGAATAATTTATCCGGTATCGCAAAATACTATACAAAATGGTCAAGTTGCTATACAAGTGCAAACAGACAAAGCAGTATTTGTACATGCACAGGAGCCATAGTATTGTAAAGGGGACAAAATTCAGAACCTTCAAAATTACTACACAAAATTTGAATGCTAAGTCATTTCCTTAGTGACCACGAACAGTGAGTTACAGGTGACATAGGGGCTAGAAAGGGGTGAGGGTCACCATGGGAATATATGGTAGAATCCTGTTTAATACTGTATGTACCATTAGATTTAAAGAAGTAAAGGTATATTGTCTAGCTGTATTTGATAATTAACCCTTTTGAATATGTTTGATACATATCTGTTTCTTCAGACTACACTAATCTTAAAAAGATACTCCTCCTTCAACTCTCCCCTTATCACACCTTCCCCCCCCCCTAACTTCACCCCAAATTTCCCTTCCAGCATATTTAATATCTTTGTCCTCTGTGATTATATCCTCTTTGTCTTCAACGCTGCAACACACCTTCACACAACTTTGGTTATGTCCATTGTTTCCACGGAGACGCTTGGAACTTTTCTCTTCTAATTGAGTCGCTGCATTGTCTTCCTCTTTCATTCCCTAGGGCCCGATTGGCATTGCTGGATCAAGGGGTCTAAGAGGCTACCCAGTAAGTTATATGTTCAGCACCGGTCCACCACCCCCTTCTCTCTTTCCTCTCTTAGTCTCTCTTAACATTAACCGTAGACGAAATAACTTGTGATTCCACTCACAGAGTGTGTAGCATTATTACACTGACCCACACCCCCCCCCCCCCCCCACAATATGCCTTGATTACTACTGTGAATGTCACCATGATGATCACTCTCATAGATTTAAATTCCTCGTAGAAATAATACCAACGAATAATAGCAACTTTGATAGGCAGCCATCCTTTTCTTTTCAAAAGTTGTCAAACGAACTAGCAAAGAGCAACGTTATTATACCTACTAGGACCCAAGGAAGACCCAACCCTTTTTCAAATACTTCCTCATTCATAACATTACTTTACAAAACTTTTGTAAGTATATAGATCCAAATTATGCGAAGATTTTTGCGTAGTTTTGCAGAATGGATTGATCATGTTGTGCTATTACCCTTACTTAGTGTTATGACTCCTTAGTTTACTTAGATCTAAAGCAGTTTATAGAGAGATTTACAGATATGTCCCAGTCACCTTCCTCCCTCTTCCTCTTCCTCTTTCTCATCTCATTTATTTTCATCCAGTGTTGCTCCTCTTTCCTCTGTAGCAGAGGTACATCATCCTCTCTCCATCTCTCATCTCTTCAAACTATTTTTTCAATCTCTTTATATCTTCTCCTCTTCTTTCTTTTTTTTGCAGTGAGTAATGACTTTTTTTTCACAGCAGCTGGTTGTATTTTGCAAAAATTTCCCAACTGGAAAATATTTGATTACCAAATATATCTTTAACCTAGTTGCATTCATTTTAGCACCATAGACTCATGAAAATGGTCATATTATTAACTCAAGAAACTCTCTTTTTTGACTAAAAGATACATCACCTCAAATTCCTAGACCTGATACATTTTCGTAGTAGTTGTATCTTGGCCATGCCTCATTTGCATATAATTTATTGGGAACAGATGTTGTTTTGTTTATCAATTGGTAGGGATTTTTACCAGCGGTCCATTTCGGTTGGAAGCCAGAAGAATATTTGGTCATTGTTTGTCGTTATAAAATAATGAAATAATAATGAATAATAAAATAAATGATTTGGTAGGAGGTTGTATTAATTTGGCATAAACACAACCAGCTGCATCAAAGTTATAATCGTCATGACTACCAAACATTCACAATGGAAGAAACCATTCAGCGGGTTAAACACGCTTCACATCTTCATTTCATAGTTTGTTCGCTCGGGTGGCTTAAATGTTTCTAAATTTCAAATCAGCATTTGTCACTCTCTTCGTTATCTCTTTCGTTGGAACAAAAGCTTACAATCCACTGCAGCCGAGGTTTGGGACATAGCGCTATACACATTGCTGTACAGTAGCATGACCATAATATTGTATGTTGCATTTTAATATTTCTGTTTAAAAATTTGTTGCTCCTTTGAGAAAGGTTGGCGGGCAAAATGGGACATCTGTAACTTGCAATCTCTTCCCTCATATACATATGTATTATCCTCTAATACTATGCTCAGATTGGTCAAGTCTTAAACTGGGGAATGTGGCTACCTGCAGACATTTTTCCATGATGTATAATTTCATGAAGTTGCTTCTCTCAAACACTGGTGTATGCTTACCATGAGAAGCTCAACAAATACTGATTAATCCCATTTTTGACTTATAAAGATGAGCATTTCTCTGCTCAAATGTAACTCATTTTTTTTTAACTGTGCTGATAGTGAATGTGGTGTGGCAGAGCATCATGTTGAATATTTCTGTTAATTCATGGGGGAACTTAAGTTAATTCATGGTGGAACTTAAGTTAACTCATGGCGGTGGGGAGGGGGGGTTGTGCAAGATACAAGTTTTGCTCTTGGAATTATCTTCCATCAACTGCCTATTTCATTCATGTTGTTGTAAAGGACAGACATTTTGAGAGGACCTCTGCCATATCTCTCCACCAGTCAGGACTTGGGTATGATTTGTAAGACAAGATCGTACAAACAAAGTGACGCTTGGGCCTCAAAAAGTTCAGGCAAAATAAACATTGAAAAGCCACTGTTTGTCTTTTCTTTGAACTTAGCAAAGAATTTGTAGACAAAGAAAAGAAACAGATATTTTCTCCTTCAAGAAAAATAGGGGCCTGTAACCTGGCTGAACTGTTTGAACATATCAATTTAAAACAGTTTTGGATAATATCAATCCTTGGAATGCTTTCATGGTGTTTATAATCATAAGTTTTCGGAACAGTTCTCTGGTGTCTCAATCTAACGAAATGTTTGTCTTTGAGGAGGAATGCAATTATTTTCTCTAAGCCTTTATGTTAACTTTGCTAAAAAGAAATGAAGGTGATGAATTTGATTTCAAATGGCATGTTTTGGTTTTTCAACATTGTTTTATAATGCATGAAGAAAAATAGTATTGAAGGATCAAGGTAGGGAGGCCGCCTTCATTTCTCAAAGGACAGTTGTGAGAAAATTGAAATAAAAAATTCAATTATAGCTCAAAGAGCATGTGCGTGAAGTGCAGATAAACAATTCAATCTTTGCTGATGATTTCATAAACCAATCTGGTTTCCTTTTCTTTTAGTTCAAATATATTTATCTACACTGATCAGCACAATTTTTCTTAAGGTGTTACAAAAACTTATGTTTTATGGGATCTCACACCCATAAATTTGCACTTTCCGTTGTGTTTTTCTTTTGCAAGAGGTCTCAGTTTATGCAATTACACAGTTAAAATCATCATTTCTGACAATCTCTAGAATATAACTTAATATTTAACCTTCCTTATTAAGAAGATGTTTTAACCTAAACTGTTGTGAATGGATGTAATTGAGGTCTTGAAATGATGAATATTAACGCTGCCTTAAATTAATAGTTAGGATTACTGTTCCTCTCCCTCTCTCAGTCTGAAGAAGTAGATGTTTCAGAAGGGATGTAGGCTGTCATAAGAAGTGACAGATGATCCCTACCGGTGGGGATGGTTACTGCCATGGGCTGATATGGTGGGGGAGGAGGGGCATGGGGAAGGATAGAAGGTATGGAGGGGTGGGAACATAAACTGGCTGTGTTAACTGGAAGTATGATAGGATGGGCCCAAAGACACCCAACCTTGTAACATGAGAAACGGTACATTTTAAATTGTTATGTACGTGTAAATCGATATAGTCTAAAAATAAAGTAAACTATTGATATATCTGCTACTACATTTCTAAATATGATATCGTATTTCCAATTACTGAATGAAAGAATCGTCTAGTAGTGGTCGGGTTCCTCTCACTGCCATGGGGCAAGGGGCTGCAATGTGGGCATTCAGATTTGAGATTCATAAACACAGTTGTCATATTGAGAAATGCTTGCATGCATATGCATGTTTCATTTCAGAGATTCTTTTAGATGGAACTATGATGAGTTGTTCAATCTTTCATTCTATCACCCAGTACAAAGAACCATGATGTCACACTCGCAGTAACCAATCACGTCGCAGAATACACATACACACGTGTGGCAGCTGTACAGCTCTCAGAGAGCTGTGCATACAGTAGTACTGGGTTTATACTGAGTTGTACTTCCACACATATCATTCGCTTTTCATAATCAAACTGTTTGATATTTGACAATCTTCTATTTTGAAATCATGGACTTGTAGCAAAATAGTGACATTTGGTGTATCAAAGTGGTCAAACTTCAGAATACAGTTATAAAATTAGGTGAAGTCACAATGTAACACCCGGGACTTGATTATCAACAATACCACAAAGAAAGAACTATTATTTTTAATAGCTACAGACATGAAGAAAGGAATACTGGTCTGTGACTTGCCTTTGTCATCCCGTCTAGTTTGATGGATATATCTATACCTCACTTATTATTTCATTTCCTGCCCATCACTAGTACTATCTTTTACATCACTTTCACCAGCCTCAAATATTTACAAACAATTCATCCCTATAGCTTTTTTTCTTTCATCAGACATGAAGGAAGTTGAAGATTTTTCCATCCATCTCAACTTTTCCACATAAACATCGTTTTTCTCTTCATGCACAACTGCATAAATCTTTGTTTGTATTCATTCAGAGACTGCTTCTTACTGGGTATTGCTACACAAGGCGTAAAGGCTTCCACTTTCTCATCACTCTTTGGAGATTCCATATATTCAAAATGTAATTCTCAATGAAAGTCTGTTTTGGAAAAGCATAAATTGTCTCTATACTAATTTCTCCTCCACCCACTTTGGAAATAACCATTTCCAATGCACGGTGCTGTTTGAGGATCCCCTTCCCCCCCCCACTTCTGTTGTCCTCACCCGCTCCAGCCCTCACCCTCTCCAACCCTTCCTCCCCTTCTCCCTCTCATCATCTTACAACGTTTGATGCCAATCCAGCCTAACACAACATGGGATGGTCAGCTGAAACATCTTGAAACTTGAAAGTCTCTTCTTAACCCGTCAGTTCTTTTCCTCTCTATAGGGAGAACCTGGCCAGAAAGGAGATACTGGATTAGGTGGTCCAGAAGGTCCATCAGGGGTAGCAGGCCCCCCTGGTATCAAAGGGGACAAAGGAAGGCAAGGGTGGGTCGGTGATCCTGGTCCACCTGGTGAAGTTGGAACAAAAGTAAGTTGAACATGTCAGAAACTTCATGCGACTGTCATCAAATATTCTCAAACTGATTAAAAAACAGAGGAAAGAAACAACTAAAATGGTCAACCTGAAAATCCCATTATTGCCAAAACTGAGGAATGGTTCTTCTGTTAGACTTGTTATCAGCTTACTGTTCTGACCCGCAAGAATCAGCAGATTAGAATAACAATAGGAACCTAATAGTTTATGGAAAAGTTAAGGAAACCCAAAAGCTCACTAAAAAGTCCAGTACTTATAGAAGCCTGTTATAGTATATAAAAGTGCCTGACCAAGCTATGCTGGTTGATGATGGTTTTGGTCTTTGGAACTATTCTTTTTGGAAGGAGAAATTAGTGAATATTATTCTTGATTGACTTGATCAAGCAACACTACTCAAAAACAGCTGAATATTTCTTTCTTGCTTGATGCACCTCCACTTTAGAGATGTATTGCAAAGACACAATTGGTCCACGGAAGTTTGTCACGTAATCTCTAGAATGCAATATTCGGGATAACTAATTCGGGATAAACCAGATGATCCTAAAACAATTAGGAGTCCGTAAAAATCGTATTGTAAAAATGTACATCTTTGATGCTGTTGGGGATTATAAAACTTCTTGAAAAACTGAGAAACAAACCACTGGTACTGGAATTCTCTTTGCTATGCAGATTCAATTAAACAAGTTTACAAATTATTTTATGCTTAAAATGCACATCTTTATTTGGTAGAAACTTCAAGTTGAGAGTGTGCGTGGTGGCCAATTGGCTAAGGCGTCGGACTCGTGATCCAAGGATTGCTGGTTCGATTCCAGCCTAGTTCATTACGTTGTGTCCTTGGGCAAGATGCTTTATCTCACTTGCCTCTCTCCACCCAGGGATTAAATGAGTACCTGTGAGGTAACTTGTCATTGAGCGCAGTATATAACTGCTGCCGACTGGAGGGATTGTCTCTGGGACAGGTTATCATTGACCAGGGGTAATATAACGTCTGTAAAGCGCTTTGAGACCTATCGATGGTATAAAGCGCTATATTAAAAGCAATTATTATTATTAAGTTGTGCGGTATTTCTAAATTAAAGATTCAGAGATCACAGTCTGTATGAGGAGATACGGTATATACCTTTGAAAGGATTATTTGTGTATCAAGGTGTCACTATTACCGAGAGATATGCAGTGTAGAATCAAGCACTTTTCTGAACAACTTCATTACCAACTTGTTCTTCCACAGGGCAGTGAAGGAAATACTGGCTCACAAGGAACAAAGGTACGTTGTTGAATCAATCTTACCTCCACCCCGCCCCTTCCCACCCCCCGTAGAATGTTGACTATTGATAGCGATTTGTATCTTAGATTGCTTCATTTCAGGGGTGTCATTGTGCATAGTTTCAAAGCCTCTATTCCTACCAGAACAGCTTCCCTGTTAAACCTAGTTCTTATTCAGAGAAGATGATGTAGTTATGGAAAATAAAAACCGAAAAGAGATGAAGATGTGTGTGCAATAGAGTGCCAGACAAAGATTGTTTTGGTCTCTGGTTTTGTCAGAAACGCATCTGCCATTAACATTGAATTTATTGATTTATGTCTTCTTTAAACATGGCAACCTTACAATAGCTAATTGGTTGCTATAGGGACCAGTTGTGTGAATTTATGTAGGAAAAAAATATATGTATATATCTTAGTTAATGTTACGAGTGAATTGAATTTGTCTTCTCCTAACATCCAACTGAGATAAATCAATTTCTGAAAATCCCTTCAAGTATCTATCAAGTATGCAGGGAGTTTGTCTATCATAAGACACATTTTGACTGACAAATTAATAGTGAATGATTCTGCAGTTGTCAGTTAAGTAGGTCATCCCGTGAGTTGGTTCACAGTTAGCAGATTGAAACCCTTTTAATTAGTTTGGCTTGTTTTATCAGAGTTGCTGATTTACCTGCTTACCTTTGCCCCAGTTGTGACCTGGTTATTTGTTCGTTGTTAAAGGACTGTGCAAGTGTTTTTTCTTAGTGTTCGCAGACTGGATGGCAGCATTTCAAATAGCCTACAGCTCCAACAGTAAAATTGTACTTTATGTCAGCTTGGGGTTTATCTTCGCACAGTGACAGTTTTCTGATCCAAAGATTAAATATTTCTGTAGATCAACCTGGCTGGTTACCATAGATACCCAGCTAGCATCTTGAATTCAGTGGGTGATAACTGCAGCTAGTCTTATTTTTTTTTTGCATCATTTTACTGCCATTTTGCTGTTGAATTTGTCCAAACCCTGACCTAAAAATGACAAAAAGATCCGTTTTTCTGATGCGATAATCTGTTACTTCCATCCACCAAAATTCGACCAAGCCAAATGAAATATGGTTTGGCAAAAAAAGGTTTGAAAGTGTATATTTACCTTAAATGATGGGGACAACTTAAATTTCTCATTCTAGCATTGGAATAAACAGGTTGATCACTTTGAAAAGGGAGTCAAATGTTTTTCTCCATGCAGAGGTGATAGCTTGAGTGAGTGGTATGCAGCTACATCTAATGTTTAACTGGCTTAGCCAGAGGAACGTTCTAACCCAAAGAGGGAGAAAGAAACTTTTTATAAAGTTAATAGAGCTTGATGTTCGATTAAAATGAGATGACAGAGTTTCTTTAGAGGTGGACAAAAACAATACCCTCATGTTAGTCTATCCCTTAAGAAGATCCTGCCAGAGTCCAGACGTCACGTCCTCTTATTTTTGTACTCTTTATTTCAAGTTTGTCATTCTGTACTATGAGTTACTACATCTCCCCTCAATCTTTGTATTTGTAGCTGTGTGACTGTCGGTCGGACAGACAGACAGACACACAGACACCCTTTAAGAAGGTAGGGATGTTCAAATATCGGCTGGTGTAATCTTTCCTTTAACTGTCTGTCACAGTTAATGTCACTTAAGTTACATTTGTTACAAGGATTGATTGGCAGATTAAAGGATGATAACCATCTATGTCAACAAATGCATCAAATAGCTGACTGATATCAGTTAAGAGCTGCCTGGGATTCAGAAGCTATAAACAAACCAGGTCTAAGCAGAGGAGATGTTTTATTGACCTTTAGCTAGGAAAATCACTTTCTTCCAGGTTATATAACAGTTGGTGGAAGAGAGGAGTGCCCATCTTTGCAGGTAGCAAAATATGCTACAGTTGGTTTAATTAATAGTTGATCCTTAAATTGAGAAGAAATGAAGGTAGGAATGAAACCCACTCAAATCTAAAGCAAGACAGCTTTGTGTGGAATGTTTTGCCTAATCGATTGGATTTGATAACTAGACTGCAATCTGGAGAAAAACAGATGAAGTCATGGAAGAAGTTCAAAGGTCATCAGTGCTTTCATTGCTGACTAGTCAATTAATGAGCACCTAGGCTTTGCTCACATTTGGAGAATGCAAGTGAGACCAGGATCGTGTTTTCCCTCTGGAGGGTACTCAAGGTAGTAAAGCTGACCAGCGAAAAGTGTATACTGGATCGGCAAAGGAAAGACCTTACCCTGCAAAAACAAAATTTTACGATGATTATTTACAAAGCAGTAACATGTGGTAAACATACGGCCATGGACCGCACTGGTACATGTCTGTATTCATTCAGACCTGCTGAGGGCCAGAAACCTGCCACCTTGTTCTGTGATCCTGCGAGCCTTCATGTAACAATCTTTGCCCTACCTTTGGGATGTCGCGATTTTCCCCAAAATGGAGCTCACGGTTGCAAGGTCTGATCCTGGGTACTCAAGCTTTCACAACAAGTAATCACAGTACGGTGTTGATCACCCTTACTTGTCCAATTCCCTTTGCATTCTCAAATGGAAACAAATCTTAAATGTTCAGCAAACATTTGACAGTGATTGTTAATGTATTTGCCTTCAAAACTTTAAGACATAATTTAATTCTCTAATCCTTTCACCACACCTTGCAAGTACAGATTGTTTACTTAAATTGTATGTATGTATGTATGTATGTATGTATGTATATGTGATCTTCCCGCAAGCAGGAACTCGCGAAACTCGCGAAATTGGACAACCTCTGGTCTTGACTATCCCAATAACCTATAGTTTCATTGTACATGGCTGTAAATTGTTCTCATTGTTTGTATTTTGCAGGGTGACAAAGGAGTGCCTGGTGTAGAAGGACCCCCAGGACCTGTGGGAATGAAGGTAAAATTATAAGAAAATTTTATTGTTTGTTTTGTGCATGGTTATGATATTACATCTCCTGCCATTGCTGCAGCAAAAATACATGACTATGCAACATTTGTTAGTTTCCTTAATTTAGTAGCAGATGTTGAAAGCTAGAGAAAAATGGAATACTTTTTCGAAAGTACTTTACCCACATAGCAAAGGCCTATTTGCAACTAGTTAGAACTTTTATGTATCAGACATATTCAATGTGTGATACTGTTGGCATCAAGTAGAAATGTCTTTTCTGAAAGGGGATTTTTTGGCAGAATTTTAGTGTGACTTGTTACAGTGCTACAAAACAAAATGATTTTGTTCCATTTTTCAAGTTGTTCACCTTGCCCCTTTAATGCAACATCAGGGATGTTGTTGTCTTTTACACTCTAACATTGCTACCGAAATTGATAGTAGTTTCATATCACCAACAAATCGCAAACTCCAACTCCATATGACTTTGGCAAATTTGTAATTCCTTTGTCAAATAAAGGACCATGAAAAAGCTATCTTTCACTATTGATTTTGATGTTGTTGTTATTCAGAGGAGATGCACTAATGCTCCTTGTGTGCTAGACTAAGCAATTCAGCCCCTATGATTGTGGAATGTCTGATTTTGAAGAGGCCTATATTTCTTCAAAACCTGAATGTGGTATTATTATTATTATTATTATTGAGACTATTTGCTAATGGTTGTTTTCATGTCATAAGTAGGTGTATACGCTGTGTGATGACTGGATATCCTGTGCAGTGTTAATATGATCTCTACTGGGTTTCCATTCTTCTCTTGATGGAATACTTAAAACAAATTCAAGGTCTTAGTTTTCAAGGGAAATTTTTTTCCCCTTCCATTCTATGCTGGGTTAAAGTGCAGAGCCTGGTTTTTACCTTTTCTTTTTGTTTACCTTTACTATGAAAGAATGAAAAAAAAAAGTTCAACATGAACTCTTCATTTCATGTGGATAGCAAGCTGCCTATCTCTGAAACTTGATGCAAGCTGTCTCAGCACAATGTTAAAGGTCCGGACATATTTCTCTGGGTGAAGGTGTAAGAATATCTGGGCGAGTCTGGCAAAAATGAGTTTAATATACGCTCATATATCAGTGTCTCACAGCAGGTTCTATTCTACGAACTTCACCTTAATAAACAGATTAGATAAAAGAAATATCTGAGATAACTTGAAATATTTTCATGCCATGATTTATTGGCCAATAAATTACTGTTTTCCTTCCTAATTTGCGATTCTGCAAACACAGTGTGAAATCATAAAAGTTCTTCTTCATAACCAGGATTGGAGGGGGAAAAAAGAGAGTCTTTGTTGCTGACAATTTTGTGATCTTGTTTCATTCAAATATTTGTAATGTGAAATTTAATCTCAGACCAGCTAGCAAAGAAACTGTTACAAATCCATTAAATTTAACAGAAAATGTGAGGTAGATAGATAGATAGATAGAAACTTGATTGTCCATTTCAGAAAACGAAAATGATTTCCTGTCGACAGTAAACATAAAACAGTAGTGAATACTGTAACACCCCTGTACCCCGGCCGAGCGGTAGCTTGGGAAATCAGGCAGCTGGAGGCCACCTGATGTCAGGGCAGGGGAAGGGGGAGGCGAAGACTTATGCTAGCAGGGCTTGAACCAATACACAAAAAAGAGAGAAGAATATAGTTAAAGAGAACTGGGTCTCAAATCAACAATTTAATAGCTTAATTAACTTTAAACATATGCTTAACAAAAATAAGGCAGTGACTTTCTGCCGTACACAAATATAAAAGCAAACAACGGGCAGAGATTCAGTTTAAATAAATAACAAATACACTACATACCAGGGCGTGGGCAGCACGGCTCTTAAGAATCACGAGAGTGAATACCTGACACGTGGCGCCAACGGCAGACTAAACAAATACTGCCTAATGTGGTCCCGCCCCGATTAACTTCTGCAATACCTCCGGGGAGAGCCCTAATTTGACCCTACCTCCGGAGTCTATAACATGCAAAGAAGCCAACCAGGACGGGAAATTACTAGTTGTACAATACAAAAGGAATGGCGCCCCGTAGTCAGCCCTCACTCCCGGACCCGCTCTCTAAAATAAATCAACCTTGCCTTTAAAATAATACTTTACTGTAATTGCCGTGCTGCTCACCGCTGGTCTCCAGTTCTCTGCCCGAACTTCAACGAAATAAATTCAGTTTCCACAATACAAAATACATAAGAAAAACAACGTCTTAATTAAACAAGGTTAAGAGAGCAAGTCAAAGTAAAATAGATAAACGGTAAACAGAACAACTCGCGTAATAAAAGAGCGAATGCCTGGAATGCTGGTGATGGCAGACGACGGGGAGAGCGAAAGAGACCTGCATAATAAAACAAAAGTAAATGGAATGGTGAATGAATGGACAACAAATCGCAGGGTAAATTATTCAAACAAAACGGGAAAACATATTCTTAGTAGCCCTGGGCGTGTTCGAAATACGGGGTACACGCATCCCGAACAACCCAGGGCGTAACAATACAAACAGAACCATACAATAAACAAGCTATTTGTGAACAACTACGTGAATAAAAGTAAGGACACCTGTGAAAGGTGAACGTTGGTTTATATAATCTGAGCAAATATTCACTTCTTGAGATCTAGGCTTAATGCTGTATTATACTCTCCATTATACACATACAGACCTATGCATATCATAATGGCAAAAATCCTCTTTCAAGTTCCCTTGCCTAATTAATTAATCACTTACTATGATGAGGTATTTTTTCCCCAGAAGAATTAGCCCTTTTGCAAAGAATTCGGTTCTAAAATGTTGTTTATCAACAATTAAAACCAATGCAGACACATGTCAGGGCTTGTAAACACGTGGCAGCTGGTCCATTAGCTCTTGGAAGTTAGACTTGAAAAAATAATGCAGTTTTAATCTTTTGAATCTTTCTTGTTTCATTCCAGGGAAGGCAAGGCTGGGTTGGTGATCCTGGACCAGTTGGAGAGAAGGTGAAAATTTTTGAGTAATGCTTAATCACCTACCACATGTTATCAGGACTTAAAGGCATTGAAGACTCGCCCCAAACCGCGTGCGGCCAACTGAAAAAGTTCACATTCTGTTGCTTGCAAGTGACGTTTTGTTCGTGTTGCTACAAAATGCAGACAGTGATGAAACGTGATACCTTGTTATCTTTAGCTGGACCTGAGATGTCCATCGCTGTATTTTTTGTATACTGTGCTGTGGGTATTGACCGCAGCTGTATGTATACTAGTGTCTAATTACCGACAGTAGCAAGCTGTGTGTGTATTTTCTGGGATTGATGGTGGTGTTTAACACTTCTGTTACACCTCATTCGAAACTTGGTCAAATTACCGGCATTAGACGTTTCTTTTTGTGCGAGTCTTCCCACCTTTAAAAATCACAGAATCTTAAGTTTTATTATCAGTGCTAATAAGTTGATTTTGATAAATTCTAACAGATACTTGCCACCCATTAGTACCATTCATATTTCCATTCATTATTTTAAACACAAGGGATTTATAAATTTGTCTTATGGATTAATTTTCATTTTGTTCTAAATTAAGGGTGAATCTGGAGAGGCAGGACATACTGGACAACCAGGTCCCGCTGGTGAAATGGTAAGAAAAAATTCAATTCAAGAACATATAAAGAACTTTTCATAAGAAAAAAAATTAAAGATTTGATTCTGAACTCGTACTGTTAAGTCGGTAACTTTTCCTGATCTCTTTAACCTGAAATGATTCTATAAGAACGTCTGTTTTCATGTTCGGCACGTACGGGGAGTAAAATTTCCGTAAGGATATACCCCTGTCATTAGACACTCCCCATGGAATAATTCTTCTGGAATTTTTCTGGGCAAGAGAGAAAAAAGAGCGTTTTGCTATGGGCTGAGGAGATTGAATTGGAATTCATCATAAGCTGTCTTAAAATATCTGGTTTAGGTTTTAAGATACATTTCATGATTTTAATATTTCTGGTTTTTCAAATTTTAATGAGTGAGAAATTGCCATATAAGATATAGATGGGTTTTCCTCACCCTCTTAATGGCTAGCTCATTATTGCCTCTAGGGTGGATGCCTTTCATAACTACATTCCACATTTCAACAGATGTGGTCTAGATTTCTTGTGCAATGCTCCCTTTAAAATAATAATAATAATAATAAACTACATTTATATAGCGCTTAATACAGCGTTTCAAAGCGTTTAACAAAGTAGGAAAGAGACAAAGGAAACCAAGGGTGAAAAAAAAAAAAAAATAGGAATCTAGATCTATGAAGTTTATCTTTCCTCCAGTGAAGGACAAGTAACTAGTAGCTTACCTCAGCAATTAATGACAGTAATGGCTTATCTTTGATTCTGATATGCACAGTAGTGTTATAGGTCTAGCTAGCTAGGTAACTCTGCTATGAAAGTGTGGTAGGTCTAGGCTAGGTAAATCTGTGTGGTAGGTCTTTTATATCCGATTTGCATTTGCAATTTACAACTTTTTGACATTTTGTAGTTGATCAAGACAGAAATTTCTGTTACTGATTATTTACATGTTTAATATTTATCATGATATTTCATAAATTTTTATTTTCTATTTCTTTTCTATCTGCACGGACTTCAGGGACCAATGGGACCAAGGGTAAAAATATTTCACTTTTATTTCTTCCTTTTATCTCATCCTCCCACATAAAAAGTTTTCAAAATTATTCAGCTGTTGGGCGAGGGGGAAGGGGATTAGCAGGAGGAGGAGGAGGGTGAAGAGGACCCCGCCATCATCAAGTGGGGGACCAATTTCTGCCAACATAATTTTCGGAACAGTTTTGATATCCTGCATAAAATGAGCCCAAATCTGAAGATGCTTGTGATAACAACTTTGAAGGCTTGGTTGTGATTGTCTCCTTTAAAATAATGGTATTGCTACCAATGGTTGCATAGTATGGTGTGAAATCAACCAAGATTTGCTTCCATTTTCCTAGCCTGACTTTTAACTGTAAAATCAAATTTGACACAGTGTAAGTAAGTACTGATTTGATTTTGGAATCAGTTCAATTTCAGAGAAAAGAAATAACCATTTCCATTAGCAAAAGCCCAAAAAATGTAGACTTATGTTGGAACATACTTGATTGTAAGCTGACAACAGGGGTGCTGGTGTTAGCTTGGAGTGCTCACAGCATCAGGGTACGTGCCCTGTTTTAAAACATTTGGTTCTGGGTGAAGAGACAAACGGTTTGGAAGAAATTAAATCACCTGGTCGCTTTTTATGATTAGATTATGCATAACCTTTGCGCTCTTCTCACCAGTGTGATTCCTCTCTCTACCAGTCCCTTGGTCTGTATGTACCCTGTGAATTATGAAAATGATTCCATCATTCTGCCTATAAGCCATTGTACATCATCAACAAGGTCAGACAAGAAAAGATTAGGCTCTATGCCTAGGTCCAGTCTGCTACGAAAGTATTGGAAAATTTTGATATAGTTTTAAGGAAATGGAACTTAAACATTTTCTTTGTTAAATAAATCTGTTGTGAAAGCTAATTTGTACAAAATTAACTCCAAAAATTGCTTGCTTGAGCAACGCTCCCATGTGAATAGAAAGATATGACTATGCAAATACAATCAATGGCAGTTTGTTGTCACAAGACTTACGAAGAAAGAAAGGTGCATTTTTTAGAAGAAAGTTCAGGTGTTAAAAGGAATTGTTCAGAAAGATTCCCAGGGTTTGTTCAAATCTGGGCCAGAAGAGTTTCTCTGGAAGAATTTTTTTCTAAGAAAGTTGTGATAGTTGAAATATTAGTAAGCTAAATCTGTGCTAGTTATTACTGACTGGGGAAACAGCTAGATACATCACCATATTTATCTCATTCCCAATCTTGACTGTCACAAACTGCCAGTATCAGTTACTGCATTTACATGTGGGATGTCAGATTCATGAAACATTACACATTTTCAATAAAAACACTGTTATCAAGCTAGAAAAAATGAAATATATGCCCCCCCCCCAAAAAAAAAATTAGGACAGGAGAGTTGATAGGAACTCATTCTGGAATTCTAATCTGAAATCCCTCTGAGTTTGTCTGACATTTGATCATCATCTGGTAAACTTTTCAAAATTGTACTCTCCTTTCTCACACTTTGGGATCAGATATAGAAGTGTAATAGTTCACATGTTTCCTAAAAACATCTTGATCCCAAACTTCATGAAGAACAGAGTTGGGGCTAGGAACCAGCCCTGGAGCTGTTTAAAGTCTACAACTTTTTTTTTTGCTCTCCCTCTTCCCTTTCTTATTTTTTGTAGCCAGAAGATGGTATAACTCTCATTTTAGCAGGAAAAAAAAGATTTAATGTACTATACTTTGTTGGGGATATCTTTTTATCGACCTCTGACCCCAAGAGGGCTCACGCTTCCTTTGAAGTCTGCAAAACTGTGTCTAGAACCATGTTGAGGTGTAACATTCCTGAAAACATTACATCCCAAGGGGGGGTTGACTGATAACTAAGAGTCAACAACTTGACCCCCCTAGAGTAAATACCAGCTTTAAAGTACAGACACCAGTGTTTACTCATCAGGAAAAGGGGAAAACATGAATCATTCTAAAATGAACTGAGGTTAAAAGGATGTACCCAGGAAATGGACTTTTTTCAAAGAATTACAAAGTTAAACAATGCCTCCCTATTAAGATGCTCAAATTGATATGTAGACCCTTGATCAGCCAAATTTTCTGGCTGATCACAAATAGATTAGCTTTTTAAGTTTAAATTGCTGCCCTACTATGCTAATAGCTCCCTAATTAACATACTTTGTGGTTCGGTGGCACCAGGGAGGTATTTTAAGCCGGCCAACTAGGAACTGAATTGGATGAGTCTCTGTTTCTCTGAGAGAATAATATTTTCATTTCCCAAAGTTGGATCCCTCGCTTTAAAGAAGTTTATGGTACAATTTGTTGACATACCATAAGGTTATCTAAAAGGGTTAATGTAGTCATGTGAGGGTTTGAAAAACATGAACAAAATTTACCATATCAACAGAGTGGGTGGATGAAGGTTGCTCCTAAATGGTAATACAGACAGAACAGAGTGGGTGGATAAAGGTGATATCTTTCCAAAAACATAATTTACACTTGTTTGGTGCTGCAAACAGGAAATGTTTGGGCAGTACAGATGGAGGATTGTGGGAAAGGTCTGTGAATTTAACATGTTAAGCTTTGTAATCAAGTTTTCTTGCAATGTAGTAGGAACATGCATGATAAGGTGGGGTTGGGTTCAAGTGTCACCTTTGCCATAACAACTGTTGTACTGTTTTTCTAATAACAAAATGAAACCAGGAGAAAATCAGCATTGTGGAGGGGGTGGGGGGAGGGGGTTTATGTAGGTCCTAACATGTTGCTTACAGGTGCCAATAGTATGTACTCGTAATATTGCAATTTTGTTAAGTTAGTGTTTACAGCAGATGCTTGCTGAAATGAGTTACTCTAGTGACAGGTTAAAAATTTATCAACACTTAACCCAGACATTTTAACCCAGACATTGTATCACATATAACATTCTCTGCAGATGTTGACTGAATAACAGCTATTTGCACCATTATGGGATAGAGAAAATACATTATAGCATTTAATTTGAAATATTAATGCAAGTCCATGTTGTAGGTTTGGGTAGTACAGTGCTAAAATAAGATTAAATATAATACATTGCTAAAACAGAGGATATTATGTTCACCCTACTATGTAATATGGATTCTATTATGTTATGGAATATTTTGTTATGGTATAATATGTTTTGGTATACTGTGTTATGGTGTGTTATTAGCCATGGATTTTATATCTTTTCATGTTCACATCTCCTTTTGACATCAACCTATTACTTTTTGTCCATATTTATATTTGTAGGGTTCGCCTGGCAGGGAGTTAGATCCGGATTCCCTGATGGAAATATTTGCCAGCAAAGTAAGTTTCGGGTTCCTTCAATCATTGAATTAAGAACTAGACAACTGTTGACATGGAAGTATATCTTCCAAATGGCTAAATTATTTCTCCAGGGATTTTCTACAACTCTCTTTTTTTTTATATGATTATTTTATTTATCAATGTTAGCAAACTGGAGGTTAAAGGACAAGTAAAGGTTGTGCTTGCAGAATTGTACATGTGCACTTTTATCTACTCCTTCCACCATTTCAATAATTCCTACATTCCCACTGAGAATAGCAAAAACATAATATTAGGAGATAAAAGGGTAGAATTGTATTTGGCATTTACAGGGTCCCTGAATGGGATGGGGGAGGGGGGTGTGGGGGAGGGAGACCCAATCATTTCAGAACAATGATTTTCACAGGAGTACGGCTCTACCAAAGACAGCACATATTACAATGCTGACATTTGGTCTGACCCCAATGCCAAACCTGTGTCAGGGTCCCTGGGCAAAGAAAGCTCAGAAACACAATAAAATATACAGATGGTTAACTGTAGTGAATGGTCAGATGAATAGGGGGGGTGGGGGCTTGAGGGCGGGGACGTAGTGTGTCAATGTGCACTAGTCTTTTAATTTATATAGTGTGTGGTACCTTACTCTTTGTGGTGATTACATTATCATACACCCATGTTTGATACTTCATTCTTGTTGTGCTTTCCCAATTTTTTTGAATGAGCATGTTATTTGAATGTCCCTGCCCACATCCCCCCCCCCCCATCCAAACTTTCTGGTTGCTTCTTTATGATTTAAAAAATCTCTTCCGGTGTATTTGCAGTATGAGTCTACATGCTCATATCTACGATATTATTATATTTGTATAAATAGGTCACATTGCGTCGACAATCAACTAATATCTGACATTTGTTTCCCTGTCCTCTTCAGCAAAGAAATATCCTGAAATTTATTTGAATGAAAATCCTCAAAAAGTGATTTAACTGAGCTTTGTGAAGTCTCTCATGTTATGGTTTCTTCCCCTCCCCCTCACCCTACCCCTCCCCATCAGCTCGCTTTGCCAAAGAACTCATCTTGGGATGATGCTGTGAAGTTGTACCACGTTCTTTGTGCTTTTGGTTATGTCTGTGGATCTGTTAAAGGAATAAAATTGGGACCATGGTTTATGTTACCCCATACTTTCTATTTGATGCTGTGTTCACTTGGGGCACAACAGGGGTAGGCGAGATGCAGTTCAGGAATGGGTGGGGGAAGGGGGAGGGAAGAGTAGGTAGAGGATGGTATTCAAGGGGATCCAGCAGCCCCTCTCATTGACCTAAAAACAAATACCTATTGTACTATACTAATATGTCAAACAGCGAACAATGGATATCTTTTCTTGTGATGAATTTCTTTAGTTTGGTGGGTATGAAAATATACAGGGTGATGTTGGTTGGGCAGGAAAGTTTGGGGAGGGGGAGGAGGGAGAGGGGGGTTGATAATTTTTTCCAATACTGCTATCTCTGACTTGGTGGTATTATAAGTACTGATTCTCTCTAGGCATGTTTAATATGCATCTTGTGATTGACGTCTTGTTACATTGGTATTTTTCCTCCTGCAGGCTTTAGCAAAATTGACTAACATCACTGTCAAGTTAAGTAAAGTTTGTGTACCTTTTTGTGTTTGATGTGGCTAAACCTGTCACCATTAATCTTCCACCTAACCACTGCTCTCTCTCTCTATGCTAGAGAATAGTAGAGATCTTGACTAATTGGTGACTCTTCTGATGGCAGTCCGCCATTCCACAGAGATGACTTACCATCTCGCAATCTGTGAAAAGATGACTTATTCATCTGTATTCATCTACTAGGAAGGGTGCACATACTAATAGTTTCACCTTCCATGGATGGTCAGTGTAAATTCTCTCATGCTACTCTCAACCAGTCCCCACTATCCCACCCCTCCCCCATACACCTGTCATCCACCTGGAAGTTCTACACTCTGTCACAAAAGAGCTGAACATAGATAAAACTTGTATCCCTCATGTAAAGAAACTCCTTTCATCTGGTATTGACAGATGCATCATCTTTCACACAAAAATTTCAGACTCCATGAAAGTCTTTGAGAAGATAAATATTACTGGCTTTCATGGTCAGATAAAGCAAGGCAGTATAAGGTTCACTATCATTCCATGCTTTGTAAGAAAACATGGGACCATTCATCGATGTTTGCCAATTCTATGCTTCTACCTGCTGCACTCGTGTTCCTTTCTCGAGCTGGTATTAATTTCGGGGGGAGGGGGTTGTGGTGGTGGGGGTGGGGGTTCATTTATCAGCTCCTTCCTTGCCTTCTCTGTGGTTTTCTCCTTGTCAAAGCTTTCCTTGCTCAGTGTCGTTAATATCCATCGTGGCTCCTCATCATGTCATGTTCTATAACATATGCATAATAATATTATCCACTGTCTGATGATATGAAAACAAATTGCAAATTCAAATAAGAAAAAATAAAGATGGGAAGAATCTCTCCTTAATACCATCAGGGAGACACTTCGACCACAATAGGTCACACATTGCAAAGTTTTTGTATTAACTTAGTTGAAGATTTAAGACTGTCCCAATATCTCCATTTCTAAAAAAATCATGTACTTTACAAGAATTGTAAAAATTGATCGACAGGATCCACGTTCATGTGGAGAAAAGTTACAAGTGCACTAACAAGAAGGGTTGTTGCCTTGTGGTGATTCATATAAATCTAAAGCAACGTTTGTTTTCTCTTCACTTCCATGCCTCTTCCCACTCCCCCCTCCCTTTTTTGGGAAGGGGAGGAACAGCTCAATTTTCTGCTATTGGTAGTAATTTGCTTATTTAGACATTAGAGTCTTTCATGTGTATGTGAGTCACATGACTTCCTGTAGTAGTCGCATTGTTCCCAAAGTTACAAGCTTTTATCTACACACAGTGCTTATAAATAAGGAGTTAAAAATAATTTGCACCATTTTACCAGCTAACAGTGAATAGTCACTCGGTCCTATTGACCATTTGCACGGTGTCCTTTCCTTAACAAAGTTTCTCACAGTATAGCTTTGCATCATGTTTAAAGTTTTTATCACACACACCCTGCTGCACCCACGCACCAGTTATAAAGACAAAAGAAACGAAGGAGGCTAGGAGTTCATAAATGTGATGACAACTGTTACACTTACCTGTCATGTTTCAACTAAGTTATTTGTTTACAGTTAAGTGCATGCTTATTAATGATTAATGAATAATTGACCAATCAAAATCAAGCTTTCAAGAGGTACAGCTACAAACAATGGAAGGTATTCATAGATATGTCTGATGTACAAAGCAACATTGTAAAGAAGGAAATAAATTATGTTTAATAGATTTGGAAAACCTTGCCATTTGAGGGGGTTATATCTTGTAAGCAAAATTAAAACAACTTGACACAATTGCTATCTTCAGTTTGTCTCCCGATTGTAACATTTCCAATATCTTGTGTTGCTAACGGAAACCCTACTCATTCATAACTTATTCAGACGTGTTATTGGAGTGTTGACTTGATTTGTAAAGCAAAGGCTTCATACAAAATCCATTCTATCTGTTAAATGAGAAAAAACTTATACACAGCTGAATTTTCTTGTTCTAGTTCCTTTTTGAGGAAGCATCTTTGGTGTTCTCTCTTATTCTACATAAAATTCAGCTTTATGTTGCAACCCTCCTCGACACCCCCTCCCCCCCCCCCTCCCTTTGTCTCACTCTGCTGATATGTCAAACAATGTTTATCAAAAGACAAAGGGGGGAATAAGAAAGAAGAGGAGAGCGAGATATTCCTTTACTTATCTTACATCCATTAATACTCTCATCTGGGGAAAGGTTGCCTTGAAGTCTTAACCAGTAGCCCATCCTCTCACAAACTGTCACAGTGATAAAGCAGATGGGGCTAGTACAGTAATATAGCAACCAGACTTGTAAAGGTTCATTTCCCGAAGTGAAACTTAACTTGCGTGTTTTGTTCGTTTCCTTACACAGGGTGAACCCGGTGACAGAGGACCATCAGGAGAAAAGGTATTGCAGTTGGTAACTGATATTAAAATATTAAAAGTGGTTGGTGTTGCTGGAAGCAGTAATGATGATAATGATGGTTATTTTGGTGACATTGGTGGGGAGGTGTTTGATGATGGTGTCAGAGGTGGTGATGGTGAGGTTATTTTGACGGTGAAGGATGAGACTATTTTTGGTGGCAGCGGTGGTAATGATGATGCTTATTTTGATGTCAGTGGTGGCGATGTCCAATAGGATAGGATAGACTGTAATTATCTGGATAGTGTTATGACATTCATTAGCAATTAAAAGTATGGTTTGTTCCGAAGTGTCTTTGATTCATCGAGACGACCTAGTTAAATGAACAACAAGGTGAAGTGAAAGTAACAGCTGGTCTGACTAATAACATTATTACAGTCTCTGTTATTTTGATTCCTTGCTGGAGGCAGACGGAATCTATGTCATGGTGATGGCATGTGTGTATGTGACACTTGCTTTTAAACAGGGTAACTCAAAAAGTTCATTGTGGATTAACTTCATACTCCATTATTGGACATATTAAACTCACTTGCTCCACATTAGTCAGATACTTATTAGAATTCTGAGCAAATTGTATGGCAAGGAATCGCAAAGCCAACTGGCCCTCTGGTTTTCTTTGGCATTATGGGAAATTACACATTTCTGCATAACAAGCCCTAGATTGGTTTATCAAATGTGTGTCGATGGAAAGTTTTCATCATCTCCTAGGCTGTTTTTTCGTTTCTGTTGAACAGGGCTCAAAGTCCTCTCATTTTAGCTGTCTTATCAAGGATCAAGCATTACCCCTCCAGACAAAGTCCCAAGTGCATTTAGTAGGTGTGTGTGTTTGTGTGTGGCCTGACATACAGCTTAACATGGAGGTCATTACAAGGGTAAAAGCAAATATTGATAACTGGGACGAAAACATGTCAATGCAATATCAAAAAATATTAAGAAATGTACGCAAAACAGGTCAATAAAATGATTTAATACGAAGAAGAAATGGGCGGCAACATTGGCTTAAAAAGCAGTGTCGATTCACTTTCTAATATCCTGAAATATTTTTGAAAAGGTGAATCATGGAAACAACCAAAAAATACCTGTAAATCACCATGACTTTGCTCGTTGTAATTGCTATTGACAAAGACTATAAATTACCAGTTAGAACTGCCAGTTTCAATTTGGAAAAAGACTTGACAAAAAGAAAAACAAGAGATTGAAAAATATGGAGGTGAATAATTCATATGAAACATTCTCCGATTCTGTGTGGCCAGTTTAAATCATATTGCAGGTGATTGCAGACCGGTGTAACAATTCTCGCCAATATGGGTCACAGGCATGTAAAAGTCTCTTCACGGTTGTGAAAGAATGTTGATTATAAATAAACTGAATCTGGTTTGACGGATTGTGACAGTCAGTAAATCATGTTGCTGTTTACTCAGTTGTCTGCCATCTGGAGGGAGATATTACCTACCGATTACGTTCTAATCGGCCGTTCTCACAGTATTTTATGGCCGTTTTATCGAATGTTATAAAAGGAGAAAGAAGTTGCTGGGTTATTTATTAATTATTAATAGAGATTAATGTAAGAAACAATATCTTCAAGGAGTCACTGACCTTGTTTAGTTTCATGGTTTCCTCTGTAATATCAGCAAACTTATTAACTAAAACAAAGATGGCTTCTTGTTCTCTGTGAGTTTTAAATAGTTTGAATAAGAAGCCCAGTCATTTGTTGTATTCAAAAATCGGAATTTAAGAGTAATTTAAGGATAGAGAATGCATACTTTTATGGTTTTCTAAACAGCTAACTCCATGTTCATTTTAAGCTGTCTTGAATAAGAAGTTTCTCAATTAAACAATACATCCAGCCCACAACCCCCCCCTCTCTGCTTCTATTCCGCTGCCTCAACAATTGCCTCTAACCGATTCGGAACGTCTTTACAACAATTTCCTGAAGCTTCATGTAGTGTATGATTTGTAGCATCTGCTTGAGTGTAAACAATTTCTCATTACAGGGTGACAGAGGAGACCAAGGATTGCAAGGTCCGATTGGTCCACCAGGTCAGCTCGGTCCACCAGGAGTCAATGGAAGTGTTGGTCCTACCGGCCCCATTGGTCCAATAGGCCCAGCAGGTATGATCGGTCCTAAGGGTATGATGGGAACACCTGGTACGCCAGGTACACACGGTTCCACAGGAGAGGCAGGCCCAGCTGGTTTAAATGGTACCAATGGTAAAGACGGCATGCATGGGCTACCTGGTAAGCCGGGTCCTGCTGGAGATGATGGGTTAGATGGCACCCCTGGACCTAAAGGAGAAAAGGTAAAATAAACACGCAAAAAAAAATATATATATATATATATATGTTCTGGATTTTCCAACTCACTATGATTTCATATATATATATATATAGAAATAGAAATAGATTCATTAACATAAAGTCTGATACTTTTTAACATAAAGTCTGTTCAAAGTATCTCTTTCGAGATCCGGCTTTAGGAATCACAATGATTTTCGAGTTGTTTCGCATCATGTTTGATCTTTAGAGTAAGGCAAAACATGTCACTGAAAACAGAACTAGTATTGTTCGATACGGGAAGCAGGCGCCTACAGTGGAATTACGACCTTCCTTACCGGTTTAGAACCTCTGGACATACAATCAGCGTCCATGGCCTAGTTGGTTAGGGTGTCCGCGTACAAAGCGGGAGGCCCGGGTTCGAATCCCAGTGGAGGCTGGAAGTTTTTTAACTGTTCTTGATTTTCCAACTCATTAAGATTTTCACTTTCATATATATATATATATATATATATATAGAAATATATAGAAATTTATATATATATATATATATATATATATATATATATAAATATATAGAGAAGGTATTAAAATACATGCAAAGATATTATTTGTTGGGCCTTGCAACTGTCCCAGTACAAGGATTTGGCAACATTAGGGACAGCCATTTCGGAAACCAAATAATGGTTCATTGTGACAGACAGGAATAACCTTATTTGTAATTGTGACTTACAGAAGCCAACTCTTGAAAATAGCATCTTCGCTACAAAACATCTTTCTCTGTCCTGTGACATTATAAAGAATTCTAAATGCCAGGTTGGTGTTCCTTATACAGTTTCCTCTGCTTCTGAGTTGATATTGGAAATGAACTATGACTTCTACTTGTTTTGCAGGGAGAAATAGGAGAAGTTGGACTTCCTGGGGCCGATGGTTTACAGGTAAGTAACTCCACATCTAACTCTTATTATGTCCTAATTTCATCAGGATTTAAAACTAACCACCAAATGAGGGTTTTTTTAGTTTATGGGGTATGAATTACACCATTCACCATGCCCAACTGCTGCCTCTATCCAGTGCTCTGTAGTGTACCGGTAGGCGGAATAATTAAGCATGTGATGAAATGTAGTCACAACTGTTCCAGAACTGGGGAGATTATCCGAGCAAAATTTTCAATCGATCAATTAGTTAAATGTACCAGTCGTTATTAATTTTTCATATGTCTTATTTTTTTATTGTTACAGGGTCTTCAAGGGAGACCAGGTAACCAGGTAAGAAATGCATAAAATTCTTAAAGTATTTCAGAATAGCAGAGAGGAATTCTGAAATGTCAAATGTTGTTCAAAAAGTGTCTTCATGGTTTGCCCGGGATAGATTTAAAGTTATGTTATGGATTATCTCTCATTATGTTGATTTGTGTCTATGTGCAACACATTGGGTTTTCGAGGCCCTTTTCTCGTCGCTTCAACTTTGTCAGTAAGTCAGTCAGTGTGCACTCAGGTTTAAAACTTAATACCTAAACGTTTGCCACATCTCATTAGATAAAATGGAGTGATGTTCTCTGTAAGTGTTCTAAATAATTTAATAAATATTAATAATAATTATATAACAATTTTAATAAATGTCAACATTGTGGAATCAGCTGGTACTGCAGCTTTACCGATGGCAGTAATAACTCCTCCTTTCCCAAATTTTGACATAAAAATAAAAGTTATCCATCCACTACTCACAAAAACTGTTCTGTGGGGTTGGTGGGATAGGGTGGGGGGGGGGGGGGTGTGGATGTATTGTTTCTGGAAAAAACACTTGTTTTCTATTCATCATTTGATAGGGTCCCAAAGGTGAACATGGAAGACATGGTGTCCATGGTGAACAAGTGAGTATTAAGGATTCATGAATTATTTGTTTCCTTCATGAATATTCATCACTACATTTGGAAAATTGAGAGGATTGAGTCAGATATAATTTTCATTATACAATAACATATCTCTAACACTCGCCATCATAATGCTTTCTAGAAATATGATTATTTGGTTAGACCAAAGGTTTGCCAAAAGAAAAATATAATTTTAATTTTATTTTCTAATGCAGGGTCCAAAGGGTGAGAAGGGTGACATTGGTCCAAGTGGAAGAGACGGATTGAACGGAACTGATGGGCCGCCTGGTCCACCTGGCATGCAGGGCCCTTCTGGTCTACAGGAACTCATAGTATGTGATAACTGACCATTAGTTTCATGTCATTGTTATGTTTGGAATTAACATTAAGCAGATATGGTGACACGGGTGGTATTGCTTGGGAAAATACATGGTGACAAAAGTTATATTCCTAAAGCAAATTTGCGAGAAAAATCTGTAAGATTTTAGTCTATGTCCATCTTCCAAAATGTAAACAAATTGCAGCTCATCTAGTTTGTTGAAAACAATGGAGGAATTATTGAATTATTTTCTTCATTTTGATATCCATGTGATTAATACTGATGTAAAAGAAAATGTTAATGGGCGACAAATTTCACTAAACTGTATCACTTTTCATTTACATACTCATGTAGTCGCCTTCGGAAGAGAAAACAAAACTAAGACGGTCTCCTAATTTGATTGTCACAATTGAAATCACAATTTAGGCAAAACTCAATATGCATGTAAAAATTGCTGCAAACTGGTGATGAAACTTATTTCTTGTGCAGGGGTGTGTGTTTGTGGGGGGGGGGGATGGAGGGGTGTGTCTGATACATTGGCAACAAGTTTGTAACATTTGACGGTGTAATGAAGCCTCTCTGGTCAAATACACTAGCTGTCTGACTTGATGTGATGGAAATAATAAAATAAAAAAGTTAACAATTTCAATTCAACTTTCAATTTCAATGTAATTGATGTGGAAGCTACTTGTACATTGCTATGTATAGAAAATTTTGAACTGACTGTACGGAGATGTTTTTTTAAAATTTCTGCATAGAATTAGCAAAAGTATGAGTTAGAATTTCCTTTGTCAAAGCTGCATTGTTCGATGACTTTGACACAATCTGGTGATACCATACCGATTGGTAAAGGGGGGCGGGGGGATGGGGAGTAGTTTAGTTAAAAATATTATATGTTACCTTTGTCAACCAACATCGTATCAGAAATGTAGGTAAAATGTGAATGGTTTGCCGCCAATGAAAGATACAGTAGTAGGCTATGTCAAATGTGTGGAACACAGAACTTTCTGGATTAAACAGATTATATCAGCTTATAAACTGATTGTTTGAGTTTAGTTAAATGTAAATGATTGCAACCATGGAGATAGCTTTGTTTGAATGACAGGAGTCCAATATTGCATGATTATGACATTACCTAGAAGATGTATAGATGCAACCCACATCTTTTACATAGCAAGAAAAATTGGGAAGTAAGTATCCATAGTTGTAATATATAGTCGGTGCATAACGTTTGGAGGGAGTTATTATACAATTTTTTTGTGACATCCATAATTTCAATTTGCTTTAGTTTGTTGATAAATTTGTTTCCTCGTTGGTGTCTCAAATTCTATTCATTCCCACAAGATATTTGTGTATTGATATTTCTACTAAAATAATGCTTTGTTCCTTTCTCTGTAGTCACTGAACGAGATCCCAGGTCTAAAAGTAAGTAAAAGTATAGATATAGCATTGTATGGATTGCTATTTTTGTTCTTTCCTTCCCCCCTCCCCTTACCCTGTCCCCCTTCTACCATTCTCAATAACTATGCTCCCAGCCACAGGTTATAGCATAATCGATCATAAACCCTCTGCTTGTCAGGCAAGGTACCATGCTTGACACAGGACACTGTTGGCCTTCAGGAATACCAGCTCAGAAATGGTTCACGGCTGGGGTCAGAGGAACCACAAAGTTGGGGGAACCGTAGACAATGTCGATTTCCTCTTGTTCTCAAGAGGTGCTAGTTTTGTTCTAAGGCGCCAAATGCACGGCTTGTTTCAAGACATCAGTGCTTTCAGTTGGATCACGAAGCCTTTACCAGTTAATGCTCCAATCGAAGACTGCCCACACTGACTTCCAAACATGGCTGTCACTATAAAACTAATTTCAGCTTTCATCATCCGTTGTGATTTCATTTTATTTTCACAAACAATTTAAGTTTTTTATTTCTTACTTACTCTTAGATGCAATTTAAATTGTCTTTAGGTGATATAATAGGATTAATATTCTGCTTCATGTTTATTTTGTCACAGGGTTTTTAAATGTCTTTTTTCCCTTCTTTTCTTGCTTATTTTAGGGTGATCCTGGAAGAGATGGCATGCCTGGACCATCCGGCCCACAGGGAGAAAAGGGTACAAAAGGCGAAATAGGTCCTATCGGAATCGGCAAAAAGGTAACAGCAGAGTTTCCAAAATCTGTACGTTATTAAAAATTTGTTTGCATATTCTATCACTCCTGATTTGAGGGTAACTTTAAAGGGAAGAAAAATGAAGGGTTGCTTCATGACAAAAGCAATCAGTGATGCTTTCTTTGCTCCATTTATAACAACGTGAAAACTTAGGAACAGGAGATGCGCCCCAAATATTTGGCTATCGTCTAAATATTTGAGATGTTGTGAGCCTTTTGCTTTACGCCATCATGATAACAGTGCCTTTAAACTTTCCGATTATATTTCATAACCACATTTTTCTGCTCCTGCTGTGGCTCACTGAAGTGATTTGAGCCATGTTCTGTACAAGTAGCAGTGCAGAGAGTTTGTAATAAGAAGGGAACAGGTTCAAATCGGACCAGAAAGCATAGAGCATCCACGTTACCTTGTATTGAACCCTGTGAACATTTGTATTGCTATCAGCTTAGCTTACCCTCTGCATATATGTGTTGAAGGCTAATGTTGTTTCTCTTAACCCCTTACCCTATAACTCGCAGCGTTTTTTTTGTGCATAATTTCTACTCTTTTTTTTTTTTAGCAGGCACGTATACAAACGTATTGTTTCTCATTGCCATTTGCTTTATTTCCCTCTAGGGTGACACTGGAGAGCAAGGCCCACAAGGGCAAACTGGTCAAGTAGGTCCAAAGGGAGACCCAGGTCTCACTGGTCAGAAAGGACACCAAGGAGAACAGGTGTGTAAGCTTCTTTGACCAGCTGGTACATTTCATAGACTTTGTCAAGTGCTCACCAGTGTCATTTAAAGTACTTTGGCAATGTTCTCAACAACGGCTTGCAAATTTTTATGTTTTTCCAAAACGTATAATTACCTCGTAGTTTATTTTCAACAGTTAATGGCAATAATGGTTGTCAGTCTAGATTCTTATATGCAAAAATAGACTAGACTTGGTGAGTGTATTCAAGTAAGGACACCACTACGTGCTTTTTTTTTCTTTCTTAGTTTTTTTATTTTTCCCTCAAGATTGTTTAGCTGAAAATTAACACACAAAAACTATGTAGCAACTGTAGAAGCAAATCTGATGAGAAGAGAAGTAAATCTGCTAATGCTGTCAACTATTAACTCCATGAGAGAATTACTTGCAATATTGTATTTATTTTCAATCTTTTTGATAGATATAATTTAGTAGACATATTTCTGCTGCTGATTTTCTCTGTTCTCACCTCTAATTTTGTACCTGTTTGATAATAGTTGCGACATTGTTGGATGTGTATGTTTTTCACTTGTTTTATTTAAAGGGGACGCCTGGTACAAACGGTCTAGATGGGCTTCAAGGAGAAAAGGGAGACAAAGTAAGTTCTCAATTTATCCTTCCCCCTTTCTCTTACTCTCACCTTATTTTTGTCTTGTTGCTCTTTATTCCTATTTTACATTCACATCTAACGGCGATTTAAAGCTATTTAGAAAACAAAACTTAATTAATTGTTCTAACGTAAAAGGTTCTAATGTACAAAAGCAGATTTGATAAATTCTATTAATTCTGTATTGTGAAGTTATGTGAAGTTAACAGGAGAGTTTGTGTATTTTGAATGTTGTCTAGGTAACAAAAATGAGGAGACATTGGCTTAACTCTTTTATTTCCAGGGTAACATGGGTCTTAATGGACCACCTGGCCCCCAAGGGATTGCTGGTGAACCAGGAAGAAATGGAAAGCCTGGTTTTGATGGTACTCCAGGGATTAAGGTACATAGTAGCAAGATAATTCCCACATCAAGATATCTTTTAATAAAGAGTTTTAGAATGTTGAAGGTATTATTTGCATCAAGAAGGGTCATATTCTGAATTATAAAGGCCATGTTGGTAGTTGGTAGCCTTTCTACTTTTTAAATATTTGAAATGTTTGATCTGAAAACTAATTTTATCTAGCCAGATGAAATACTGCAAATTAAAATGAGTGTTGTTGTCCTTAATTTCAAGCAGTGGTTGTTGTAGTAATCTGTGTAATTTCATAATTGGATCATCCTTTGTGTATTTATCAACAACATATATTAGATATATATTACATTAATGATAATAGTGGCTTCTGTTCTAAGACCTACTGTACTGGTCAATCTTATGATTAATTCTTGTTTGTGGGTCGTCTGATTTATTCCAGGGAGAGAACGGGGAACCAGGGGTGAAAGGCGAACAGGTGGGTACCATTAAAAAACTCTAGTTCTAATTCCTGCAGTAAGGGCAATCAAAATTTTTCTGAACATTGTATGGTGGCATAGTTTGTTTTACCTATATATATATATATATATAACAAGATATAACTGGTTGTTTAGATAGAACAACTGACATTTTGACATTTGCTCCCACCGAAATGGCAGGAAAATCTACCAATCTCTAAATCTGGTTCGGAGCATTTTATGTCATTCAGAGTACACGCTTAATCTCTTTGCACAGCTACGTTGGTTAGTATGTGTGTCACGTCAAATGTATATTTCACAGCAATGAGCCGAGTTGTGTCAAGATCTAGAAGAAGAATTACTTCCGATTGGTCGCAAATTACAATGACCATTTTTCAAACTCTGCTGGAATCAAATGTTTTCCATGAACCATACATTATTGAATATTATAGAAGTTACATATACCCCCCTCTCATCCAACCTTCCACCACCTGCCCAACCCCTGTCCACCGTGGCGCATCTTACTATGCAACAACACAATAGTTAATATGTCTTATGCCTGGGTTTAAGTCGTAAGCAAATTGCCAAACAATCCCCAATATATTTATTTATAGCGCTGGCGTAAGTTGTCAAAACTTCAGTGCAGACAGCTAATGTCGCTCACCACTGTAGAAATGTTGATGGCCTGGTCAGTGAGAACCATTTCTCATAATATTACATAATAATCACAAGATTGTTCTGTAAGAGGGACATCAACACTAACATTTGAAAATATTTGCATGTTTTGAATATGCAGCTTTGTTGTGTAATTGTCTCTCTCCATAACTTAGGAAACAGTTGTGGGAAGATATAAATAATAATAATAATAGAATTTATAAAGTGCAAAAACTATAAAAATATTCTGTTGCTCTGTACAATAAAAGAAGAATAAAGAGAAGCAAAGTGAATAAAACACACAAAAGATACCAAAAACCAGATTTAGACATCAAAAGCTTGTTTAAAAAAGTTTTAAGTTAACATTTGAAAAGACCAATCGAGGAGCACATTTTGAAATCAGTAGGAAAAGAATTGCACAGGCGGGGACCAGCAACAGCAAAAACTGGCTACCAATCGTGGTCCAAACACGAGGGACTACAAGAACGTTACCAGAATTGGAGCAAAGTTTTGTGGTTGACTCCCTCCCTCGTAACAAACAAGGAAGAATAGGTTATCAGGGGTCATGTCATGGAGGGCCTTATAGACTAGGAGAATCACTATCTATAAGCAACAGGTTACCAGTGAAGATTCATTAAAACTGGGTAAAATATGACAATATGTCGGATTAAGAGTAACCAGTCTAGCAGCAGCGTTTTGAACTCATTGTAATCTAATAAAAAAGACACCGTACAATAAAGCATTTACAATAATCAAATATTACAAGTTATAAAAGCGTGCTCAAGAGTCCTCCAGGCATTATCCTCAGAGAGGAGCATCTCCCTAACTTGTCTTAGTTTGAAAAGCTGGGCAAAAAAAAAGACTTACTGCATATTTTACTGATGTGAAAATCTTATAATTTTGTCAAACCATCAATCTTGATTTGCTTTGTTTTTCGTGATTAGGGAGATATGGGCATAAGAGGAAAGAGAGGCAAGAAAGGAGCACCAGGAGATCAAGGTATTCCAGGATTAGATGCCCCTTGTCCTGTGGTGAGTCAAAATCATAGGGTCTACTTTTGAAAAGCCCTCTATCTGTTTCTTGGTATCCTCTGCAAAGATTGAGCTGTTGTAAACTGTATGAAGGTGTCAGCCATGCTCCCGTATTGTAATGATTACATCGATAGCTGTCAAAGATTTGTTAAGGGCGTTTTCAGATATAGTTTACCTCTCTGAAAGGTGAGGAATTGCAGAGATGAGTCTCTTCCAATTGTAATACTAAGTAGGTCCTGATGTCTATTGACTTCATTATATGCTGGGTTGAGGCGCCTTGTAGTCTGACCCAGTAATCTCCTTCTGAGGCATACAGAAGTTATGATCAAATCAATCTTTTATAAAGTTCAGTAGATGTTCATTTCTTTGCTTTTCCTACACATACTTGATCATGTAAACCATATGAAAGATAAATTTGTGTGTTCCTGTAAATACACACAAAAGATATCAAAATAAAATGAACTGAAGAAACAAACTAAGATGACAGACAGTTGTTTCTGCATTTTACTCTTTACGTATCTTTCTTCACCCCTCAGGGACTCAGACAGTTGTTACTGCATTTTACTCTTTACCTATCTTCCTTTACCCCTCAGGGACTTAGACAGTTGTTCCTGCATTTTACTCTTTACCTATCTTCCTTTACCTCTCAGGGACTCAGACAGTTGTTTCTGCATTTAACTCTTTACCTATCTTCCTTTA
This sequence comes from Apostichopus japonicus, assembly GCF_037975245.1. NCBI lineage: Eukaryota > Metazoa > Echinodermata > Holothuroidea > Aspidochirotida > Stichopodidae > Apostichopus > Apostichopus japonicus. The sequence goes on from NC_092566.1 coordinate 2,394,428, forward strand.
CCCCTCAGGGACTCAGACAGTTGTTTCTGCATTTTACTCTTTACCTATCTTCCTTTACCCCTCAGGGACTCAGACAGTTGTTTCTTCATTTTACTCTTTACCTATCTTCCTTTACCCCTCAGGGATCAGATGGGCTACCTTTACCGGGGTGCTTCCCATCACACACCAGAAAGAACAATATATGAACAAAGAGAAATGTGCAGTATTCAGTGAAACCGCGTCGGACCGTGTTGTTGGGGACGAAGATGACCCACTCCTTAAGATAAACTTGCACCTATGGCTGAATCTCGGGATGAGATGAAGTCCAGATGGATATGTTTGATTCTACCTTGATATGTTATGTGGAAGATGTTTGACCTGAAGCAGAAAAAGTCTCCAAAGAGCAGGACGGACGGGTGTCGAGAACATGCCGGTGCATCAAGACAGAGGAGCGACCCGCGATATAAACTACGACTGAAATTTTTTTTTTATAGAGGCAAACCATGGGAAGGAGTTTAGCTGTCAGTATGCAGGAAATATAGAAACTTTGATGCAGAAAAAAAGAAAACGATGGTCAAGATTTGACGTTAGCTTCTTAGTAAAAGCTGGACCTGTAACAAAGTAGGATCAGTGTTGTTGAAGAGATGTGGATGGATGGTAAAAGGAACGGAGAGACGGACCTGTAAAAATTATGCGGCAACATCTGTCGGACAGAGAAAATAGATTATTTTGTCCTTTTTGGAAACTGAGCTGATGCGTAGAGAGGAACTCATTCTGGAACCCAATAACCAAGTCTTGTAGCTATTAACATTCATAAGAATGCTTGAAGTGTGTATTAGGCGTCCCTGACTGTAGTTTTTTTTTGTATGTTATTTTTGTATAGGCAAAGAAATATGTAGATATAATTTCAAAAGACATTGTGAATATATACAAACAAACGAAAAATCTAATTTACCAAAGAGAAGTGAATTTTGATCATTTTGGCTTCAACAATCTCTTATCTTTGAAGTTTGCTGGATTAGAATCTTTGGACGAGCGCCTGTAAAGTATCGGTAAGATTTCTGTAAAGTTGTGATCAAAGTCAACATGGAAAATGACAATGAAGTGGAGGATTTAAAATTGTATCATACTTATCAACCATAATATAGCTACATGTATGTGTTGAAATGAAATTAAAAGTGGAACTTTGAAACAAATTTCATTGTTCTAGAAAGGTCTCTCACAAGTCACAGTGGAATCAGATGAACTATAACTAATTGCTATCCAGTAATTTTGGTAAATAATGTAAACAGTTTGGCATGGTTTCCTGATGAATCTAGGTCACCATGAAAGTTGAATTTTAGTCGTGTTTAGTCACAAACTTTATCATCATGAGTGAAAATGAAAGCAAGAAATGTGGAAGAATTGAAGTAAAAAAAATGTTTCAAGTTTAAATATTGATATGACTAGACCAAACATGAGCTGCTCAAGGTCTAAGTGAACTGTTCACACAAAACCTAGGTCAATGTACAGCTGTTAAATGGACTTTAACGGAACATTATGGAAATGGCTGGAGACCAAACTAAAACTAATCGGAATATTGACTTTCAGATGACTCTAGTTGCAATGTAAGCGAAAGATTGAAAGTACTATTGGGCTCTGTGAACAAGGTGCTATTATCGTGGTGGTTTCTTCAAATTAAGACTGTTTGTTATCCTAACCTTCTCGTAGTACAAAGCACTGTTGGCTAATCTGAAAAAAATTGAAGGTAGATATTTATGACATTTCTTGCTTTTTTACAAAGTTGCATTGATATCATGTATAGGAAGGGATGTGTGTATGTTTCATGTAAGAGTCAAAAGGATATTTGCTGCATAAATGCTCCAAGGAAAAAAAAGTTCTGTTTTTATTTTAATAGGTTTTTGTAAATATGTACTGAATATTCAGTACAGTTGTATATATCTTCATAAATATTCATAAAAAAGTTTTATTTATTTAGTGCCTTAACGAAGGTGTATTTTTGCAGAGGAAAGAAGTGTGCTGTTATTTATGATGAAATGCTTTTCTATTCTCCCTCCTACAATGTCATGACAAGAAATGAATCCGAGTCACAGAGACAGATCCTTTCGGTCTATATCATAACCACGTAGGTGGCCTTATCTCTTGCCCAGGGAAAAAAATCTTACAGTAATCTTTAAAAAAAATGTCTTCTCAAGATATTTTACAGTAATCGTAAAACTTTGTTATGAGCATGATTTTCTCATGCTCACTGATATGTATTGTAACTGGTTAAGTCTTAAAGCTAATTTTGAAGGTCTAACTGCTAAGAGTGTTGCTTTGATGTATTTATTCTTGAAGCCTTTTTAGAGAGGTGGGTTCTTCTATCTATGCATCCAAAAATTATCAATAAGTTTTACCAAAATAAAAGTGTTCTGATATTTTCCTTTCTTTGTCTGAGAGATATGCAAATATTTTTTTTTCCACATATGTAGGGTTAGGGTATCAGCTAAATCATTTGAGTCAGGATCATGATATCTAATCGTCTGTTGAAAGGAGTGACACTTGTTGAAAAGACCAACACTGGTGATGCCTTATATTGATATCTGAATGGAAATTATTGTAATTAGAATATTTTAATTAGAACAGTCAAGTTAAGGCAAAAAGGGTATCTTGAATTGCTTTTATGTCTGTCTGCAGGATGCATTTCAGTAGCTACCATGCAAATGATTAGATTCATAGATGTTATGTGTTGTTGTTGTTGGGGTTTTTTAAGTCAGTTTTATTACATTTTCTGAAGTAGAATTTAAGCATCGAGGCATTTTGTAGTTAAATGAAAATGATTTTCCATCTGGAAAAAGTGGGCATATTGCATTTTTAAATATAACATCATAAAAAGAACAGATAATAGGTAAGACTTTTGATACTTGAGGCTAAATTTGTGTAACTGTAGTAACCAAATGGTACATTTGGTATACCTGTTTTTGGAGGGGGGGTGGAGGTGGAACCTTTGGTTTTGGGGAGAGAGGGGGATAAAGGGAGTAAGTTGTGGTGCATATTTGTAATATTTTATATTAACTATTCACTTTATGAAGGAATTTCTCACTCAAACTTTGATACATTTGAGGTGAATATTCTTACGATAGGAGGAGAAATTGAGACACTTGACCGCCTTTTTGTCTTAGTTTTGTTTACTTTTTGAAATTTGTCAACAAATCTCATGTGCCTCCCAGGACCCTCCCCGCCTGCTTGATAAAGGTTAAAAAATGAATGGTGAACAAGTCAGAATAATGTGTTAACAAATAGATGAAAACAATTTGCTGAAATCAACAACTAATATTTCTATTTTTATATCATATAGTTTTGTCAGATTTTTCAGGCCATGTGAAGACCTTTAGTTTTCTGTTCTTTTCTAGGTTATTCATCTTTTTCCCAAAAATTCACAAAATCTTTAACGTAAAAGAAAATATGTCCAGGGTGGTGTTGTTCAAATTTGAGACAGTTTTATTATTTCTGGTCATTTTTTGTCATTTTCTGATGATCCTCACCAAAATGTTTTGATTACTTTGTTGTTGTTTCTTATTGTGTTTAGACAAAACTGGAAACAGAAAATTGTATGTGTAATAATAAACTGTGTTGTAAAGGCAAAGAAAATGATAGCCTAGTAGGGAATTCAGTACATAAAATTATTTGTCTAGAACTCTTTAACTTGAAGAATGCTATGCAATATCTGTAGAAATAAATACATCTATGGGATTCTGGGTAATATTCAGTATACTATGCAACATGTATGGAGAAGGCTGTGACATCTATATAGTTATAAACATAAATGGGATTCTATGCAGAATGCTATGCAACAACACATAGAAAACACTATATCATCTACAGAATAATGTACAACTAAGGATTTCTATGCAACTATAGAGAACACTATGTAATATATAGATGACACTATGTAACATCTATAGAAATAAATACATCTCTAAGGGTTGCTAGGCAACATGCAAAATGCTATGCAACATATAGAGAACACCTAGCAACATGTTAGAATTGTTAATACATCTAGGAGATTCAAGGCACCATTTTGCAAACTATGCAACATTGTGTAGATTATCTGGGTCACATCTACAAAACAAATCTATTCAATATCAAGTCTTTTGAAGCTTTTACTGGTCTTTAGTTTTATCTCTAATAATTCTTGTATCAATTCAGTGTTAGGCTTGAAAAAAAAAGTATAAACATTTTTACAGCAATAAATCTGTAGATTGTTGATAATACTACTGATCATGATGCCATTATAAGCTTATAGGTTAATCCATCATGTTTGCAAATCTTGTCCCAACTTTTAGGGGGTTATGTAAACAATTAATTTTTCATTTGGCACATTCAGGGCTGAATATTTCTATCCTGTTTTCTATGGTAATATAACCTTCATGTGTTTTTGTTTTTCTAAATTCCTAATTATTGCAAAGGGAGCATAGGTTTCACTCTCTATTTATATTTGAACTTTTAACATACATTGTAGTTATTGATATGTTTTCTAATATTGTAGGAAAACTTTTATACTAGGATTATCATTTTATGCAAACAACTTTTTCCTGAAATTTTTCAGATATTGTTAATAGAAGAATAAATGTTGAGAAATTTTAAATACTTTCCTTTTATCTTTTCTCGACGTTAGAGTGATTACTGTTTCCTTTCCTCATTTGTTTTGGGAAGAGGGCAGCAGGGCTGACGAGAAGAAGGTCACGAGACTACAGCCCCAGGGTCAATAAAGGGGGGCCAGAAAATTATAGAGGTGCCCACTGCCCAGAACTTGAACTAAGGGTTAAAGAATTGTGTGATTCTCATTTGCATTATATATGCAAGGAAAATGAGTGGAAAAGGGGTCCCAGTGAAAATAATGTCAGGTCTGTCGTAGGTCAAATGTCATCCCATGCCTAAGAGAGGGCAGACTGGAAACTGCTCAGACTACAAACTTCTGCAGTAAAGATTTGTTTAACTTGATCCTCATATTATGATGAGTAAAGGGAAAATTTTCGGAAGTGTGTCAAAGCTCATTTGAATTTAGAGTAAAACCAGATTCTACATTTAGTGCTTTGTTGCACTTTGTATTCGGAATACATATTCTACCTGGTAGAAACCAGCCGTCCATGGTAGAGTTAATCAAGCCAATATCTGAAACCTTGTGCAGGCATTAACTTTCTCAGTATTTGTTCATGGTAAGCAGAAACCTCTTCCTAATGGCATACAAAAGAGTACGAGAAACATCAGTTTACGCCTTTAATTAAGCTCCTTATCTAACATAGAGATGATTCTAGATTTCTAGGCTAACACCTGCTCAGTGTTACATACATAGCGTATTTTGGTGTTGTGATCAACTCCTCAATTAAATGTACCATCAAGTTATATGTATGTAATATGACTACAGATTTATTTTCCATTGCACAATCGCGTTGCAACTCACAGAACATGCAATGTGAGAAATTGGCAATTTTCTTATTAGAGATTGCAAACTTTTATTACATAGGGTCACCACGGTAACAGTATCTTTTCTGTTCTGATTGGATGAGATATCTACAATATTTGTCATTTCTGCGACTTTTAACCAATCAGAGTTTCTTTAGTTAATGATGTAGTGGGTGACAACCAATCAGTGACATGTGTAAAGAAAGTCGTTCGGCGCTTGCGCTCTTTTTAAATTACGTATATGCTTCACACGCACGTAACTGCCCAGCGGATCGCATTTGTTGCATAGTTACGCGTAGTAAACGTACGCGTTCTTGTTTTTTGTTTGGTTTCTTTTCTTTGTTTATGCGCGCGCACACTATACTACTGTCCTGAATGTTCTAACTTCACAAATCAGTAACAGTTACCTCTATCAATTGTTTTATTCTTAGAATGATTAAGTAAGTCTCGAAAGTATAAAAAGAGGACTCAATAAGATTCAATAAGATGGATAATCGCCTAGCCGCACTTGCAGCAGGAGAAGAAATTGACCTTAATCCAGTCTACACGACGCCAGCGCCAATTCCTAGGACTCAAATGGTTATCCACGCAGACGCCGGTCGAATATTTCACCATGACGCGATAAAAACAGGTAACCTATTTTAACTCATCACAGCAAAGTTTTAGCCTAGCCTTGTGGAACTTATGTTAATATTTCACTTTCCCTGCGTACGTCCATGAAACAATCGATTAATTTATAGTCTCTTGGCAGCCTAGGTTAGTATAGGCTACACTATTTCGTTTGGCAGAACGTTAGGCTAGGGCTACTGTCGTTGCCTTGTTTCACATTAACTTACCAAGAAACTGTTTTGGTTGGTTAAGCATATTCTTGTTATGGTAACTCAAGGCACAGATTTGTTTAGCTTAGGTAGTGCTTTGAAAGCATGTTGAAAGTAATTTCGTCGTACAGACATTTTGGATACATTCACGAAGCTACATATTTTAGAAAATGGTTACATTATCATTACAACTTGAAATGAAGCTAAATGAGTCAGGCAAGTTAATCCCAAGTTTTTATTATCATCATAATCACCACAAGAAGCTGCTTTAAACTTAAATTTCACCACAAACTCTGATGTCATAGGGTATGTGTCATGGACATAAAAATAACTTAGCACTGCACATGAATTGACAGAAAGTTATGTTTAAACTGTGGTTTGTTTGCCTACCACAATACCACATAGAATTATGGAGTGTAGATAAAATTTATTGTAACTAACCTATTGTTCAGTTGACAGGAATAAAGTGAAAGCATGTAAAGCTGTTCCTCATACAGATAACTGTTACATTAAGACCTACCATAATTTTATGTTTGTGAGTAATGTATGGAGGAAGAACTCTACTCTAAATACTTTTATAGTATTTGTTGGTAATTTAGAATCGTTGAATGGCTGCACGAAACAAGTTTTGCTCACAGTCTAATGTTCAATTCACAGAGTTTGTACCTATTCTCTCTGAGGCTATGAAAGAAATCATTGATGTGTCAGAAACCAGAGATTCACCTACTAAGAAGTCTGCACATTCAATAGCTCACCCTCAAGATCATTCTCAATTTTCAAGTTATGTAACCGTAGCATTAAGTCCATGTGAGCCGATAACGTCCTGCACAGAGAAGGTTTGTTTATGATTATGGTTCTCTTCATAACTGCAAGTAGTTTAACTACTTTTAATTTTCAACAACAGGTAATACCTGTTGTTGAAAATTAAAATGAAATAATAGAAAACCTATAGATTTCACACAAAACACATATTAAGTAACATGTCATTCTTCCTAAAGGTTGTGTGATATTTATTCAGGTTAACACACTTTGTTTGAGTAGTAGAATAAATGCTTCATTCAAGTGTTTTCAATCCTAATTTTCCAACACACTTCAGTGGTACATTTTGTATATTTTTGTCCTGTGGTAATAAATTACAATTCATATATCGTCACGTATTGACAAATCTAGAAAATTAATGAATGATGAAATATTCAATGGTAGGAAACATACATGGGTAAAAGAACAGTTTTCATTTAAACATTAATTCTTACAACATATCTTAGCTGCTTGAGTGTTTCTTTGCAATCATGTTCATTTTCAATTGGGGATAAATATATTCTTTCTTGTTTCATTATGAAAGGAGAATTCTCCTCCACATGAGCAGAAAATTAGTCAAATTGCCTCAGAAGTCAATGAAAACCAAAACAATAGCAGCTACCAGAGCATCATTGTCGAAGGAAGCTCTACCGGTTGCCTAGCCAATGATTGTCAGGTTGTTACAGCAAATATTCAGTACAATGAAGAGGCATGTAATGTTAACACAATCACAGTGCCAGAAAATGAAGCACAAAGTTCTCAATCATCTGTTAACGTTGTCACCCTGAGACCGTTGTCATCATCTGATTCCATTGGCCATGGAGTCAACATAGACACACCAATTCTCAATGGGTACCAAAAGCCGAAGATGAACATTGTGCAACAGATTGTTGAAGCCTACAAAGTCAGTAACAAGAAAGAAATGCATCCGTCCGAAGTTTATGAAGAGGTTCAGTGAGTATTTGTTTAACATTTCATAGAGTGACGTTGCCCAATTTGGTCAAATGCAAACTAGTTACTGCAAACACAATTGTAATTACCTTATAACAGAAAAAAAGGCAGCCAAACATCTTCTGTCCATTTACCAGAACATTTGATGTACATGTAAGAACTCCAGTCATGATGAAAGTGGGTACAGTTATACACCTTAACCACTGGTCTGGGTTTAAATACGGTAATCAATGTCAAAATGACAGGTATTTATGCATCTCTGTATATTGTTACTACTTTAATAAAGCAAATATGAATAATGACATCATGAGAATGCAGTTTATTTAATGTTTTTCCCCCATATATTAGCTCACATATTGTACCAATTCAATTCCTTGTTTGTCTTATTTCAGGAGTGTATTTCCATACTACAGACACCTAGACAAAAAGAAGAAAAAGAGCTGGATGGTAAGGCAACATAGGCCAGGTGATTCATCGAGATGAGATGAACATTGAATGTCAATATGTTACAAGATTAATTACAAATGGATCACTGAGAAAAAGGTTTTGTCTTAGTCAAAACTTCTTTCTTTTCGTTTGCTCCATTTTTTCAAAAGACAAGTGGAAAATATTGACAGAAACATGAAATCTTTCTTATAAAATGAGAATTAACTGCAGGATTTAAGACAATTATTTTAGGTATTATGTTAAAACAGAATGGTGAAGCAGACCATATACCTAAAACGATCTTTTTGGTCAATGAAATTTTTCATCTTATTTCCCCAGCTTCTATGAAATGTGAAGCTTTTCTTATAAAATAAGAATGAACCACAAGATTCGAGACATTTTTAGGTATTAAGTAACTGGTGAACAAGACCATACTTGAAAAGATCTTTGCATCTATGAACATTTTTCATCTTGTTTCCCCAGCTTGTAGGAGGAGCAAGTGGAAATAAAAATGTTATCATTGCTTGATTAAAAATCAGTTTAGAAGTGAGCCATGCATTTGAAAACCTAAGCTTTGCTATCATGCATGTGTCAATGCATGCGTGTAGAGTGATTAACTAGTTAAGCATCATATGCTATTTCTTTTGTTTTAATTTTCTGTTTGCTTTTTTGAGGAGGCATTGAGGGGTGGGGCAAAAAGGGTGATGGTAAAATAGAATATCACCTTTGTCATTACTTACAGAGCTCTGTCAGACATGCCTTGACTTCATCTCGCTTCAAAGGAAGAAGGGTTCATGATGATAACCCCAAATCAATCATTCGTAAAGGTAGCCTGTGGTCGTTGAACGATAACTTTAATGCAGACAAAAACATTGGAGTAAGAAAGAGGAGCCACTCTCTTCGCAAGGGTAGCTCAAGAAGGAAGCAAAAACTGGCAGGTAGAACAAGAAAAGATCTTGAGGACATCGAAAATTTCAGCCACAAGTCTCCACAATGGTAAACACTCTCTCCATCAATCAATTAGCCTGGTTTGGTTCAAATAAAGTTTCCAGAGTTTGTTAAATTCTATTCCACTGCACTCATACACTAGGGGAACACTGAATATTTAGAAAACCAAATGGAGGACATTGAAATATGCTATTTTTCAATGTACCTGTTTGGGTAGACTATGACTTATCAAATCTTAAATCTGACTGTACCGCTCTTTTCATCATTTTTATTCAGCTGCAGTAAGTTGGTTAGCATTAAAGAATAGTATAACATAAGAGGGTGGTAATAGATATTAACTTTGCTGGTTTTCATTAGTCTATATCCTTGAATCATTTTAGGTCTTGAATGAAAATTTACAGATTGCGTTTTCTTTTATTTCTTCTTGAACAGTACGGCACCTCTACCAATATATCCTCCATCTGGTCCTCAAATGACCCATATGCAGTCCACATTTGCGCCTGCAGCTATGGTGTTTCCGAATTATCCTGTGATGGGCTATATGCATCACCAGTCTACACCTGCTGTTTGCCAACATCCAGTGCCTGGGCAGTCATGGATGACTATGCAACCACATAAACCAGGAGGTAACATCAACATATTTACTGTGCAAAGACCTAAAGGCACAATGCAGAATGAAATGAGAGAAAATCTTGATAAATGTGTTTAATATTCATATTTTATTAAATCACTTACGATACCCTGTCACCATCTAGACAAAACAAAATAAAAATATTGGCATTTTCATCATTTACTATGATATATGTTATTGTCATGTTCCAGATACTGACCAGTGTGCACCTCAAAATATCTTCATGCCCCCTCAGCAATTACAACAGTCAACGTCTAGTGTCCAAAGCCACCCCGAACCTGTCAATGTGATTCATCATTCAGGTGAGACTTTTCTACTGATGATCAAACTTTAAAGACATATTTCACATATATGTTCTCCCAGTACAAATATAACTATTCGAGATCTCAAACACTTTTACTCAATACTAAAACACATTTCTGATTGCTTATACTAGAAATTTTCTATTTTTCTTTAGTTTGTTTTTAAATTGTGAATGTTATGATAAAGGTTTCATGTTTCTTCATGTTTATGTTTGCATAGTTAAACCACTGTCAAGGAATGAGGAGTTGGCTCTAATACTTCAATTTACATTGCTTCCTTGTGTTTTTAGGGTTTTTTTCAACTAGAAAACTTTCTAGGGATGAGATGGCAAGTAGCACTAATGGTTTGTCTAAGATTTTTACTTTTAATTTTTTACTTTCTCACTTTTAACTTTCTTTCCGCTTCTTTTCTACATCTTTTTTTTTCCCTTCAATTTCAAACAAATTGAAATCCTAGGTCAGCATTACGAAATGCAAACTCAAGGAGGAGATGGTGGACAAGTTGTTTACCAGAATGTGAACATGGCATCTAATAGCAACAATAACCAGTCCTCACAAATACACAACATTCCTCACTCTCAGCATGTAAATCAACAAACAATAGTACATCAGAATGGCTATCAGAACAAGGCTGTCCATTACCAACCAACACAACTGCAGGCATCACACAAAACCCCAGGTTTACACCCACAACCTGTGGTTAATACCAGCCAGCCACAATTGCTTACCACACTTCAGCCTCCAAATTATGGTCCAGCATTGGGAAGTACTTGGCAAATGCCATCTGGTAATTTCACAAACTACCCTCAGAACCAACTGACATACGGAAATTCACAGACAGCAATGAATTGGACCTACGGACAACCTGGTCCTCAGCCAATGGCAACAGGTCATCAACAATTTGGTGTTCATTGTTCTTCAGCGATGTCAAGTAAGGTAAAATGTCAGCATAATCTCCATATAAATTTCTCCATTGATTAATTCATACTAAGCTATGTGGTCTCCAAGTCCTAGTAGAAGATTCACTTACTGAATGCTACCCCTCACTGACTATATTACTGAAATATTGGCCATTCATGACATCATCAGTTTTCCATACCATGACTGCATAGGGTTTTAGCTATTAAAGCAACAAGGGTTTTGTTACAGGTAAATAAGTCTCTTCACTCATCAAATTTCTTAGTTCTCTTTAAAAAGGTTCTAAACTTGACCCAATATTTGCACTGCATGTACTTTATGTTCAGGCTTTCAACATATAAGCCACAAAAGGCAAAAAAAACCCCAAAAACTTGTGTGATACCATTTCTAAAAACGTGTGGGTCACTCCTGTTGCCTTGGGTATTCTTCCTGAGGAAGAACGTACAGATGGAAAAAGATGGACTCTAATTGGACTATGCCACTAGATACTAAGACCACTTATTAAAGGAGACACAAACCCAAGCATCATCTTTAGTTTATATTATAGAGACCTTTGTGCATGGAATCAACTCCCCTTAATAGCTGAGAAAAGTATTTATCCATTAATAGCAGATATTCTAGTTTAAATACTATGTCTGGAAGCAGCTGTCATTTGGAATCAAAGATGTCATAGAGCCACAAGAATCAGTAACATTTTACTTTTTGTTTTTCTTTTCATATTTTCAAGGTAGAACATTCACAGTGTTGACACTGAAACCCAATGGTATCGTTAGGACATGCTAAGAGCTTCAGTATGTTAGATTTGGAATTTACGAAACACGTTTTTATTCAGAAAAAATGTAAGACACAATGAAAATTTAGGCAAATGTGGCTCCATGAAGTAATATTTAGACTTGTTCAAGTCTTCTACCTTGTAACGGAAAGGAACATTAAATCTGTGATATATCCTAAATGCATTCAGGTTTCTTTAGTTGTTTTAGGAGGGTGTTTGTGATAGTTTATTTCTATCATATATTTAAGATAATGGTTGGATTTGTTCCTGTTAAACTAAGTCAGCGATTATTTGAAACACATTGTATGAACACTTGTAAAGATTTGTAGGAAAAATAACAGGCTAGTACAACAGCAAAATTATGTACATCAAATAAAAACAGCCTGTATTATCTTTATCACATGAATCATGTGATGGTGAAATTGCCCCCAGTACTATCAATGAAATCATTTTGAAATTTGAATCTGAATAATTGTATTGACTGTATTATCTAACTTTCTTGACCGAAAATTATAGTTTGATCCATAACTTATACAAAACTTTACAAGGGACCTTTTTCATTGTAATGTATGTAACAAATGGATAATTTCAGTATATGGGTGCATGGAGTTCTGATTGACAAACCTAATAAGAGTTAGTCTTCTTCGACCAGTGCTTTGAAGGTTATGCTGCTCTTCATCTTTAGACAATTGCATTGAAGAATGGTGCTAAACTTTATTTTTTCAACTTTTGCTTGATTTATCTTCCCACTTGAAATTGCAAGCTCCCTGTTCTTATATTCAATACATTTTTACTTTCATTTGCAGAATATAAATGGAAGTAACACCAGTTCAGATGCTGCCATTCCCACATCAATATATCCTGCAGTACACTACAACTCCCAAGGTCAGGCAATTGATGCTGTGAGGTCACCAGGGGTAGCCTATGGCAACAACCTACCATCATACCCTTCAGGTTCATTTCAAGGTGTTCATCTAACTGCAGCAGGTGGCCAATGTGTCAACCAGTTTGAAAATTCCTCTGTAGAAGCTACAATGGAAACTAAAGAATGAATCATTGGTATTAGCAGTTACTGAAGACGATAATATAACAGTTTGTCAGAGAATTTTATCTTGTAGGTCTACCTTGTCTTTATTAATGTGAAACACTAACTTTAGGAAGGGTGTAAATTTGGAAATAAGATGTATTCTATATATATTTAAATACTATATTTATTACCATTATATTTATTGTGTAAAATATTACCCTCTGAGAGGATGTTTAAAAATCTAGTGAGAACATATTCTAGTGATATTCTATAACAGCTTCAATTTTTCGTAAAAGTGGAATGTTCTAAGAAATGTTTTGTATTTTATGTTAATGCAAGTTGCCAGATGGCCATTTTAAGTTAGGTCAATTTTGCTATGCAGGCTGCAATGACAAGCTCATGCTCACTTGCAGTATACATCAGCATTAAAGATATAGGAGTCTCAATTTTAAATTTAAATTAAAGGAAGGTGCAATATATCATAGTCCTGGTTGTCATGGTACTGAAAGCTCAAAATCAACTTCATTCTGGTTTGATATGTTGGAAGGACCGCATGACTTTTTTTTTCAAGTTTCTTCAGAGATATTAATGATACAGAGATTTGTGCATGGCTATAGCTATGATGTTGTTTCTCAGTATGCTAAGTTGCCATTCATAGTTTTTAGATATTTAAATTCTTGTTTATTCATTTCAGGTTTAGAGTTGTTTCTCTCCTTTTATAAGTTGTCTTGTTTAATGTAAAATGAAAATTTTTGTATTTTACCCACTAAAATAATAATTATTTTTGGGGTTGTGTTCTATTTTGAACATGAATTTTGATGATTTATTTCATTCCTATTTGAGTGTTATAAAAAAATGCAATGTTTTTGAAGTTCACTTACTATTTTCCAATCCTCTTAACTTGCCATTAACAGAAGGCCTGAAATGTTGTTCATACAAAGAGCAACGAGCCATATTTTCATAGAAATCTGTGTAATTTGAATCAAAACCTCTAATGAACTTTCTGACATTTAAGGGATTTTTCACTCTACCTACATATTAAGAAGCAAATAAAATTTTACATACTGTACCTTGTTTTTATCTGTATTTTGCAAACTGTCTTGCCTCTTTCTGATGCACAGGTTTGTTTACAGTGGCACATTTCCTGTCTTGTGAATACATATATATATATGTTTATATATATGTTTATATATATATATATATATTTATATATATATATATACTGTAATAAACATAGTAAATAAACCAGAACAGTGTGAGAAAATATATATTTGATCCTCAAACAATGATTGTACTTCTTGACATCTCCTTTTGATTCTCTGAAGGCAACAGCTAAGGTTCTTAACTTTTATCAACCTGTCGAAAAGGCTCTGAAGATTCTATAGAGGATGTTACTCGCATCATTGAGCTGTTTGCGGGGGGAAATGTGAAAGCTGTGTGTCGACAGTTACCATACTTGAAATAATCAGTAATCACGTAACTCTATCAAAGTGAGGGCGTTATTTTTATATGAAATTTTCGTGCTCTCATGATGTTTGCACTACTAAGAACGAGCGAAAGCATGACACTGTCTATTCAATCGTCTTCGGTATCATTCAACATCTGGAACGATGTGATGTTTGTTGTTGTTTTTCACACCAAAATAAAATTGGTCTTTGGTGAGGTACTGTTCAGTATTATCATGCCCTTCATAGATGTTTAACAGTGAACTCGTTTTGTTCAAGTTAACAGTGTGGTGTCTACGTTGTAACGTCCATTTATTTACACGTTGCATAGAAAACGTACGCCTTGCATATAAGTGCATTGGAAGCACCCCCTCCCCACAAGTGACTTCAATCAACCGGTATTCACATGAGATCGTACAAATTACCAAAAATAGAAAGTGTGACTAATTACTAATTAGCCTACTTGGTTTATGTGTCAATGTTGTTTTTGAACATACATGTTTCAAACTCACTCAAAGGTATGTGCAGTGAAAACAATGCCATCACAGTTCCACAAGGCGTATATGTCTATAACCGGTTCACGGTACTGTCTTTAAACAAGGTCCGCTTTGTTCGAGGGGTCCAAGGCACAGCTAATTAAAGTTGCGGCGCCGACTGATTCTTGGTCGCGAAAGATGATAGTTTCGTTTCAAGGCCCCTGAGCTTCCGTCGCCGGTTCAAGGCACACTAGAATCGGCCCGGGTACAAATGTATGCCTATGTGCATGATATACCACCTCCAACTATAATAATTTCCGAGCCTATTCGATTATTAACTTTCACCGAGATAGACCAAATTTAATGCTGTTCATCTTTTATATTTTTCCATCTCTAGTTATGGTTTGCGTCACATTTTCAGATCACGAGCGGCATTCTACCATAAATGTTTTGGATACCTTCCTTTCTTGACTGGCGACTACCATACTTTAAACCTACTGATCAGAGTTCAACTGTAGAAAACACTACACCTTACCCTTCTTACATATATATTGAATTCATAACAAGGAGAAAAGGAACTTTTGTGGGGGACAATGGTTTTAAAACTTCAAGCTAAGTCAAGTGAATGGTTTCTTTCAAATGTTGCTTGAGCCGCATGACGTGTTCTGTTTATTCAAAACTGTTAACTACACGTGGGTTAGTGTGAATGGGTGTATTTTGTATTCATTAGTACCCGCACGTACCTCTCCGCTTTATATTGTAATAACAATTCCACGAACAAGTTTGTCCTCAATAGTACTGTGTAGTTTGGCCCTTAGAAGAGTGTGGCGTATTATCAGTTTCACGCGACAGGAACAAGCAAAAGCTCTAAAAAACATGTCAAAATCAATCATCGTGATATTCTTGGTTGCTTCAACCTTTGTATTGCTCTGCAGCTGTGGGGACAAATTCGACAAAGATGATAATCGAGTTGACAAAGGGCCAGAAAGGATCGAACCAAAGTTTAGACACAAGCAAGTGAACAAAGTTTGGGAAAAGGCCTTACGAGTAAGTTGCAATAGGAATTACAGTAACAACTTGCAAAACTGTGCAAACAGTATGTAGCATAATGTAAAACGTCAACCTTAGTTTGAGACGCTAGGCCAGTGCACCAACACTACGGTTTATTGCATCCTAGTTAGTAGGCCTAATTTTAGCCATACCACTAGTAGTAGTATTTAGTATGTCCTGTGCAATCATATTAGTGATAACAAGAGTTAGCCAGTGCCAACCTTGCCATGGACCAATTGCAGGTTTTCTATGTCAGTTAACCCAATGTGTGATTGTCGCTTCAGTCAATGTATCAGGGTTTTAGTCAATACATGTGTGGACTTGTTTCAACTGGTGTTTTGGTGGTTGTAGTCCTTGTACTTAAAAGGGTTTCAGTAAATTAAGTACTGCTTTCAGTTGTGGTTTAGGTACTATTCATATGACAAGCCATGCAATACGTATATGGGCATGCAGGCAGCTTCTGTAATAGTTCTGTGCATTACCTTGAATTTATCTCCCAAATGGTCATGTTAAAGAAGCTAAGCTGAAAAGGATAGCCAACAAGTACTGTATGAGTACCTGAGCTGAGGAAAGTTGATTCGGCCAAACTGATAAGGACACTGATCATGCTCAGAGGCCACAGCCCGCAGTATCATTGTGCAAATAGATGAGAGTATGTTTCCACAATTGTAAAACAAAGGGTGTGTGCCAAGGGAAACCAGATAAAAATTAGTCTTCAATATGGTCAGATTAGGCAGTGAAATACGCTCAGACCAGTCCTGACATGCATGCTGCCATCACTCAACAGCTGGGAGTCATCCACCAAACCACAAATTGCTCTTTATCAAACCTCTGTAGATCCACAGACTAGCTTCTGTACTCAAGATATTGAAAACTACTGGGCTATTAACCCTTATATTTGGCAATCCATGATGGGATGGAACGGATATCACCTGCCCAGGAACCCAGGCGAACAGATGTGGTGCCAACAATACAGCTATGATACCTTCGAAAGTATATACCCACACTCACAGCAGCTGCAACATTTTTCATAATAATTTCTATGCATACAACGTTAGATCGCCATTATTTACTTTTTTCTATGTGGAAAGGGTATATAGTTCCATCTATTCAAGTTGGCAATCTACCATGCATTTCTGACAATAGTTTTTGGGACTTTGTAATTATACTTAACTTCAAAACAGAATGGCAGGAAGGTGTTAGGAAAATGTAGAAACAGGAAATTGGAATAGTTGAAATATTCGACCCTCATGGTTCGGGTGTTAATTATCTTAATTTCCCCATATATTATACAATATATTGTAACAATACTGTTTTTGTTTCTTTGTTATGTGCTGTTCAAATGTACAAAAACAATATGCTACCAATCCAGTGCTAAACATATCACCATACTTTCCAAAACTACTTACAATTAAAACAAGTAGACACTTGACATACAGTATGTAGGCCTACTAGGAAACCTTTCAAATACCTGTCACAATTTTTAACTGATAAGGGGTGATCATACAGGAGGAGGTAGGAGGGTTAAAGTCCAAGGAAGGTACTGGAGATATCCATGGGATCTGCTACTTTAACATAAGAACAATGCATATTTAATCCACCAATTGACAATAATTTCTCACGATAATTTAATCATGAAAATTATGTGAAATATTATTTGAAATTCAGCACACTATGAACATATCAGATCTAATAAAACGGTAAATTATGTTCATGTACTTTTTTTTTCCATCGCGTTCTCACCTGCCTAAGTTGCCGTCTGTAAGCACAGTTTTCAAGGTTTTATGGACTGTCCATACTGTACCTGTTGCTGAGATATATGTTAAGTGTTTCCTATACTTACACAGCAGTTTGTGGACAAGGCATATATCATATGCTTTTCTTTCATTATGAATAGTAAAGCATGTTTATACAAATATTTACAAAAGGATAGTGTTGGGCAATCCTCTTGGATACCACTTGACAATGCCACATGTGGGTCATTCTATATGTAAGGATAGTTTGTGAACTTTTTCAATGTGCTGTGCATATAGTCTTGCTTTGACTAGTATTAATTCCATAGTTTCCCCTGTATGAGTACTGCATGGTCCTACATCGCTTTACTATCATAGAAGCCTTTATGAATATTACCATGCTTTTCATAAGTGATACTGTAAATGTTTAGATTAATTTTTATTCTTTTGTTTCCACAGAAAAATCTGAACCAGAATAAACTAGAAGATTTCAGGAAACAACTGAAAAAAATAGATGAAAAGTATTTGCAGAATAAGAAAGACATGCAGTCTTCAGATACACCAACAGAGCAATTTAAACAACAAGAGAAGATAATAGATGGACACTTACAAGGTAAACAGAGGTTATTAAAAAAAATATTCAAGATTTAGTAATTATGAATTAGGTCATTGCAGGGAATGCCTAACCTCTCCCCAACCCCACTCTACCCCAACTAACTCTCAGTAGGTTCCAGCTGGGATTGCAAAACCTCTCCCACACCCCACCCTACCCCAACCAACTCCTCCTCTCAATAGGTTCCAGCTCGGAATGTCTAACCTCTCCCCCACCCCACCGACTTCTCCCCCTCTCAGTAGGTTCCAAGATCAACATATAAGTTGAAATTGATATAAAGCTTCCTCTGATTCTGCACACAATGTTGTCGTTCAGCCAAGAGCTGATTTTAATCTGGCATCTGGTCGTCGTAAAACCAACCAGAAAGCTTCTTTGAGGTATTTTCAATTGTGTCCACTATATAAGTGAGTTTAAGCTATGAGCATCTGTGACAGTGCATCCAAGTCTCCAAAATGAAAATATATTGGAATCATACCTGAGATTCTTCTCGTAATTATCACAGACGAGATCTTTTTGAACATAAGTAGCCAGGAATTTGCCAAGGGAAGAGCGAAACTGTAGATTTGGCATTGCAAACTATCTAAGCGTAGCGCCACGATGTTGACGCGAAGCGTACAAGAAAGTTTTGGCTGAAAATGCCTCCCAGATCGCCGGAAATGGCACTTCCCAGGCCTTGCAAGTTGCATCTTAGCATTTCCTCTTTTGAAAGTACTAGGGATATCATAAAAACATTAAAAAAAATTTTTAAAAATATGCTCAAGGGGGGACAGCTGCCCCCTTCCCCCCCCCTTGGCTACGTGCCTGAGCACATATGTTTATTGTTACAATGCAATTCAAAATCTTTGAAGAACTGTAAACAGGATAGCTGCTGTATCTACGGTAATGTCGGGACCAGTATGACAACACCCTCTACAAAAATGCTAACTACATTGTTGTCTGCCAAATAAGAAATGATCAGATCAGTACACAGTGTTGCCCACCTGTCAACATTTCAGAATGTCAACTACTATTTTGTAACTTATCAACACAAAGTTCATACGAATTGATTAAATGCTGTTTAAGTACCATATAATAAAGGAATCCTTTTTTACTGTGTGAGCCTACTCTGTTCTCATCTTCAGATGCCATGGTTAGGTTTGGTATCGTACCATCGAAAGACGGCTTCTTTGCAGACAAAGGACAAGTGTTCCGTGACAGGAGAGTCAACGACTTGTGGGCTTCTGCTCTTAACAGTAAGTATACTACATCTTTCCTCGCAATTCACTATAGTGAGCTTTCTGTAGTTTCTCTGGTCCCTTTGAGTTCTGTTCTTTGCTCTGTTTTGTTCTGTTGTGAAAAACATCTAGTTGGTTCTTTGAATGGTAGATTTGGGAGGAAGTGGGCGGTGCCCGTGAAGTGGGGGCGCAGTGCTAAAACGTTATAATCGTGTCGTTTAGGTAGATGGGAAAGTAGTTGATGGTGAAGACAGGTAAGTATGGTCACTCATAAGTCCCCAATCCAGTCAGTTTTGGGGGTTTCTGCTCTGTTTGGCCTGTTTCTTTTAATATTCTGTGCAATACTTTCAAACTGTAATAGTGTCACCAATCTTGTCCTTCACTGCACATAAAACACCAGTAGTTTCTATATTACATCTTTGTCTCTCTCTCTCTCTCCTTCTCTCTCTTCCAGATGGTCAGTTTTCTGACGATGAATTGGAAATTTTAAAGAAAGATCTCCTTGCACACCAGGTAAAGGTTGAAGAGTTTCAGGCTGCCATTAAGGACCACAAACAACCAAGTGAGTTTGAACTACTAACAGTCAGGATGTCTTTCTCTCTGCAAACCAGAGGAAAAGGCAAAACAATTTTTGCCATCAAAAAAATGAAAAAATGCTGTGCCAATTGGTTCTCGTTACCACAAAAGCACAGCTTAAAAACCGTGCATGCTGAACAGCCCACCCCTCCCTCCCCCAAGTTTTAACAAGTTCAATTATCAGTGTGAGGTAAGGCTTAAAAAGGTATACTTTTTTACATCCATTGACCTTGCAAGCCTATGCCAAAACATGTCAGTTTGAGCAAGTTTATTGTTGAGTGTAGCAGCATTTTAATATTACTCAAACCACCAAAAATTTATGAATGTTTTAATTTGTCAATTTGAAATATTGGAAAGGGAGCAAAGAAATAAATGTTTACAGACACAATATCTGAGAGTAATAAATAAATTGATTACTGCTGTAGCCCTGTTGTAGTTGTGTGTTATATGCAGTCATGTTAGCTAATACTACCAGCTAATTTGCATATTTTTTTTTTTTTTTAAATTGCCAAAATTTTAGTGCCAAATGAAAATGAAGTCGGTGCCGGTGACAAAGACAAGGTAAACCCTATGGAGAGGAGGGCAGCAGACATAGACATGAAACTAAAGCACAGAGATCTGACCCAGGACTTCCAGCGTCTGGCAGTTAAGGTCATCCCCGATGAGGAGCGAGGAGGATTCAACGACCATAAAGTGGTACAACTCTGGCAGGAAGCTTTGAGAGCCGACTTTGATCCGGAGGAATTAGAAAAGCTTCGGGTATTGTAGCTTTTGTTTTTTGTTCTTCATGTGCTGACATTCCCCAGCATATTGTCCAAGATTGATTCAGAGTGATTCAGATTTGATGCCAAGTTTCAAATTACAGTTCCCGATTAACTTCACGTTTGCTCACAAAATAGCCATCAGACATTGTTCTTGTTTGTGAGAGAGTATACCCTTATATATGCCTGACACTGTGTGTTTCTTAAGATACAACTGAGTTGGGACAATTTATTTCTGTGCTTAGCTTTCATGTTCTGCTTCAAAGCACTGGTACTGTCAATAATAGCAGTATGAATATCAGGTTTCTATCAAATAAAATTTAGGAATTGTTCGTACTGTCAGTACAAGTGCTTTGTAGTATGATAAAGGCAGCGAGTATGGAACAGTATTAGCATTAGGGAATTGTGTCAACAATGACAAGGCAGTTTTTATGAATTATTCATAAGATGTAACCCAACTGAAACCTTGGTAGTTATTAAAACTCAAGAACTCTTGTGAGAACACAAATTCATATGAAAGAAAGCTCAACTGAATGAATTTTTATTGGCTTCATAAGAAATAAAAACTCTGAAAATTGTTATTACTTAATGTCTAAAAATGAATCCTTATTTAAGTTTTTCTTTATAGTGTTGGAAAATTGGAATACAGGATACATTCTGTATAGATTCCTTATGTAGGGTTTGTTCTGTGTACACATGTATGATGTAATGTGAATACAGGCTATACCAAAGCAGTGTCAAAGTCTTATCTGTTGACGTTATGTGACCTGCTACGGATAGGTGTGTCTCGGTGATTAATATTTAGCCAGATATTTCATTCCTAAACAGCAGGAATGACTATTTACCAAGTGTTAATGTTGATTTGCTCACATAGTAGCTTCGAATGTTAGTACAGTAAACAGAGGTAAGATTATGGCACACTGTGACGTAGATATGTGTCTTACCCTGAAAGGCTTTACTTCATGATAGAAATTTTGTTTTGTTTTATTGGTTCAAATCCTTGCTAACACCGCTCTGTTTCTCAATCCCATACTTTGCAGCAAGAGTTGAAAGAATTTGAAAAGGAGATAGAAAATAATGACGAACTTCACAAGAAAGTCTTACATGCTGAGAAAGATCACTTGACTTCAAAGAATAAGAGCAATTTGAAGGACCCTGAAGCCATGAAAGAGAAGCGAGGAATCTTAGCATCTGCTCGAGAGGAATTACAGACAGTGAGCAAAAAGGTAAAATGTTAAACTCTCGGAATCACTCATAAATTATTTGTGTAGTTTTAGTGTGGACTTGAGTTACAGTTACACAAGCCTAGTACTTACCAACCAGCTGAGGAGTCAGTTTATAATTTAAAGATCACTGGTATTGTTCCCAAATATGCTAGAAAGTCAAAATAATGGTCACCCATGCTGAAACTTCACCAAGTATTTAAGTGCAACTCTCAAAGCATTCCCCCCCCCCCCCCCCCACCAGAAGACATTTAATTTGTTGATTGAACCAGGTAAAAGTTATGAATAATTAAAAGAACCTTTAAGATAGTAATTTTGAAATATTGTAGCAACTTTTTGCCTGCTAAAGTGATATTTCTGTGAAAATTTGGGCAATATGCTATTATTTTTTGGGGGCACTGCAAACGAATAAAATAAACTGCATTAATCTTGTCTGATGAGAATCAGTAGTTCCAGAAAAAACTCAACCTCAGGTAATTAGACTAATTTTCTAAGCTTACCTGACTAATCTGATGTTGATGTTGTGGAGTTTTGACACAGTTCACACTCCATGCTTTCCTTATCTGTCCAAGACGATTTTAAATGTATCATTGTTGGCACTAACTTATAACAAACTCAAATTCCAAAGTTGAGGGCGACCTCACCAGTACGCCCTTCCATACTGTTTACATTTTTTCGGGTCAAATTGTTACAGCCCTCCCCCCACCCCCCCCCAAGCTCAATTTGGGCCCCTATGCCCATGAACACATTATTTCAGCAAACAGAATAATGTAGTTTACACACATTGATAAAACTCTGTTGTCCTGTTCTTAGATTAACACAATATAAATTATAAAATGGCTTCCTTCTTCGTTTTCTTCCACTTTAGGTTACAAATTTGATGAGAAACTTTAAGGACAAGCTGGGAAAAGCTGGAAAGAAGAACGAACTTTAACTTTTGTAGATTTATTAATGGTGTATTTTCCTCTGTCGTATTCTGTAGTCTCTGAAGCTGCCTGTAACACTTACTTCTGTTTATATGAAATGTATAAAGTTTAGAATGGCTTATATGGAACATGTAAAATAACCAAGATCCATCCCAAAAATATCTTAATTTTAAGTAATAAATGTCAGGATTAATAGAATAATTGTTCACTTGTTTTCCAATCCGGTAATATAATTTTCGGGCTGATTTGTTTTATATCTTCGTTATGGAAACCACCCACATTAGTTTAATACTTGAAAGCCAAAATAATGTGCAGAAATAGTTTTTGTTATAGATTTGGCTTTGATACTTTGTGTGTGGTGTCGACTTAGTGACTTAGTCACTCTTTTTTATATATAATATCTTTTTCAAAGACAGATTTATTTTACACAGAAGATTTTTTTGTACTTTACTATCAAGGAGTGGCTGTGACATCTTTATTGTCTTCCAGTGGGACTATGGGAAGAGTGAACAGATTTGTAAGGGGGATGACAAACAAACAAGTCTATTGTTATTCTGCTCCCAGGCCTCTATTTACATTCAGTCCCTTTCTATATGAAAGATGCAGACTGACAGCAGGCTAAATATTGTTTGACAGAAATAAATAACAAAATAAAAACCATAAAATTCCCTTCCCATCAACTCTGAAAGATGGTACGACATAATTGAGTTTTTGCAAGGTTCCTCTAACATTTTTATTATTAAAATTTTTAATAGAATGTTAATTGGAGCTATTTATATCAAAGTGATTTTATAATATATCTTATGAGATATTGATGGTGCTATATTTTTCTTGTACCTGCTTTGTGGTTCATTCCTCTGAGGTGGATCTTTGTGCAAATAAAAACAAATGAT
The DNA here is from genome assembly GCF_037975245.1 of Apostichopus japonicus. Lineage (NCBI taxonomy): Eukaryota > Metazoa > Echinodermata > Holothuroidea > Aspidochirotida > Stichopodidae > Apostichopus > Apostichopus japonicus. The sequence continues at coordinate 2,418,353 of NC_092566.1, forward strand.
CATAGGTTGGAAACCCTAAGTGAAGACTTGCTCCCTTTATCTGATGATTAATAGTTGTATGATTAATGGTTGTATGTTCCTGATTAGTACAGTCCACAATTTTTTGCCTCACATCTTGCTGTATATAGGCCTTCACCAGGAGTGGAGATTAACTGCAGCACCGAGACATTGAAAATATGTATTCTTATTTATCGATCACCTCTGCCAGTTGACACAGTCCAATCAATTTCAAAAGAAAGGTAAAATATTGATATCATTCAGTGTTGTTTGTTAGTATCTTTATTTGTTTGTAGGGAAGATTGTCTGTTGAAGTACTTCAAAAATCATTTTTGTACATAAAACTATTCAGTAAAAATTTAAGTCAAATTGTGAATTTTGCTAGAAGTAAGCACATGTTGTCCTGTAAATGGGGCCATACTGGAATGTATGCAAGAAAGTCGATCAATGATTTCCCACAAAGGTGTTATTTTTTATACTTTGTCAGTAAGTACATATATCGTACACAATTTGTCCTTCCGTTGTATTTTGTAGATATAGGACTGGTTCAACTTGGTGGTTTGAAGAAGAAATACTTCTGAAAGGATAGAGAAAAACTAAATGGCAATGTAACCCATACTTTGTGCAAAGTTTTGTAGTGGATATCCAATTCAACAATGTCTACCTAGAATAAGCTATACCACCTTAAATTGTTTGTTTCTTTTAATCAAAATGGAGCAGTCACCCAAAAACTTTTCTATATTCAAAACAATCACGTGCAAAAGAAGCAAATCCGAAATTTTTCATGAAATATTCCAGACATTTGCCTTCCTTATTTGAAATGAGACTCAACTAGCAGTATGGATTATCTACTAAAATCAAACCATAAACTAGTTTGAAGACGTCAATTGAAATTTCTAAATGGATAAACAAGATGTGATAACTATTGTGATCTTGACATTGATGAGGCTTTCTGTCAGATACGACAGTATGAAGCTGAAAACCTCTACGAAATATTGTACTTTGAGGCTGAATTTAAAATGCTTACAATCAGAGCATTGCTAATAAAACACCATTGCTCACAAGTCAATACCATATTATTTTATCTACATCTTATCTATGATAGCAGGAAACATTTGCCTGATGTCACTGCTGTACAGTCCATTTCTGTGATAAGCACCATAAGGAATGTTTGATTCAAATAGCTGTGTCATTTTGTTATAGAAACAATTATTTTTTTTAAAATATGCATGAAGAGAATTGTTGTTCCTACTCTGGGTTTAAGGAAGGTTGGTGGACATTATGATATTGGTCCTTTTCCAACACTTTCATAAGGTCAAGTGATTATGGAGTATATTTGTTCCCCCCCCCCCCCCTCAACAGTGAATCTGGTGCTACTACTACTGCTGTCAGTCAAATGTATGTGCATCTTCTCTCTGTTCATGAATGACACCTTCGTTGGTGTATAATATCATGGAACCGATTGGTTCAGATTTCAGGGCTGTAAAATTAAAGACAGGATGTGTGCAAGCTTAGAGTAACAAGTATCACTATTATCCAACAAATGTTGTCTGTTTACCCAAAGAGGTTTGTTTTAACTCTCACAATGCTTAAATAGTGTTTAAAGGCATTGAAGACTCGCCCCAAACCATGTGCGGCCATCTGCAAAAGTTAACTCTCTGTTGCTTGCAAGTGACGTTTTGTTTGTGTCGCTACAAAATGCAGACAGTAATGTAATGTGATACCTTAATTGTTATCATAAGCTGGACCTGAGATGTCCATCGCTGTATGGTTTGTATAATGTGCTGTGGGTATTGACCGCAGCTGTATGTACTGACTGTACACTAGTGTCTAATTACCCACAGTAGCAAGCTGTGTGTATTTTCTGGGATCGATGGTGATGTTTAACACTTCTGTTACACCTCATTCGAAACCAGGTCAAATAACCAGCACTAGACGTTTCTTTTTGCACGAGTCTTCACACCCTTTAATCAGCGTCTGGATAATTTGAAATTTGAATATGAAATAATCTGATTTTGTTCGGCTCAGTGCTTTCTTTGACCTGTATTTAATAAATATACACAGTATTTATCATCTGCCCATCCACCAACTTCAAGACAACTGGAACTTGACTCTTTCTCAAATTATCACTTTCATTTCTCAAAATGTGTAGATCTATAAGAGAATATATTTGGTGTAATTTTGATGAATTCTACGTGACCTTTCTTTTATCATATGCTGTTCAATAGTTGTATAACTTTCTTTGTGTTGTACATAGTAAGATAATTAATGCATAGGGTGCTCAAGGAAGATGTGTCACCTTCTTTTCTATGTTATCTTGTGTAAGTGTGATGAACATTCACTATGTTTACATAGATACTGCATATGAATGGAACTACAGAACAAATCACATACAACAACAGTTCTGGATTTTTATTACAACATTTATTTTAAAGGAGATGAAAAGGTAAACATTTTTTGTTCTTTATTTAATTAATGAGTTATGAAAGATCATCATGATATCTAACAAGTCTAATAGCCAATGATAATGCCCAAAAATGAATTTTTGGAAGCCTCAAGGAGGCATCCATTATTTCCCGCACTTTTGATCATCCTCTGACAAAGAAATCTGCTGCACCAATTTACACGCATTTCATCCTTGAATTAAATAATAGATTTTTATGTAACTTAAATATAAAAAATAAATTATATAAATATATGAAAATTAAAAAGGTATTTTTCAAGCACAAATTAATAAATCTAATGCATATTTCAGAGCTTGGTTGTTTAACATCAGGATAGCTTTCACTGGGTCTCAGACTCAGATGTTTGCGACCACGCTGCTTTAAGGAATGTTCCAGTGGTGGTCTTTAAAATGCTTAGCAAAATGTTGGAAATTTTCTATACATGGAAAACAAAATATCAATTGCATAACATGATGAATGCATTTGACAGTAGCACTGTGAAGATGTGACCATGGTAACATCAGAAAGTTGCATGGTAATAAAAATATAAATAGAGAGACTACTGACTTTTAAGCACTGAACCGAAATTATAACGAGCTGGAAGATGAATTTATATTGGAATACATTGCAGATTTAAAATCTTATCATTGTGAAACATAATACGAAAGCAAAATCTACTTGGAAATTAAAGTACTGTGAAGATGGGGACATGAGAAAGTTGAATGGTAATAAAATATAAATAGATTGACAGCTAACCAAATGAATAGGTAATATTTCATAGATAAATCAACAAGAAGATAGCAATAGGAAAAAGTCAAGCTATTAAACAATGTCTACTACCATATAGACCACTGCTGCTCTAAAGGATATTCTGGTGGTAATTGTCATCCTCATTGAAGCAGTGAACAGTAATTATAACAAGCTGGAAGATGAATTTATATTAAATTGCAGAATAAAACATCTGTGATTGTGAAATATCATATAAAAGCAAATATCCAAATCTACTTGTTTACAAATTTGGTCAGTTCCTTGGTATTCATTCAATAACAAATTTACTGTTTCTTAAGTTTAATCTTATCTATTTCTTAAAATTACAAGGCACTGCTGATGTGTAATTGACAAACCCGTTCTCGGCACCAATACTTAACATCCCCAACCAACAGATGAGAGAGCATACGTGGACATCTAACCATTTTCTCAAGTACATGATAGCATCTCATGCATCAACACTGCAGTGCAGCTATGGTGACAGAGCTTGTGTATAAAGAGAACAGAACCTAATGCAATTTTACCAATTTGCAAAACAGAAATACCAAACCCATGGAATAACTCCATTCCACAACACTGAACAGCAGCGATTTTTGAATAGGAATAACTTGTGCCTTCACCAAAACAACAAAATTAAACAACAAATGATATTTAAAATGCTATTACAAGTGTCACTGGTTTTGTAGTAAGTTTGATATCACTTTACTTAAAGGTTCGTTCTTAAATGGTGAAATTAAACAACTGAATCAGCTAAGCAAGTTCACATATCACAACAAATGTACATATCATGTTATGTTTACTAACATGATTGACTTCAGTTCAAGTTGCTATTCTTATTATCTCTCTCAGACAAAACAATGGTCAGTTCATAGCTTGAATATTTCTCATCGAAAAAAATGGCTTAACATTACTTATAAAAAAAATAATAATAATAAGGCATTTATATAGCACCATGAGTCCATGACTAAAACGATATTCGATGGTGCTTTACAAGGAAGAAATAAAACATGCAAATGAACAAAAACAGCAACAAGACAGAAAAGAGAAAAAATATGATTACTTCAAATGCCACACTAAAGAGAACTGTCTTCAGAGCTATTTTGAAAGAGAAATAAGTAAGTAAAACATATATATAGTTACTATTAATAACTAAAGAAGGTAAGATCAAGTTAAAAAGTAAAAGACAGAGAGCCTACCCATCGAAGGACTAGGCAACCACCTAACGACTCAAATTGCTGTTGTAAAGTTTTATTGCACGAGGGATAAATGAATTGCGGTGCAGGTTAGTCTTTGGTTGAGGGAGTCTTAGGGCAGGGTCAAGGGAAATGTAACATTTGGGTTGAAATTGGAAATGTAAAGAGCATGGTCAAATGTGGTATGGCTAGATAGTTAAAGAGAGTTAATGTCAAGAAATGTTTAACCAAGGTGTTAGCTACTTTTTATGCTAAAGTAAAGAGCAAGTGAACTAGTGTCCCTTCGTTACCAGTAAAGGAGGGATAATTGTTTACTGCTCAAGTTGTGCACAGATTCCTGGGAGTTTACTTGCTACGTGTTGTGTTCTAAGAATGGAATTGTTGACTTCCTGTTTATGTGAGGAAAACAACAGCTTGACTAGCATTAATAAAATCTGACTATAAAATCTGAAAATTAAATGGGTGACTATAGTCGTCCCAAACGGAGTTGAGCTTGGATTGTGGGAGACACTGGTAGACAAAATCAACCACAGACTGAGACCCCCCTACTAATATTTCAGCTTTTTTAATGATGTTGTCAACACGATCCCTTTCTGTCTTACTAACATAACCACCCCAACAAATGAGGCAGTATCTCCAAACTCCACAGATGGTAGCATTATAGAACATATCTAAAATTTCTGTACGCACATCGAAAAGTGAAATGTGGACCGATTAGCAACCAAAGACAACAGGATGGTCCACAGCCTGGCCCCAGTAACAGAAAATACACAGTTGCCAAAACTGTTTGTGCGGGTGGTGGGAATGTTTAAAGTCGTAGCAGATATACTTCTTATACGGTATGACGAAACATGCTTAGTAAACATCTTATTTATCATGTAAATACACACATAAATGCTATATGTACAGTAACTACAAACACTATCTTTCTGTTATCAGTAAAGTTAAAATTATGACAATGGAGTGTTGACAAGATTTGGCACCCCCCCCCCAAAAAAAAAAAAATCTTTGTACTAGAGGTGTCATTGGCTCTGTACAGCTGCATCTGTACTGACAGCTTATTATTAATCATAAAGATTTGCTATGCAATGGTCACCTCTAGCAGATGCCAAGATACCTCTGGGAGAGGGGTCGTACTAGATTGGAATATTACATGCTTACTTTGAGAGCAATACCTGATGAGTTTCCCCTTTTTTTTCACTTTCATGTTTGGAATACTTTATTATATCATGTCCCTTTTCAGAAGTTTGGAGTTGAATTATATTTCGTTTGCAACATTTGTATGACCTGTGATATTTTACTGTTAAAAATATACACACCATTACACAGCATTAGTGTTTACACGGGTCCAAAAATCGGGAACCGGGTACCCGAGGGTCGTTACCCGTCGGGTATCCGGGTACCCGGAAAAAAATTTGTTTACCCGCGTGTATCACGATTTTCAAGAAATTACGTATTGGATGCTGTAATAAATGCATTATAATCTCTACTGACCATGTTTTCATGTTCAAATACGTAGGTGTAAGATAAGGTATAAAACCCCCCTCAATAATTTTTATTTGCTTCTGTTTCTTTCATTAACTTGTTAATAAATAAATTATTTAATTATAATTAGCATTACTACTAACATCGCACTGCCGCCGCTGCTTATGCTAGCTCGTGCACGTCTATTGGATCAAACCATATAAATATCCAGTTGAGCTCTTAACCTGTTTTTAATACTACTACTATCTATTATGCAGGCCCAGGGTTCGCATTAGCCGCGAGATTGCGCGATTCGCGCAATTTGATCACATTTGGAATAAACGATTAGTAAAAAGCCACTTGCGATTACTATTTTTTAGTTATCCCGTCTATAATCCATAAACATCGCGTAAAATTCCTTGTCAGCCTTTCCTTCTTTGAAATAATCGAATGAATAAATATTAATTTCTTCCACATGGTAGCCTATCACCACACTATGTCAATGAGAAATCTAGCTAAGCCTAACTATCTGTTTATTTGCTGGAGTTGTGACGCAGTTATAAGACATCTATGAAATACTTTCGTTATTGCTGTTACGTTTGACCACATGGTTGCCTAACACCACACTAAGTCAATGGGGGTAGTCTAGCCTAGCCATCTGTTTATTAGCTGAAATTGTGACGCAGTTATAAGATATCTATGGAAAGCTTTCGTTATTGCTGTTATCTTCGAACACATGGTAGCCTAACAACACACTAAGTCAATGGGAAATCAGCCTAACCATCGGTTTGCAATTTTTTTTTAAACTATCACACTTTGCGTATGATTCGGGTAATAAATTGGAACAGGATAGTACCACATCGGGCGGGTACCCGGGTAACCCATGCAAACACTACACAGCCTATGAAAATACATGATATAATTATAGCTGCGATCGGTGCCAGTTGTGCTGAATTAGGTTTGGCTGATGTATTTGTAGCAAATGATGTTGGTGTAGATGTTGGTGTGGTAGAGTGTGTTTCTGAATTTACCTGGTCTATGCAAATAAGTCTGTTTGTAAAATTATTAGTCTGTAACAACATTTCCACTGTCTTATTCAAGAAAAAAATTTCTGCTCTTTTGCTTTCAAAAGTCACAATAGCAGACCCTCTGCCACACATCAAATGCACTGCTACAGGGCCTTCCAATGTAACATTAAAACAATTAGAACATGGACATGGAAGTTTTTTAAGTGGAGTTCCACTAAATCTTACCTGGTTCAATTTATCATTTTTTTCAAATGCAGCCTCATCTATCGCAAATAGGTTTGGACAATTTTTAACAGACAAGATTTTCAAATTGGGCAAATCAATTGTAGAGTTATTTGAAAATTGTTCTAAGGGGTTGTCGTTCATTGATAAGAACTCTAAGTCACCATTTATTAACTTAGGCATTACAACAAATTTATTTCCATCTAAGAACACTTCTCTTAGGTTGACAACATTCTGGAACACAGTTGGTGACAAGCTTCTCAATCTATTGCCTGTCAAGTTAATAATTTCACAGGTCATATGATGGAATGCATCCTCACAGACGTGTTCATAGCCTTGATGACTGAAATCGCATCGCGTACTACCATCAAACAGGGCTCTTTTGACATCATCTGCATCTAAGACTGAGTCTTTTGGACTTCTATCGCCAGGTGAACAAACCGGTATATCTGCATATGCAGCAGCTGATATGGCAATTAGAAACCCCAGAACTTGAAGCATTTTACCTCCTCGTAGGTTCCTTCCTACAAATGATGGGAAGTGAGAAAAAATGTATATATCAGCAACTACAGAGGCTATGAATAGTGAATATTGATTAAAGGTTGATTGTGGGATTGAAAAATATCTGTTATCATCAAAAATTTAGCTGATGGATAGCCTGACAACCAACAAACTTCTGCCCTACAGTAGCTAATATATGGCTGGCCTACATACATCTGCATTATGTACTATTAATTGGACAACAGTTGTTGTATTGCAAACAAACTGAGCTGCTTTTAACACACAGACAATGAACCAAATAAATGTTATAGGCAATGAATGGGTGCTTTAAGTTTAACAAATTATTCTTTATCATACCCAATGCAAATACAGACATGTTTTTGTAAAATGCAGAAATAAATACAGAGTACATATCATCAATGATTCTAGCATTCAAGTGTGAGAGTTTGATTCAACACTTCCATCTGTACCAGTCAGTATACTGTCTAGGCAAAGCAACCATTTTCTTTTTTTCTCTCTCACAACTCAAAATATCCCTTTGACCTATCAAATAGTGCCAATATGTTGTGAGTTGTGACCAATGAAGCCTTGGGTTAAACCTTGCCTTTTTAATGACAGCCCAGTCAATGAACTTATGATACGATATCAGTGGTCAAAAATATAATCATATCACAGTGATACCAAATGTAAGGATATGGTATTAGAGAGACTGCCAATTCACAAAACTTGTTTGTTGATCTGTTGAGCTATAAGTAATGCAAACAACATCAGTGTATGAGACCATTGGCAAACTCTGCAGTCAATACAAAAAATAGTCTGAACTGCCATGTCTGTAAAAATTGGTTTGCAACATTTTGAATCATTTTGCATGTAAAAGAAAAAACAAACAGATTCAAGCCCCTTGCTTTAATTTTGTTTATATGGCAAAAATATTTTCATTTTGCCTTGAAATGATTACCCGATATACATGATTGGTCTAATGCAGGACTCAAACAAATCCTATGCGCTGGGTGCCTGAAGCTCCTTGTTACTGTATTCCCACTACCAAACTTCATTTTCGAAATGCCCATCAAGTAACCAACATTCAAAGTTGCCAACTTTCTTTGTCACGCCGTAACTTTCATTAGTCTAGCCTAGCTCTGTATTGCCCAAGTGCACACAGCATACATCACAATTAAAACTGAACATACCTTGCCAACAGGTCTTGCGCATGCACAAATTTTCAGTAAGAATCCAAGAAACATTTTACAGAATCAAAGTCATGTATAAACATCGCATATATGCAGAGCCTCAAACAATACACCATGGTCACCCACATTTAAAATGAACAGTAAGAAGGACCATGTGAAATACATTTGATAAAAACTGTGTAGCCTCACTAGCATGCACAGTGCTCCTGGGGCCCCGGTGAGAATAGAAATTTCAACATGTGGAAAACCCCCACTTTCACCCCGACTCCAAAATTGTGTTTATTTTGAATAGCTGCAAAGAATATTATGGATTGCACTTTTGATGCCTTCAAATATATACTTAGTGAAAATATAACATTGTTTAATGTGAAATGGGGTGCAATTGCCTACCTCAGTTTTCAGAAAGTGGTCCGATGCTGGGGTATACACTCTCGTCTGTCGAATGACTTCAAATGGTGGTCCCGGGAGCAGGAATGGGAGCAAATTCACACCTCTGCCTCCTCTATCTGCCTCTGTTATCCTTTGAACACTTTATTTAATTGAAAAGAGAAGGCTTGAAATTAGCCAGTGTTCATCCACGATATTACACTGATAGGGTCTCAAATAAGCTAATCTAAGGCTTCCTGATCCTTGGGTCTCTAAACTAAACTAATTGTATTACTACTATAGTTTGTATATGGTTGCTGCGGTCATACTAATTAGCGTCAACAGGCCGATTTCATGACAACTCAAGACAACAAGTGTAAAATACCATCAAATACAATGGTTGTAATCAGAGTGTATCTGGAAACACGTTTAAAACTGACTGAAGCCATCGTGCCCTGGGTCTCTAAACTAACTAATTGTATTACTACTATAGTTTGTATATGGTTGCCGCCGTCATACTAATTAGCGTCAACAGGCCGATTTCACGACAACTCAAGACAACAAGTGTAAAATACCATCAAATACAATGGTTGTAATCAGAGTGTATCTGGAAACACGTTTAAAACTGACTGAAGCCATGGTGCCTTCTTTTTTTCACAGGAAAAAATATGTTTTTCATAAAAATAGTCAACTTTCTCCGGCCGTAGAATTGGACGACGTGATGCTATTGCGCTTGCGCAATGACTTTGGACCGCACCATTATGATATGGGTTGGTTTGTGTAAGGGTTTGCGAACTACCTTTGTGTACAGTGTTGGTAAGGTGCAGAGCCGAATATTTAGAATGAACGGCTCTGGTTAGGCGGGTTGACGTAGTAAGAAAGCACCAAAGTAGTATGATGAATGAACTCCAAATCAAATCATTGAATGTTTTTAAAATAATGAATATTTCTTATTGTTTTTCCATTGTAATTTACATATGTTTTTATTAATTTTTACAGTCTTGCTAACTATTATTTTGTCTGGTTTTATTATTCTCTCCGTGTATTTTCTTCTGTATAAGTCTTTGCTTATTTTACTTTTGACGTCTTGTAAAGACATTGACACGAGTTTTGGCAAAGAACACCTTCAATTCAATTCTCTTCTCTTATTTTTAGTAACTTAACAGTTGCACTGGAGTGACATGCAATATCAGTTTAACATGTTCCAAACAGTTCAGGATTACATTGGGGTATGTCCTGTGGGTCAGTTTGTGAGGAATCTGCTGAGCTAAACAAAAATAGTTTTCATCACTTTTCAGAGCCAGAGACGAAAAAACCCTCACCGCTAACCCTTCTATGGATGATGTTTCTGCAGGTAGGGCAAGCCAGACCAAGTGGACTGTGATCAGGGATACCAATAATACCTGCAAGAAAATTGCTCATATGTGTATTTACACACTGCACCGTGCATACTGAAATCTCTAAAAATACATCTTTATGGACCTAAAATGATAATTGCATATAATTCTGTTGTGGTTTATATTGTGACGACTATGAAAAGTATCATTTTGGTAATAAAAAAAAATTCATCTCTCACTTAAGGTGGCATACTCCTATTAGAGTCTATATCAATCCGCTCGATTGTTCTCCTTCAGGAAAAGTGCCAAAAAGCAGCAGGAGAACATCTTTTGTGACCTGTTATCAATCATAATCTAGTTTTTTGTGGCTTGCATGTTGAAGAGCATGAATGGAAGTACATGTGGTGAGAAAATTGGGTCAATTGAGGCAATTTTAGACCCCTTTAGGCCTCCCAGGAGCAGCGTAGGAAATTTGTTTACCACTGAGTGAAGAGGTTTGTTTACAAGTGACGAAAACTTCCGGCTCGGATAGCAAAAAATTTTCATGGTCATGGTACGGAAAATTGATGGTGCCATGAAAGGCCAACTTGTCAGCTATCCGGTGATGGGTAGCGTTTAGCTAGTGAAAACTTCTATCTAGACTTAAAGAGACCACTTTACTTTTGTGATTTAGTGTGTAAGTCAATGGGGCTTTTAATGGGCGTATGCTACCTGAAATATGGCTAGGCTAAGGTTGGCCTACGGCATATATACGTTTGGCTCGTTAGGTTATGACTTAGCACTTTTACAATAACAAAAAATGTTAAACTTTTATTATGACTATTCAGGTGATAAGTATTATTTTTAATCTTACCCAAGTTTTCTCGATATATTTCAATGGGTGAAGAAACTTAATTGTGTTTGTAGCGAAATAAAAAGCAGTAGTGAGTATTCTGATCTATTCTTCTCTGATTAAACACCTGTTGCCTCTTTCTGTTGAAAAACGATTGAGGTTGAGTTTATATGGAACGCGAAATTTTAGTACTGTTCTGCTGGAAGGAAGCAGGACACTTCGCCCAACAACCATTTCGCCCAACTGCCATTTCGCCCAACCTTACCATTTCGCCCAACCAGCCTGGTCATTTCACCCAACCAGCCTGGTCATTTCGCCCAACCAGCCTGGTCATTTCGCCCAACCTTGATTAAATATAATGATACTTCAAAAGGAAACGTTCGGGAATTGTTAACGTTACAGGATATGAACCGAATATTAAGGAAACTTGAGGATCGATCAGTGTGTTAGGGGTTAGGTTTGATAGTAAACGTTCGAATATTAAGGAATATTAAGGAAACTTGCAGTCCTTTACTTTGTATAACTTTAGTAAGGAAACGTTCAGGAATTTTTAACGTTACAGGAATCTTGAGGATGGATCAGTGTTTTAGGGGTTAGGTTTGATAGGGTTGGTAGTAAACGTTCGGGAATTGTTAACGTTACAGGATATGAACCGAATATTAAGGAAACTTAAGGATGGTTCAGTGTGTTATGGGTTAGGTTTGATAGTAAATGTTCGAATATTAAGGAATATTAAGGAAACTTGCAGTCCTTTAATTGTATAACTTTAGTAAGGAAACGTTCGGGAATTTTTAACGTTACAGGAATCTTGAGGATGGATCAGTGTTTTAGGGGTTAGGTTTGATAGGTTTGGTAGTAAACGTTCGGGAATTGTTAACGTTACGGGATACGAACCGAGTATTAAGGAAACTTGAAGTCCGACGGTGGTTAAACTGATTACATATGTGATTACATAAGTGGTTACATTGATAAAGTAGTTACATTGATTAAATATAGTAGGCCTACTTCAATATTACGGACCGTTTTTTTTTTTTTCCAATTTAATAAGGAAACGTTCGGGAATTGTTAGTCAGTAGGATGGATCAGTGTTTCAGGGGTTAGGTTTGATAGGTTTTTATGAAGACCGATTCCCCTGTGTTTGTATAATAATATAACTTCCATTGTATGCGTAGGCTAAACGCCTAAAGTAGTGTAATCCTAAATAACTGCTCAGACTCCGATCGATATCGAGTGAATCTCACTTTTTTATTTACCTATTACGAAGTTACCTAACCCAAAATAAATCAAATTGAACTATAGTGGAATAGAAAAGTAATATTATTCTGACTGAATATTAGTAAAAATAAGGTTGGGTGAAATGACCAACACGGTTGGGCGAAATGACCAACACGGTTGGGCGAAATGACCATGCTGGTTGGGCGAAATGACTATGATGGTTGGGCGAAATGACCATGCTGGTTGGGCGAAATGACCAGGCTGGTTGGGCGAAATGACTATGATGGTTGGGCGAAATGACCATGCTGGTTGGGCGAAATGACCAGGCTGGTTGGGCGAAATGACCAGGCTGGTTGGGCGAAATGGTTGTTGGGCGAAGTGACTAGAAAGCAGGCCAACAGTTAGTTCTACAAGAAAAACAAGCAATAAATGAATGGTGGGTAAAGATCATAATCTGTGACTTAACTTTTAGTTTCAAAGTTTTCTTTTGTATGGGCCCAATTCATTTAGGTTGGTAGGGGTGGGGTTGTAATGATTTACCCGAAGATTTTTGTGGTACTCAACTGTGCCAACTGTGTAGTTCTCAACTGTGCCATGTGAAAAGTAAAAGTCAATATGGTGTCTCATTAATGAATGGGTTCCATTTGACCCTACCAGAGATAACAATACATTGCCCATGTTTTCATTGAAATATCCCCCCGCCCCTTTGCAATCCACCTGTCCTGCTGCACCTATGGTCACAAGATAGAATCCTTTTTCAAAATGGAGAATGGAGAGGCGAGGTGTGTGACGTCATGCATTAATTCAAAGGGATTTGAGCCCAAAATTTAAAATTATACATGGTACAATAGAGTACAGTGGTTGTCACAAGCCTCCTCCTCCTGTAAATTGATCATTTAGCTCATTTGTTAAAAACTTGTTGGTGGCTGTTTACTCTTGAGAATTGTGCACCTTGCCATAAAGAGAGAGATCTTGGTATTTTGTTATTAAACAGAACAATTAGTTTACCTGCAATGTGGCAGGCAGTACCACCAGAATATACAGTAGGGACTTCAGAACAACTACTAATTATCTTTAGGTATAAAATATGTCAGCCCAACTTAAACTCTTATGATAAGCAAAGTGCTTTTTCCTGTAGGTCTATACAAACGGTCTTACAAGCCATAAAGACTAAAAACTGACCTGGCACATGAAACTAGGCTTAGCCTAGTCAGAGCCTAGAGTTTACTAGGATGGATGCACTCATTTTGGGCATGCATCAAAATGGCATTGCCCCTATATATGCCAGATATTCAAATATGGTCACCTTTGGTCAATTTACCTCAGCTCTAGACATCAGTCACCTTGATTGTTCATTGATAATGACTGAGAACAATTGGAAAGTACCAAATTTTAAGTGAATACTGATTTTAATTAGGCTCCACCTTGGCTAGGTCACAGCTAGTAAGACCCGGCCTAGCCTCGTAAGTTTAGATAAGTTATTTTTTTGTTTAACTTGTAATAAACTAATAATAGTAGAAAAGAAATCATGAGGGACAACTACAGACAACGGTCAAATACACATCAATGACCCTATGGCAGAGAAAAAAAACCTGAAGGCACAAAAGATCAGAAGAGGTTATAGCACTTACACAGGTTAAATCTCTGACCAAGGTGGCTAAATCCTGACTAGTCCAAAATCACAACATTGCACCACGGTGCACACACACAGAAATATTTTCTGAGTTCTCCGTACGCATTGATTTTGCACAGGAATGAGATCTCAAAATAAAATAAAGTTTGTTATATATATACAGTCAACCATCTCCGTGGGGTGTTGCAAATGTTCAAAGCCCCAGTCCCAAGCCCCCCCACGGTATTGTACTCAAATTTCATGAACACCTAACTGGTACATACGAAATTTGGGTCAGGACTTAGTTTGGGTCAAATCCCTATTTTCCTTGGGGCACGGGGCCCGAAACACATGAAAAATATGCCAATTCTGTTTTGATTAACTTGAATATTTCTGTATCGTACGGAAGCGTAGAAAGGACATTGCATAGACTTGTACACTTAATAAAATATATCAATACGTCAAACCTTTGAAAACCGCGTTTCGCACACTTCGTACAACTTGTCAAAACTAAGAGACTGGATGACAAAATATACAAGAGACAAATACAAGCACAGAGTACACACAGGTTAATGAGTAGGGAGAACACAAAAGAGTAAGGTGAAAGAGGATGAGTAGACAAAGGAAGTGAGAGAACGAAGAAATTTACAGAGGGAGAGGAGAGGTACAGTTGATAAACTGTGGAGGGACCAAGGGAGGATTAAAGGAAGAGGGTACGGAATAAACTGCAGAAGGACAAAGACAGGGAGGCGTGGAGAAAAAAGGTGAAAGAGAGGCAAGAGAGAGGGTAACATAGGGGGTGTGGGAGGGGGGAAAACATGGGGATAACATGGGGGAGAAGGAAAGGGGGAGCAAAAGGTGGTCGAATTGGATTCAACAATGTGGTGACTACAGACGATGCATCTCGAAGTACGGTCACGGGTGAATGGGTGTAGGGTTAGAAGTAAGGGATGGAACAGCAGCACGCACATGAAGGTCCCATAGGTTGCGTGAACGACTGTAGGCAAGGCTGGGTTTTTCAGGAACTGCTCCTTGGAGTCTGTCTGAAGGGAAAAGAATTTTGTGGTGGTTAGAACTGTTTTGTTTAAGAGGAATCTTTTCCCCTTTCCTTTCCTTCTTTTTTAGCCTATGAAAAAGATCCTGCTAGGATCGAAACGTCAGGCCAACTTACTTTTACACATTCTATTACACAGGCTCTCTAGTAGATAAGAAGTTTGTTAACAGTTTTATTTTATTTTAATTTCCTTTTTTTTAAGAGGAGGAAGGTTTTGGTGGAAAGTCACAACCAGAGGGAGCTTGTCGTCGCAGTCTCTTCCCTTCTTGACCTTCACTGCCAGTGTAGATGGCCTGGAAAGGTAGCGAACTTTCTGAATGGCTTCATGCACCCTTCTGGCACTATGGCCCCTGACAATGAGGTGTTTCTCCAAGCACATCTGAATGACGAATGAACGTAAACATTGAAAGAATTCGCACAAGTATTCTTTTTTCATTCGTTTCATTTCATAGAAGGAAGTACTGACAAGGACATTTACGTGATGATAAGATGGATAATAGACAGGATAACTAAATAAGAATTAACGCAATTGGCTTTTCCTATACGTTTATTCCAAATACAATCGTTTAGCCATTAATCGCTACACATCCCGAACATCTGTTTCATTGAACTTGAACGCTTAATTTTTTTGCGGGAAATCCCGTCTTGGTAAATTTTGACATGCGGGATTTGAAATCAAATTGTGTGAAACCCGCGACTAGCTCGAACCCGGGGAGCGGTGGGGGTCTGGCTCTGTATTACGGTGGGAAGGAATTATATAGCTTAAATGAGGGGGGAAATTGCAATTGCACGAAGATAGCCAATCTGCCTTTGCCTTCGTTTTATTTTTCCAAATTATTATTTTAATAATTATGATAAATATTTTGCGTATTTGTGATTCTGCGACATATTTTACGGCTTTTTTAATCACTAAGTTTGGGTGTAAATAAAAGTTAAATATCATGCTGCACAGAAACATAATTTTCCAATGTGGGATTAGATAACACATGTATCTGCCTAAGTTCTGCCCTAGTTTGTTCACAGAAAGTAGTGATGTTACAGTCATGGATAGAAATCGGATGGTGATCGCATGAATACGCCTTTCAAACTATTTCGTAAGTACGAACAGCAGAACAGTGTTAATAAAGTGATATTGGTAATATGTTACAGGGACGTATTCAGGATTTTCTAATCCGGAGGGGGGGGGGAGTGTGGGGAGGGGTTACTATCTAATCGGAGCGTCACCATCGGTTGGCAAGCAGCGTACAAGAACATTTCTGGGTTTGACACCCCCCCCCCCAGATCACCGGAAATGGCACATCTCGGGCTTGAAAATGACCAACTAGATGTTCACTTTTGCCTGAGAACCAAGTATTTTCCCAATATCTCTTTTTTTCATCCATAACCTTTTTGAAGATTGTCACCAGTCACACATCATGTTCGACCTCATCGCATCTCTTGTAGATCATTGCTTTTGTAGGTGATAGTTTAGTTTAGTTTAGTAGACAAAAAGGATCAGGGGGGACCCTCAAGTCCCCATCAAGGACCCTATAGGAGAGAGAAAAACTGAAGAAACAAACACTCAGACCCGATTACAATGCTTAAAGTGCTTGTCCAAAGCATTCTCAAACCCATTGACACTACCTGCAAGTACAACTTTCTCAGGCAAACCGTTCCACTCATTCACAACCGTATTAGAAAAAAGTTATGCCGAATATTAATCCTACTATGTGACTTTTGAAGTTTAAGACAATGACCTCTGGTACAACTCCTATTAGCAAACATGAAAAAGTCGGTATAGGATATAAATTGTCAAAACCATATTCACAATCTTGAAAACCTGAATCAAGTCCCCACGTAACCTCCTAAGCTCCAGTGTGGTGAGATTCAACAGTTGTAACCGCCTATAATAAGGAACGGTCTTTAAATTAAGGAACTATTCATCGTATAGTAGCCCTCATCTGGACCTTTTCTAGTACTTCCTTATCCTGAGCAAAATATGGGTTCCAAGCCTGCACAGCATACTCTAGATGATGCCTAACCAACTGCTTATAAAGCCTAACTACGATGTCCTCTTTCAGAAAACCCGTTTGAAAATTCTCAGAATCGCTTTTAGAAGAGACCTCAGAATACAATTTGGTGTCATCAGCAAACTTCTTAGCTGTAGGCCTACACAAAACATCTCCGTCAATGTCATTTGTGTGATTCTACGTCGCAGCCCACATTACCCGTCAGCCCCACTTTTCAAGGTTTTTAGCAAATTATTCGTTCAGAATTTGAAAAATCACACTTTTCGTGAAATAAATTCACTTATGGACAACCAATACAGAAAACCTCCTTCAACCCCCTAACAAACCGGTCAAAATTGCACGAGTAGAGGGAAGTATGCTTAGCAATGTTGGTCAAGGAAATTTCGAAAATTTAGACACAGTTAATTCATTGGTCCATGGAAGCAGATCAGTCTTGGATAATGGTGGGGAGGCGTGTCTGTTCTCTGATACTATCTAAGCGGAGCGCGACCATGGGTTCAGGCTTAGCGTACACGAAATTTTGGCAAATATACCTCCCAGATCGCCGGAAATAACAGTTCCCAGACCCAATGATGCTCCCAAACCTACTTTAGTTTTAGATCTCATGGCTTATAAATTTAGTTTGGGAAATGCATGGGTGTCTGCAGAAAAAAAATCATAAAATGAGAACTGAACGTGAAGCTAGTTCAAATTGGCAACACACAGTGTGAGTTGTTAACGATTGTTTTGTTCGCACTCAGTCTGTTTTGCTGACCACAACTTACCAGTCTCTTGTATAGAGTATGTTTCACATGATTGAATGTGCCCCTGAATTCTGATGGTCCAAATGTGGACCATTGAAAAACCTTGTTTTTAGAGAATCATTATTCGAGATAGGAATACACTAGAGAGCTTCCCATAGCTTTATTTTGCACATAAGACAGCCTGCATCAATAAACAAAATTTTTCCAAGGGGGTCACATGGTCTTTTTTTTTTTTTTTTGTCTTCAAAGATTTGTTTACATTCAAAAAACCGGTCGTTTTGACCTTTTTTTTCAAAAAATTATTGAGAACAGTGAAAACTTTCAAGTCAACTGCCCCTATCTCATACAACTAGCTAAGACATACAAGGAATCAAATCAGGAGCCTCACAGGCATATGTAGAGGGATGGCTCTATATTTGGAGAAAATATGTCAAAAAATACATTTAAAAAAATAAATTAGGGCCAAAACACGGAACATATTCCGGAAGTATTTCCCCAGAATGCCTCACCCTACAGAGTAGATTTTTAGCTCTCCAGAAGCGCCACACTGAAACGCTGGGCTACATAGAAAAAATTTAGCAATAGCGCCTCCACTTTGTGAGAAATCCATAGCAATTCAACTTGAGCATTTCTACGGTATAGAATTTCAGTCAGCCACAGTTGATATGCGTCGCGTCGTTAGGGTCAATGCAATCACTCACGTAATTGAAACGGTAACTATTTAGCACATATTATCATGGCTAAATACTTCTAAGAGGCGTTGGACCTTCTTTTTATGGGCAATTTGACCATCCAGCCGTTGGAGAAGAAGATTCTGACGATGAAATTCTGAAATTCTGATACGGTAAGCCGCATAGTTGCACACTATGTATTGTGTATGTAGCGCAATTGGTATATATAGACTTACCGTTACGCGTGGCTACCATTGTATTACAGAATACATTTGTTTGTTTGGAGGGGGTAAAATCAGTCATATTCCTCACATTCAAACATCAAATTATATTTTACTTATGAAATAACATGTCTTGAACTCATCAAACTATCAAAAGTCCAGCAAATTTCATCAAAATAATTTCAAATGGGCAAAAAAAGTACATTGTTTGTATCATAACCTCATTTGCATATTTACATATCTAATTAGCTTAATTATAAAAAAAAATTAAAAAAATTAAAACCTCATTTCAATACCTATCTGTCAATACTAGGGTCCCTATTGACAAAAATGAAAAGATTTTAAGTAATTACAATGTGTAAATATTTTCCCCCAGGGGTCAATGATATGGGGGGGACATGGTATACAAGGAGTTAATACTTTAGCTGAGAAGTCACGCCTAACAGTGTCAAAAGTAATAATTCTCGTCTTTTATAGCATGTCATTTGCACAATGCTGGATCAAACTGCGCCAAAGTTGTTACAGGGGCATTTGAAATGCAACGTTTGGTCAAGAAAAATTGGTGGGGACACGGTATATCATGTCCCCACCACTGAAAAAGTTGGTGGGGACGCGTCCCGCTGTCCCGCCATGATCTGCGCCCATGTATTGGTGTACAAATATTAAAACCTCTTATAATGGCTAATATAAAACTTCGTTGAAGGAAATGAAAAAATACCATATATTTCCGAAACCGAACACTACACACATAGACAGTTTGGAGGCTATTCATTCTGAAACGCCATTTTCATGCTCACTGATATGATGTGATATCTGTTGTTTGCTTTACAAATTCGAATAATAGAAATGAGACTGAAATAAATAACTTTTATATGCTTATAGGCAATGCCCCACATTCTTTTCATTTCGAGAGACGCACAGTTTTAAGTTCATTACACACTGAAGACTTCGATTCGCTATTTGCCTTCGGTTTAGGGAAGATCTTGGGATTTTCATCCCTATAGATATCGCTAGATATTGCTAGATATCCATACAGTACACTGTCTTTGGGATTTTCGGGGCCTGGTCTTGGGAAATTGCAAAATCGGGAGTGGTCACACTCCATGTAGGTCAGTGTACGACCTCTTGTTGTCACTAATACACAACCCCGATCACTTTTTTATCGATGAAGTGGTGTGTTGCCGGATTTTGCCAAGGTCTTGGCACTACGGGCGAAGCAGGAACGTCGCTAAAGGGGGGTGTGGGGGTGTCTTACCCTCAATCTTGGTAAAACTGACGATAGTTGGAAAATTAGAGTGAGACAGTCGGAATTTCCGACTGTCGCACTCTCATTTTTTCCGACTGTCGCACTCTAATTTTCACATATTCTTGTAATTTGTGAGACACCTAAACTTTTCGGTCAAAATTGACCCTTAATCAGTCATATTTACCACGTTTTCCTTGTCATATTGAGATATTGTATCTCGCGATCCTTATACTCCACCATACAAAACTTCGTATGATTTTGAATACCCTAAAAAAAAATGCCTTATAGAACTATTGTACAACGTTCAGCTTCAATTCGGTTAATTTACGTATTAATTTTGCTATTGGGTGGGTTGACCCTGTTCGCTAGCTTCAAGTAAGTTTAGGATATACATTTAAAACAATTAAAACACTCAATGCTAATCTATGGAAGTATAAAAGTGCCATCGACATAAGAAAAAACTTTGCCCCATAAGTTGACATTTTTCAGTAAATTGTTTAGATAATAAGATAAAATCTTATCAAAAATCAGGAAAATGTTGGATTACTCAGTTGCTTTAACTGAGCAATTGAACAACTTTCTGAAAAATGTTTAATTGTCAACTTATCATATCGCATCAATTGGAAATTTTGCTGCAAAATGTTCAATTGTTCACTTCATTCCATCTGAGCTATTGAAACATTTTCTGCAAAATGTTTAATTGACAACTTATCTTATCTCGTCAATTGGACATTTTGTGGCAAAATGTTTAATTACTCACCTTATTCCAAATGCTCAGTTGCAATGAAGTGAACAATTGAACATTTTTTTTCATGCGAGTGGTAAATAGCCGCACCCACCCACCCCCCCCTCCCCCAAAGGAAAATAATATTGAGCGTGCTAGTAAAAAGCACTGTATTTTTTGGTAATTCACTGTCGTCGAATATAATTTGTTGAAAAAAAATCCCCTCTGTTACATTAACATAGCTTTTGTAGTAAGTAGTCTATGTAGCCTTCAAGCAGATAACTATACTCAGTTGCTTACTTGCTTAACCAGAGTGATTAATAAGTTTGTGAAGTGAGTGCCAGTGGTACAAATGTATCGGGGAAAAAAATCCGCGCGCTCCCGTTCAGCATGGGAATGTTGATGAGTAGCAAACGGGGGGGGGGGGGGTACAAGGCAGCAGTCGGAATTTTCTGGCTCAAAAACCCATCCAGTTGGAATTTCAGCTAATACACCCCCCCCCCCTCCAATCATCAGACCTTAGCTATGTCCCTGGGGCGAAGGTCTTTAATTAAGTTTCGTAACTCACCGGGAAGCGATTAGAAGGAGTGGGCGTAGGGCTGTGGGGTGCGCGTTGTTATGCAGATGGGAACATTCTCAAGAAGTGATGCGTGCGTCCGCCCCCGGCAATGATACGCCTTTGGATCCACTACATGATATTCACAGGAAATGTGCTCAATTCTCAAATCACATGCGGAATATTTTTAGATTCATTGTATGACTTACGGTACAAGGGGTGGGGTAACAATTAGCATTCAGTCCGCGGTTGTATAATCTTCTATCTCTGGATGACAGTGTTGCATCGAAGGACATATGTCTAATGCAGTTCGCATATAGATCTGGTCTAATACCGAAATGTGTCATGTTCCCCGACGACTATTTCCCCGACGACTAAGACCAGCCACAGTTGGTTTCATAGCACAATATTACAATTCTTTAAGGCGTCCATACACACGCGTCATGATATTCTATATATAGTATTGTAGTATATATATATATATATATATATTAGGTAAGTGATTGGAAGTAAAACAGCCAATGTTTGGTTTTTGCAGAGCTTTCGAGCAAAACTAGCTCTTCTTCAGTGCATGATCACCGAAAGTGACAAGGAGTAGCAGGAATTGAAACTATTTTATAGAGAAGATGTCGGCATGGTTGTAAATTGAGAATTTGCGTGTTATTGCCATTGACCAGAACGATTCTTGGACAGATAAATCTAGGAAAGCGAAAGAAAATTTCTGGGAACTAAACCTAAAGACCACGGCACCATTCGGTTTAAACATCAGAAACGATTTGCCGTCCCAAATAAACCAAAACAATTCCTTTACAATTACGACGGAATCGGATTAAAATAATCCGACGCGGATTAAAATAATCCGAATTTCTAAAACTTCTGCTCAATTCAGCAGAAATCAGTAAGTCGCTTTGCCTTTACAACCATAAATATATAAATATCTATAAAATAGTTTCAATTCCTGCTACTCCTTGTCACTTTCGGTGATCATGCACTGAAGAAGAGCTAGTTTTGTTCGAAAGCTCTGCAAAAACCAAACATTGGCTGTTTTACTTCCAATCACTTATCTAATTCATTTATTGTATCTCACTCGAGATCCAGCCTTTCGCTAAATGTAGCATAGTTGTTTAACAGTTTTTCCGTTATTCCTATTTATATATATATATAAATGAAAATCGTAACGAGTTGGAAAATCAAGAACAGTGAAAAACTTCCAGCCTCCACCGGGATTCGAACCCGGGCCTTCCGCTCTGTATATATATATATATATATATATATATATTTATATATATACATATATATACATGTATATATATATATATATATATATATATTTAAATAAATTAGTGAGAGAGGAAAATGTCAAACGTCAAAAATGGAGTGGTCGGTGTAAGGAGTAGGCTGAGGCCCCCCCCCTTTCCGAAATCCTCGATCCGTCACTGGCTACCTTGTGTATATTATAGGGATCAGCGCTGTAATTATGTCACTGTTCCTCTTTCTCTTCGCAGTGTCTGGGCGTTTTTCTTCTGTGTCCTCCTCTTCTCCTTTTTCTCTTTCTTCTTTTTCTTTTCGCCTCCTTCGTCTCCTTTTTTCCTCTTTTTTCTTCTCTCTTTTTTGCTCTCCTCTTTCTTCTTACCCGGGGGGCGCACGTCCCCAACGCCCCCAGTGTGTTAAGTACAATGTGTAAAAGTTAAGGGCCTGACGTTTCGATTCTAACAGGATCTTCCAGTGGCTGAAGGACAGACAGGTTAATGAGTATAGGGAGAACACAAAAGAGTAAGGTGAAAGAGGATTTGTAGACAATGGAAGGATAGAACGAATAAATTTACACAGGGAGAGGAGAGGTACAGGAGACAAATTGTGGAGGGACAAAGGAAGTATTAGGGAAGAGGGTATGGAATAAACTGCAAAAGGACAAATACAGGGAGGTGTGGAGAAAACAGGTGGAAGAGAGTCAAGAGAATGGAGGTTACCTGGGGAGAAGGAAAGGAGGGGGGGGAGCAAAAGCCACTGTTGATCTGTGACCATAGAATCGTCGCTTCTTGAGGGTGGTTTTGGTTTCACCAAAATACTGGATGCCGCAAACTCTACAAGAGATCTTATCTGCTGTTTTCATTTTAGCTCCACCTATGCATGCTTGAAGCAAACCAGAGTCCGTGAGGACGCCTAAAAGTGACTCTGTGTTAATCCAGTTCTTTACTCGGTGTAAGTAAAGGTTAAGATTCTTTGAAATCACGGCTCCATAATTTGACTCTGGATAGTAATAGATTCCAACAATGGCGACCCTCAAGAAGCCCTGTCTTTGTCCTTCTGCAGTTTATTCCATACCCCCTTCTTTTAATCCTCCCTTTGTCCCTCCACAGTTTATTTGCTGTACCTCTCCTCTCCCCCAGTAAATTTCTTCGTTCTCTCACTTCCTTTGTATATTAATCCTCTTTCACCTTACTCTTTTGTGTTCTCCCTACTCATTTACAGTACCTGTCTGTGCTTGTATTTGTCACTTATTTTGTCCTTGAGCCTCTGAAGAAGATCCTGCTAGGATCGAAACGTCAGGCCTTAACATTTACACATTGTACCAAACATATTTCCAATTAATATCACTTTATAAACACTGTTCTGCTGTTCGTAATTACGAAATAGTTTGAAAGGCGTATTCAATGCGATCACCATCCGATTTCTTTCCAAGACTGTATAGTAACTATCACCTACAAAGCAATGATCTACAGGAGATGCGATGAGGTCGAACATGATGTGTGACTGGTGTCAATCCTCAAAAAGGTTATGGATGGAAAAAAGAGATATTGGTAAAATACTTGGTTCTCAGGCAAAAGTGAACATCTAGTTGGTCATTTTCAAGCCCGAGATGTGACATTTCCGGTGATCTGGAGGAGGGGGGGGGGTGTCAAACCCAGAAATTTTCTTGTACGCTGCTCGCCAACCGATGGTGATGCTCCGATTTGATAGTAACCCCTCCCCACACTCCCCCCCCCCTCCGGATTAGAAAATCCTGAATACGTCCCTGTAACATATTACCAATATCACTTTATTAACACTGTTCTGCTGTTCGTACTTACGAAATAGTTTGAAAGGCGTATTCATGCGATCACCATCCGATTTCTATCCATGACTGTAACATCACTACTTTCTGTGAACAAACTAGGACAGAACTTAGGCAGATACATGTGTAATGTAATCTCAAATTGGAAAATTATGTGTGTACTGTGTGTACTCTGTGATTGTATTTTTCCCCTGTATATTTTGTCATCCAGCCTCTTACTTTTGACTAGTTGTACGAAGTGTGCAAAACGCGGTTTTCAAAAGTTTGACGTATTGATATATTTTATTAAGTGTGCACGTCAATGCAATGTCCTTTCTACGCTTCCGTACGATACAGAAATAATCAAGTTAATCAAAACAGAATTGGCATATTTTGCATGTGTTCCGGGCCCGTGCGCCAAGGAAAATAGGGATTTGACCCAAACTAAGTCCTGACCCAAATTTCGTATGTACCAGCTAGGTGTTCATGAAGTATGAGTACCATACCGTGGGGGGCTTGGGACTGGGGGCTCTGAACATTTGCAACACCCCACGGAGCTAACACAAAGTCAATGGGAGCTGTTTCATTTTTTGTCTAAGTCCAAAACAAAATTGGCATATCTGGCATGTGTTCCGGGCCCCGTGCGCCAAGGAAAATAGGGATTTGACCCAAACTAAGTCCTGACCCAAATTTTGTATGTACTAGTTGGACATTCATGAAGTTTGAGTACCATACCGTGGGGGGCTTGGGACTGGGGGCCTTGAACATTTGCAACACCCCACGGAGCTAACACAAAGTCAATGGGAGCTGTTTCATTTTTTGTCTAAGTCCAAAACAAAATTGGCATATCTGGCATGTGTTCCGGGCCCTGTGCGCCAAGGAAAATAGGGATTTGACCCAAACCAAGTCCTGACCCAAATTTCGTGTATACCAGCTAGGTGTTCATGAAGTTTGAGTACCATACCGTGGGGGGCTTGGGACTGGGGGCCTTGAACATTTGCAACACCCCACGGAGCTAACACAAAGTCAATGGGAGCTGTTTCATTTTTTTGTCTAAGTCCAAAACAAAATTGGCATATCTGGCATGTGTTCCGGGCCCCGTGCGCCAAGGAAAATAGGGATTTGACCCAAACTAAGTCCTGACCCAAATTTTGTATGTACTAGTTGGACATTCATGAAGTTTGAGTACCATACCGTGGGGGGCTTGGGACTGGGGGCCTTGAACATTTGCAACACCCCACGGAGCTAACACAAAGTCAATGGGAGCTGTTTCATTTTTTGTCTAAGTCTAAAACAAAATTGGCATATCTGGCATGTGTTCCGGGCCCCGTGCGCCAAGGAAAATAGGGATTTGACCCAAACTAAGTCCTGACCCAAATTTCATATGTACCAGCTAGACGTTCATGAAGTATGAGTACCATACCGTGGGGATCTTGGGACTGGGGGATTTCAACATTTGCAACACCCCACGGAGCTAACACAAATCAATGGGAGCTGTTTCATTTTTTGTCTAAGTCCAAAACAAAATTGGCATATCTGGCATGTGTTCCGGGGCCCCGTGCGCCAAGGAAAATAGGGATTTGACCCAAACTAAGTCCTGACCCAAATTTCGTATGTACCAGTTGGACGTTCATGAAGTTTGAGTACCATACCGTGGGGGGCTTGGGACTGGGGGCCTTGAACATTTGCAACACCCCACGGAGCTAACACAAAGTCAATGGGAGCTGTTTCATTTTTTGTCTAAGTCCAAAACAAAATTGGCATATCTGGCATGTGTTCCGGGCCCTGTGCGCCAAGGAAAATAGGGATTTGACCCAAACCAAGTCCTGACCCAAATTTCGTGTATACCAGCTAGGTGTTCATGAAGTTTGAGTACCATACCGTGGGGGGCTTGGGACTGGGGGCCTTGAACATTTGCAACACCCCACGGAGCTAACACAAAGTCAATGGGAGCTGTTTCATTTTTTTGTCTAAGTCCAAAACAAAATTGGCATATCTGGCATGTGTTCCGGGCCCCGTGCGCCAAGGAAAATAGGGATTTGACCCAAACTAAGTCCTGACCCAAATTTCATATGTACCAGCTAGACGTTCATGAAGTATGAGTACCATACCGTGGGGATCTTGGGACTGGGGGCTTTCAACATTTGCAACACCCCACGGAGCTAACACAAAGTCAATGGGAGCTGTTTCATTTTTTGTCTAAGTCCAAAACAAAATTGGCATATCTGGCATGTGTTCCGGGCCCCGTGCGCCAAGGAAAATAGGGATTTGACCCAAACTAAGTCCTGACCCAAATTTCGTATGTACCAGCTAGACGTTCATGAAGTATGAGTACCATACCGTGGGGGGTTTGGGACTGGGGGCTTTGAACATTTGCAACACCCCACGGAGCTAACACAAAGTCAATGGGAGCTGTTTCATTTTTTGTCTAAGTCCAAAACAAAATTGGCATATCTGGCATGTGTTCCGGGCCCCGTGTGCCAAGGAAAATAGGGATTTGACCCAAACTAAGTCCTGACCCAAATTTCGTATGTACCAGCTAGACGTTCATGAAGTATGAGTACCATACCGTGGGGGGCTTGGGACTGGGGGCTTGGGACTGGGGGCTCTCAACATTTGCAACACCCCACGGAGCTAACACAAAGTCAATGGGAGCTGTTTCATTTTTTTTTCTAAGTCTAAAACAAAATTGGCATATCTGGCATGTGTTCCGGGCCCCTTGCGCCAAGGAAAATAGGGATTTGAACCAAACTAAGTCCTGACCCAAATTTCGTATGTACCAGTTGGACGTTCATGAAGTTTGAGTACCATACCGTGGGGGGCTTGGGACTGGGGGCCTTGAACATTTGCAACACCCCACGGAGCTAACACAAAGTCAATGGGAGCTGTTTCATTTTTTGTCTAAGTCCAAAACAAAATTGGCATATCTGGCATGTGTTCCGGGCCCCGTGCGCCAAGGAAAATAGGGATTTGACCTAAACGAAGTCCTGACCCAAATTTCGTATGTACCAGCTAGGTGTTCATGAAGTTTGAGTACCATACCGTGGGGGGCTTGGGACTGGGGGCCTTGAACATTTGCAACACCCCACGGAGCTAACACAAAGTCAATGGGAGCTGTTTCATTTTTTTGTCTAAGTCCAAAACAAAATTGGCATATCTGGCATGTGTTCCGGGCCCTGTGCGCCAAGGAAAATAGGGATTTGACCCAAACCAAGTCCTGACCCAAATTTCGTATGTACCAGCTAGACGTTCATGAAGTATGAGTACCATACCGTGGGGATCTTGGGACTGGGGGATTTCAACATTTGCAACACCCCACGGAGCTAACACAAAGTCAATGGGAGCTGTTTCATTTTTTGTCTAAGTCCAAAACAAAATTGGCATATCTGGCATGTGTTCCGGGCCCCGTGCGCCAAGGAAAATAGGGATTTGACCCAAACGAAGTCCTGACCCAAATTTCGTGTATACCAGCTAGGTGTTCATGAAGTTTGAGTACCATACCGTGGGGGGCTTGGGACTGGGGGCCTTGAACATTTGCAACACCCCACGGAGCTAACACAAAGTCAATGGGAGCTGTTTCAGTTTTTGTCTAAGTCCAAAACAAAATTGGCATATCTGGCATGTGTTCCGGGCCCTGTGCGCCAAGGAAAATAGGGATTTGACCCAAACCAAGTCCTGACCCAAATTTCGTATGTACCAGCTAGACGTTCATGAAGTATGAGTACCATACCGTGGGGGGTTTGGGACTGGGGGCTTTGAACATTTGCAACACCCCACGGAGCTAACACAAAGTCAATGGGAGCTGTTTCATTTTTTGTCTTAAGTCCAAAACAAAATTGGCATATCTGGCATGTGTTCCGGGCCCCGTGCGCCAAGGAAAATAGGGATTTGACCCAAACTAAGTCCTGACCCAAATTTCGTATGTACCAGCTAGACGTTCATGAAGTATGAGTACCATACCGTGGGGGGCTTGGGACTGGGGGCTTGGGACTGGGGGCTCTCAACATTTGCAACACCCCACGGAGCTAACACAAAGTCAATGGGAGCTGTTTCATTTTTTTTTCTAAGTCTAAAACAAAATTGGCATATCTGGCATGTGTTCCGGGCCCCTTGCGCCAAGGAAAATAGGGATTTGACCCAAACTAAGTCCTGACCCAAATTTCGTATGTACCAGTTGGACGTTCATGAAGTTTGAGTACCATACCGTGGGGGGCTTGGGACTGGGGGCCTTGAACATTTGCAACACCCCACGGAGCTAACACAAAGTCAATGGGAGCTGTTTCATTTTTTGTCTAAGTCCAAAACAAAATTGGCATATCTGGCATGTGTTCCGGGCCCTGTGCGCCAAGGAAAATAGGGATTTGACCCAAACTAAGTCCTGACCCAAATTTCGTATGTACCAGCTAGACGTTCATGAAGTATGAGTACCATACCGTGGGGGGCTTGGGACTGGGGGCTTGGGACTGGGGGCTCTCAACATTTGCAACACCCCACGGAGCTAACACAAAGTCAATGGGAGCTGTTTCATTTTTTGTCTAAGTCCAAAACAAAATTGGCATATCTGGCATGTGTTCCGGGCCCCGTGCGCCAAGGAAAATAGGGATTTGACCCAAACCAAGTCCTGACCCAAATTTCGTATGTACCAGTTGGACGTTCATGAAGTTTGAGTACCATACCGTGGGGGGCTTGGGACTGGGGGCCTTGAACATTTGCAACACCCCACGGAGCTAACACAAAGTCAATGGGAGCTGTTCCATTTTTTGTCTAAGTCCAAAACAAAATTGGCATATCTGGCATGTGTTCCGGGCCCTGTGCGCCAAGGAAAATAGGGATTTGACCCAAACCAAGTCCTGACCCAAATTTCGTATGTACCAGCTAGACGTTCATGAAGTATGAGTACCATACCGTGGGGATCTTGGGACTGGGGGATTTCAACATTTGCAACACCCCACGGAGCTAACACAAAGTCAATGGGAGCTGTTTCATTTTTTGTCTAAGTCCAAAACAAAATTGGCATATCTGGCATGTGTTCCGGGCCCCGTGCGCCAAGGAAAATAGGGATTTGACCCAAACGAAGTCCTGAAACAAATTTCGTGTATACCAGCTAGGTGTTCATGAAGTTTGAGTACCATACCGTGGGGGGCTTGGGACTGGGGGCCTTGAACATTTGCAACACCCCACGGAGCTAACACAAAGTCAATGGGAGCTGTTTCATTTTTTGTCTAAGTCCAAAACAAAATTGGCATATCTGGCATGTGTTCCGGGCCCTGTGCGCCAAGGAAAATAGGGATTTGACCCAAACCAAGTCCTGACCCAAATTTCGTATGTACCAGCTAGACGTTCATGAAGTATGAGTACCATACCGTGGGGGGTTTGGGACTGGGGGCTTTGAACATTTGCAACACCCCACGGAGCTAACACAAAGTCAATGGGAGCTGTTCCATTTTTTGTCTTAAGTCCAAAACAAAATTGGCATATCTGGCATGTGTTCCGGGCCCCGTGCGCCAAGGAAAATAGGGATTTGACCCAAACTAAGTCCTGACCCAAATTTCGTATGTACCAGCTAGACGTTCATGAAGTATGAGTACCATACCGTGGGGGGCTTGGGACTGGGGGCTTGGGACTGGGGGCTCTCAACATTTGCAACACCCCACGGAGCTAACACAAAGTCAATGGGAGCTGTTTCATTTTTTTTTCTAAGTCTAAAACAAAATTGGCATATCTGGCATGTGTTCCGGGCCCCTTGCGCCAAGGAAAATAGGGATTTGACCCAAACTAAGTCCTGACCCAAATTTCGTATGTACCAGTTGGACGTTCATGAAGTTTGAGTACCATACCGTGGGGGGCTTGGGACTGGGGGCCTTGAACATTTGCAACACCCCACGGAGCTAACACAAAGTCAATGGGAGCTGTTTCATTTTTTGTCTAAGTCCAAAACAAAATTGGCATATCTGGCATGTGTTCCGGGCCCTGTGCGCCAAGGAAAATAGGGATTTGACCCAAACTAAGTCCTGACCCAAATTTCGTATGTACCAGCTAGACGTTCATGAAGTATGAGTACCATACCGTGGGGGGCTTGGGACTGGGGGCTTGGGACTGGGGGCTCTCAACATTTGCAACACCCCACGGAGCTAACACAAAGTCAATGGGAGCTGTTTCATTTTTTTTTCTAAGTCTAAAACAAAATTGGCATATCTGGCATGTGTTCCGGGCCCCTTGCGCCAAGGAAAATAGGGATTTGACCCAAACTAAGTCCTGACCCAAATTTCGTATGTACCAGTTGGACGTTCATGAAGTTTGAGTACCATACCGTGGGGGGCTTGGGACTGGGGGCCTTGAACATTTGCAACACCCCACGGAGCTAACACAAAGTCAATGGGAGCTGTTTCATTTTTTGTCTAAGTCCAAAACAAAATTGGCATATCTGGCATGTGTTCCGGGCCCTGTGCGCCAAGGAAAATAGGGATTTGACCCAAACTAAGTCCTGACCCAAATTTCGTATGTACCAGCTAGACGTTCATGAAGTATGAGTACCATACCGTGGGGGGCTTGGGACTGGGGGCTTGGGACTGGGGGCTCTCAACATTTGCAACACCCCACGGAGCTAACACAAAGTCAATGGGAGCTGTTTCATTTTTTGTCTAAGTCCAAAACAAAATTGGCATATCTGGCATGTGTTCCGGGCCCCGTGCGCCAAGGAAAATAGGGATTTGACCCAAACTAAGTCCTGACCCAAATTTCGTATGTACCAGTTGGACGTTCATGAAGTTTGAGTACCATACCGTGGGGGGCTTGGGACTGGGGGCCTTGAACATTTGCAACACCCCACGGAGCTAACACAAAGTCAATGGGAGCTGTTCCATTTTTTGTCTAAGTCCAAAACAAAATTGGCATATCTGGCATGTGTTCCGGGCCCTGTGCGCCAAGGAAAATAGGGATTTGACCCAAACCAAGTCCTGACCCAAATTTCGTATGTACCAGCTAGACGTTCATGAAGTATGAGTACCATACCGTGGGGATCTTGGGACTGGGGGATTTCAACATTTGCAACACCCCACGGAGCTAACACAAAGTCAATGGGAGCTGTTTCATTTTTTGTCTAAGTCCAAAACAAAATTGGCATATCTGGCATGTGTTCCGGGCCCCGTGCGCCAAGGAAAATAGGGATTTGACCCAAACGAAGTCCTGAAACAAATTTCGTGTATACCAGCTAGGTGTTCATGAAGTTTGAGTACCATACCGTGGGGGGCTTGGGACTGGGGGCCTTGAACATTTGCAACACCCCACGGAGCTAACACAAAGTCAATGGGAGCTGTTTCATTTTTTGTCTAAGTCCAAAACAAAATTGGCATATCTGGCATGTGTTCCGGGCCCTGTGCGCCAAGGAAAATAGGGATTTGACCCAAACCAAGTCCTGACCCAAATTTCGTATGTACCAGCTAGACGTTCATGAAGTATGAGTACCATACCGTGGGGGGTTTGGGACTGGGGGCTTTGAACATTTGCAACACCCCACGGAGCTAACACAAAGTCAATGGGAGCTGTTCCATTTTTTGTCTTAAGTCCAAAACAAAATTGGCATATCTGGCATGTGTTCCGGGCCCCGTGCGCCAAGGAAAATAGGGATTTGACCCAAACTAAGTCCTGACCCAAATTTCGTATGTACCAGCTAGACGTTCATGAAGTATGAGTACCATACCGTGGGGGGCTTGGGACTGGGGGCTTGGGACTGGGGGCTCTCAACATTTGCAACACCCCACGGAGCTAACACAAAGTCAATGGGAGCTGTTTCATTTTTTTTTCTAAGTCTAAAACAAAATTGGCATATCTGGCATGTGTTCCGGGCCCTGTGCGCCAAGGAAAATAGGGATTTGACCCAAACTAAGTCCTGACCCAAATTTCGTATGTACCAGTTGGACGTTCATGAAGTTTGAGTACCATACCGTGGGGGGCTTGGGACTGGGGGCCTTGAACATTTGCAACACCCCACGGAGCTAACACAAAGTCAATGGGAGCTGTTTCATTTTTTGTCTAAGTCCAAAACAAAATTGGCATATCTGGCATGTGTTCCGGGCCCTGTGCGCCAAGGAAAATAGGGATTTGACCCAAACTAAGTCCTGACCCAAATTTCGTATGTACCAGCTAGACGTTCATGAAGTATGAGTACCATACCGTGGGGGGCTTGGGACTGGGGGCTTGGGACTGGGGGCTCTCAACATTTGCAACACCCCACGGAGCTAACACAAAGTCAATGGGAGCTGTTTCATTTTTTTTTCTAAGTCTAAAACAAAATTGGCATATCTGGCATGTGTTCCGGGCCCCTTGCGCCAAGGAAAATAGGGATTTGACCCAAACTAAGTCCTGACCCAAATTTCGTATGTACCAGTTGGACGTTCATGAAGTTTGAGTACCATACCGTGGGGGGCTTGGGACTGGGGGCCTTGAACATTTGCAACACCCCACGGAGCTAACACAAAGTCAATGGGAGCTGTTTCATTTTTTGTCTAAGTCCAAAACAAAATTGGCATATCTGGCATGTGTTCCGGGCCCTGTGCGCCAAGGAAAATAGGGATTTGACCCAAACTAAGTCCTGACCCAAATTTCGTATGTACCAGCTAGACGTTCATGAAGTATGAGTACCATACCGTGGGGGGCTTGGGACTGGGGGCTTGGGACTGGGGGCTCTCAACATTTGCAACACCCCACGGAGCTAACACAAAGTCAATGGGAGCTGTTTCATTTTTTGTCTAAGTCCAAAACAAAATTGGCATATCTGGCATGTGTTCCGGGCCCCGTGCGCCAAGGAAAATAGGGATTTGACCCAAACTAAGTCCTGACCCAAATTTCGTATGTACCAGTTGGACGTTCATGAAGTTTGAGTACCATACCGTGGGGGGCTTGGGACTGGGGGCCTTGAACATTTGCAACACCCCACGGAGCTAACACAAAGTCAATGGGAGCTGTTCCATTTTTTGTCTAAGTCCAAAACAAAATTGGCATATCTGGCATGTGTTCCGGGCCCTGTGCGCCAAGGAAAATAGGGATTTGACCCAAACCAAGTCCTGACCCAAATTTCGTATGTACCAGCTAGACGTTCATGAAGTATGAGTACCATACCGTGGGGATCTTGGGACTGGGGGATTTCAACATTTGCAACACCCCACGGAGCTAACACAAAGTCAATGGGAGCTGTTTCATTTTTTGTCTAAGTCCAAAACAAAATTGGCATATCTGGCATGTGTTCCGGGCCCCGTGCGCCAAGGAAAATAGGGATTTGACCCAAACGAAGTCCTGACCCAAATTTCGTGTATACCAGCTAGGTGTTCATGAAGTTTGAGTACCATACCGTGGGGGGCTTGGGACTGGGGGCCTTGAACATTTGCAACACCCCACGGAGCTAACACAAAGTCAATGGGAGCTGTTTCATTTTTTGTCTAAGTCCAAAACAAAATTGGCATATCTGGCATGTGTTCCGGGCCCTGTGCGCCAAGGAAAATAGGGATTTGACCCAAACCAAGTCCTGACCCAAATTTCGTATGTACCAGCTAGACGTTCATGAAGTATGAGTACCATACCGTGGGGGGTTTGGGACTGGGGGCTTTGAACATTTGCAACACCCCACGGAGCTAACACAAAGTCAATGGGAGCTGTTCCATTTTTTGTCTTAAGTCCAAAACAAAATTGGCATATCTGGCATGTGTTCCGGGCCCCGTGCGCCAAGGAAAATAGGGATTTGACCCAAACTAAGTCCTGACCCAAATTTCGTATGTACCAGCTAGACGTTCATGAAGTATGAGTACCATACCGTGGGGGGCTTGGGACTGGGGGCTTGGGACTGGGGGCTCTCAACATTTGCAACACCCCACGGAGCTAACACAAAGTCAATGGGAGCTGTTTCATTTTTTTTTCTAAGTCTAAAACAAAATTGGCATATCTGGCATGTGTTCCGGGCCCCTTGCGCCAAGGAAAATAGGGATTTGACCCAAACTAAGTCCTGACCCAAATTTCGTATGTACCAGTTGGACGTTCATGAAGTTTGAGTACCATACCGTGGGGGGCTTGGGACTGGGGGCCTTGAACATTTGCAACACCCCACGGAGCTAACACAAAGTCAATGGGAGCTGTTTCATTTTTTGTCTAAGTCCAAAACAAAATTGGCATATCTGGCATGTGTTCCGGGCCCTGTGCGCCAAGGAAAATAGGGATTTGACCCAAACTAAGTCCTGACCCAAATTTCGTATGTACCAGCTAGACGTTCATGAAGTATGAGTACCATACCGTGGGGGGCTTGGGACTGGGGGCTTGGGACTGGGGGCTCTCAACATTTGCAACACCCCACGGAGCTAACACAAAGTCAATGGGAGCTGTTTCATTTTTTGTCTAAGTCCAAAACAAAATTGGCATATCTGGCATGTGTTCCGGGCCCCGTGCGCCAAGGAAAATAGGGATTTGACCCAAACTAAGTCCTGACCCAAATTTCGTATGTACCAGTTGGACGTTCATGAAGTTTGAGTACCATACCGTGGGGGGCTTGGGACTGGGGGCCTTGAACATTTGCAACACCCCACGGAGCTAACACAAAGTCAATGGGAGCTGTTCCATTTTTTGTCTAAGTCCAAAACAAAATTGGCATATCTGGCATGTGTTCCGGGCCCCGTGCGCCAAGGAAAATAGGGATTTGACCCAAACTAAGTCCTGACCCAAATTTCGTATGTACCAGCTAGACGTTCATGAAGTATGAGTACCATACCGTGGGGGGTTTGGGACTGGGGGCTTTGAACATTTGCAACACCCCACGGAGCTAACACAAAGTCAATGGGAGCTGTTTCATTTTTTTGTCTAAGTCCAAAACAAAATTGGCATATCTGGCATGTGTTCCGGGCCCTGTGCGCCAAGGAAAATAGGGATTTGACCCAAACTAAGTCCTGACCCAAATTTCGTATGTACCAGCTAGACGTTCATGAAGTATGAGTACCATACCGTGGGGGGCTTGGGACTGGGGGCTTGGGACTGGGGGCTCTCAACATTTGCAACACCCCACGGAGCTAACACAAAGTCAATGGGAGCTGTTTCATTTTTTTTTCTAAGTCTAAAACAAAATTGGCATATCTGGCATGTGTTCCGGGCCCCTTGCGCCAAGGAAAATAGGGATTTGACCCAAACTAAGTCCTGACCCAAATTTCGTATGTACCAGTTGGACGTTCATGAAGTTTGAGTACCATACCGTGGGGGGCTTGGGACTGGGGGCCTTGAACATTTGCAACACCCCACGGAGCTAACACAAAGTCAATGGGAGCTGTTTCATTTTTTGTCTAAGTCCAAAACAAAATTGGCATATCTGGCATGTGTTCCGGGCCCCGTGCGCCAAGGAAAATAGGGATTTGACTCAAACTAAGTCCTGACCCAAATTTCGTATGTACCAGTTGGACGTTCATGAAGTTTGAGTACCATACCGTGGGGGGCTTGGGACTGGGGGCCTTGAACATTTGCAACACCCCACGGAGCTAACACAAAGTCAATGGGAGCTGTTCCATTTTTTGTCTTAAGTCCAAAACAAAATTGGCATATCTGGCATGTGTTCCGGGCCCCGTGCGCCAAGGAAAATAGGGATTTGACCCAAACTAAGTCCTGACCCAAACGTATGTACCAGCTAGACGTTCATGAAGTATGAGTACCATACCGTGGGGGGCTTGGGACTGGGGGCTTTGAACATTTGCAACACCCCACGGAGCTAACACAAAGTCAATGGGAGCTGTTTCATTTTTTGTCTAAGTCCAAAACAAAATTGGCATATCTGGCATGTGTTCCGAGCCCCGTGCGCCAAGGAAAATAGGGATTTGACCCAAACTAAGTCCTGACCCAAATTTCGTGTATACCAGCTAGGTGTTCATGAAGTTTGAGTACCATACCGTGGGGGGCTTGGGACTGGGGGCCTTGAACATTTGCAACACCCCACGGAGCTAACACAAAGTCAATGGGAGCTGTTTCATTTTTTTGTCTAAGTCCAAAACAAAATTGGCATATCTGGCATGTGTTCCGGGCCCCGTGTGCCAAGGAAAATAGGGATTTGACCCAAACGAAGTCCTGACCCAAATTTCGTGTATACCAGCTAGGTGTTCATGAAGTTTGAGTACCATACCGTGGGGGGCTTGGGACTGGGGGCCTTGAACATTTGCAACACCCCACGGAGCTAACACAAAGTCAATGGGAGCTGTTTCATTTTTTTGTCTAAGTCCAAAACAAAATTGGCATATCTGGCATGTGTTCCGGGCCCCGTGCGCCAAGGAAAATAGGGATTTGACCCAAACGAAGTCCTGACCCAAATTTCGTGTATACCAGCTAGGTGTTCATGAAGTTTGAGTACCATACCGTGGGGGGCTTGGGACTGGGGGCCTTGAACATTTGCAACACCCCACGGAGCTAACACAAAGTCAATGGGAGCTGTTTCATTTTTTTGTCTAAGTCCAAAACAAAATTGGCATATCTGGCATGTGTTCCGGGCCCTGTGCGCCAAGGAAAATAGGGATTTGACCCAAACCAAGTCCTGACCCAAATTTCGTATGTACCAGCTAGACGTTCATGAAGTATGAGTACCATACCGTGGGGATCTTGGGACTGGGGGATT
Organism: Apostichopus japonicus; assembly: GCF_037975245.1. Classification (NCBI taxonomy): domain Eukaryota; kingdom Metazoa; phylum Echinodermata; class Holothuroidea; order Aspidochirotida; family Stichopodidae; genus Apostichopus; species Apostichopus japonicus. The sequence goes on from NC_092566.1 coordinate 2,455,405, forward strand.
TCAACATTTGCAACACCCCACGGAGCTAACACAAAGTCAATGGGAGCTGTTTCATTTTTTGTCTAAGTCCAAAACAAAATTGGCATATCTGGCATGTGTTCCGGGCCCTGTGCGCCAAGGAAAATAGGGATTTGACCCAAACCAAGTCCTGACCCAAATTTCGTATGTACCAGCTAGACGTTCATGAAGTATGAGTACCATACCGTGGGGGGTTTGGGACTGGGGGCTTTGAACATTTGCAACACCCCACGGAGCTAACACAAAGTCAATGGGAGCTGTTCCATTTTTTGTCTTAAGTCCAAAACAAAATTGGCATATCTGGCATGTGTTCCGGGCCCCGTGCGCCAAGGAAAATAGGGATTTGACCCAAACTAAGTCCTGACCCAAATTTCGTATGTACCAGCTAGACGTTCATGAAGTATGAGTACCATACCGTGGGGGGCTTGGGACTGGGGGCTTGGGACTGGGGGCTCTCAACATTTGCAACACCCCACGGAGCTAACACAAAGTCAATGGGAGCTGTTTCATTTTTTTTTCTAAGTCTAAAACAAAATTGGCATATCTGGCATGTGTTCCGGGCCCCTTGCGCCAAGGAAAATAGGGATTTGACCCAAACTAAGTCCTGACCCAAATTTCGTATGTACCAGTTGGACGTTCATGAAGTTTGAGTACCATACCGTGGGGGGCTTGGGACTGGGGGCCTTGAACATTTGCAACACCCCACGGAGCTAACACAAAGTCAATGGGAGCTGTTTCATTTTTTGTCTAAGTCCAAAACAAAATTGGCATATCTGGCATGTGTTCCGGGCCCTGTGCGCCAAGGAAAATAGGGATTTGACCCAAACTAAGTCCTGACCCAAATTTCGTATGTACCAGCTAGACGTTCATGAAGTATGAGTACCATACCGTGGGGGGCTTGGGACTGGGGGCTTGGGACTGGGGGCTCTCAACATTTGCAACACCCCACGGAGCTAACACAAAGTCAATGGGAGCTGTTTCATTTTTTGTCTAAGTCCAAAACAAAATTGGCATATCTGGCATGTGTTCCGGGCCCCGTGCGCCAAGGAAAATAGGGATTTGACCCAAACTAAGTCCTGACCCAAATTTCGTATGTACCAGTTGGACGTTCATGAAGTTTGAGTACCATACCGTGGGGGGCTTGGGACTGGGGGCCTTGAACATTTGCAACACCCCACGGAGCTAACACAAAGTCAATGGGAGCTGTTCCATTTTTTGTCTAAGTCCAAAACAAAATTGGCATATCTGGCATGTGTTCCGGGCCCCGTGCGCCAAGGAAAATAGGGATTTGACCCAAACTAAGTCCTGACCCAAATTTCGTATGTACCAGCTAGACGTTCATGAAGTATGAGTACCATACCGTGGGGGGTTTGGGACTGGGGGCTTTGAACATTTGCAACACCCCACGGAGCTAACACAAAGTCAATGGGAGCTGTTTCATTTTTTTGTCTAAGTCCAAAACAAAATTGGCATATCTGGCATGTGTTCCGGGCCCTGTGCGCCAAGGAAAATAGGGATTTGACCCAAACTAAGTCCTGACCCAAATTTCGTATGTACCAGCTAGACGTTCATGAAGTATGAGTACCATACCGTGGGGGGCTTGGGACTGGGGGCTTGGGACTGGGGGCTCTCAACATTTGCAACACCCCACGGAGCTAACACAAAGTCAATGGGAGCTGTTTCATTTTTTTTTCTAAGTCTAAAACAAAATTGGCATATCTGGCATGTGTTCCGGGCCCCTTGCGCCAAGGAAAATAGGGATTTGACCCAAACTAAGTCCTGACCCAAATTTCGTATGTACCAGTTGGACGTTCATGAAGTTTGAGTACCATACCGTGGGGGGCTTGGGACTGGGGGCCTTGAACATTTGCAACACCCCACGGAGCTAACACAAAGTCAATGGGAGCTGTTTCATTTTTTGTCTAAGTCCAAAACAAAATTGGCATATCTGGCATGTGTTCCGGGCCCCGTGCGCCAAGGAAAATAGGGATTTGACCCAAACTAAGTCCTGACCCAAATTTCGTATGTACCAGTTGGACGTTCATGAAGTTTGAGTACCATACCGTGGGGGGCTTGGGACTGGGGGCCTTGAACATTTGCAACACCCCACGGAGCTAACACAAAGTCAATGGGAGCTGTTCCATTTTTTGTCTTAAGTCCAAAACAAAATTGGCATATCTGGCATGTGTTCCGGGCCCCGTGCGCCAAGGAAAATAGGGATTTGACCCAAACTAAGTCCTGAACCAAATTTCGTATGTACCAGCTAGACGTTCATGAAGTATGAGTACCATACCGTGGGGGGCTTGGGACTGGGGGCTTTGAACATTTGCAACACCCCACGGAGCTAACACAAAGTCAATGGGAGCTGTTTCATTTTTTGTCTAAGTCCAAAACAAAATTGGCATATCTGGCATGTGTTCCGAGCCCCGTGCGCCAAGGAAAATAGGGATTTGACCCAAACGAAGTCCTGACCCAAATTTCGTGTATACCAGCTAGGTGTTCATGAAGTTTGAGTACCATACCGTGGGGGGCTTGGGACTGGGGGCCTTGAACATTTGCAACACCCCACGGAGCTAACACAAAGTCAATGGGAGCTGTTTCATTTTTTTGTCTAAGTCCAAAACAAAATTGGCATATCTGGCATGTGTTCCGGGCCCCGTGTGCCAAGGAAAATAGGGATTTGACCCAAACTAACACAAATTTTTTAATGATACTAACGCACTACACAGATCTCGGACTTAGTTTATTATCGCAGAGATTTAACCCTCGTGAGCGCTATAACCCCCTCTCCAAAAGATACAGAACCGATTATAATGCTTAAAGTATTTGTCCAAACATTGTTTAACTCATTCACACTACTTGGAGTTCTAGACTAAGCTCGTACTGTAGTTCTTGCAATACAACTACAAGTAGGCCTCGGCTAGTGTACTCAGTAGTATTACTATTAGGGCCTAGGCTAGGCCTATGCTATAATACACAAAAAATACTGTGATGCCTCAGTGGAACGCACTCCCACCTGATCTAAAATCAGCACCAAACACTGCCTCCTTCAAGTTAATGCTGGGAAGTCAGCAGCACCATTAGCCAGCTTGGAGGACTGCACGTCAACAGCCACATCAGGGGCGATTTGTGCAGTATTACACCAAGACCAAGACCTAGATGCGCATGGCTACAAATTTCGTGGATGCAAAAAATAAACAAAGGCATAGAACCTAGCCTATATCTAAGCTTCCTCAGCATTTAAATCGTTTAGGCCTAACATTTTAAGTAATCTTAACTAACGTTTCGACTATGCTTCGCCTAGTATTAGTAAGTTTGTCAAACCTGAAACGAAACAAGGATTGGAGTGATGTGAATGTGATACAGGGCAAGCCTAGGCTAGATCGCAGGCACTCGTAACGTTATGTAGGAGTATCGTATATAAACTCCGTGTTTATATCACTGATCTGTACACTAACAGTGTACAGTTCAGTGGTTTATATACTATACACCTACATAACTTTACGAGTGCATATGGGCTAGAAAGCGTAGCCTAGTTCTAACTAGAAGTTTTAGGCTACATAGCGTAGTGCTCACCTCTTCAATCAAAAGTCTCTTTTGTACCGTTCTACTTGATCAAAAGGCCGAGACACAAATAAGGGCATTTAATTCCAATTTTAACTTGATAGCGACCAAATCTTTAGACCAAGGCAAAGTGTTTACAACGATCTGGCTGAAGTTGGCGAACAGTAAGAGCGACCAATAAGGGCGACCAAAAAATGCTAGAAAGTGCAAATGATACTATGGAGTTGTCTAGTGGCCTTCGTAATGGGCCATGTGGCAAAAATGATGTGTTTAAAGCAAATTGAATGATCGAATGCTTTCAATCGATTGCAATTAGGAGGGAAAGACAGGCTTTTGTGACGTTCCATGCATTAAATAATTTATTATAAGAGATTCAAACCCGACAAACTCGTAATTATGGAACGGGGTATAAAATATCCCCAAAGTCAGGGTATGGCCTAACTCATTATCGTGGTAAAGCAAAATTATAGCTCTTAAAATATCAGACCTGCCCCGAACATCAGCGAAAAGCGTAAGTTTAGAGTAAAAGATAACATATTTGGAAACAAAGATTAATGGGAAACATGAAGAAGGGTGGGGTGAACGTTAAAGCTGACATTACACTCTACCAAAGTATGTCAACAACCGTGAGGGACGATGTCGGGCAGGGGGTTATTAACAATTAACTCGGCAACTGAAAGTAAAACGTAGCATATATATACTGTTATTCAAAACCACATCTGGCAAACAAATCAAATCTGTAACTCAGTATCATTGGGGAGCAAAAACGTAGCTGACGTCACCAGCTATCACCCCATACCAACAAAACCTCGGGGGACGGTATCAATTAAGGTATTATAACACCCAAACTCAACGCAAAGTCGCATATACAGTTTATATACGTTTTTTCAACACGATTTTTGACTAACAAATCAAATCTGTAACTCAGTATCATTGGGGTCCCCATGGTAGCTGACGTCACCCTCTACCACCCCATACCAACAAACCTCGGGGGACGGTATGATTTAGGGTGTTATTAACACCCAAACTCGACGAAAAGTATCATCTACAGTTTAAATACGGTTTTTCAACACGATTTTTGGCTAACAAATCAAATCTGTAACTCAGTATCATTGGGGTCCCCATGGTAGCTGACGTCACCCTCTATCACCCCATACCAACAAACCTCGGGGGACGGTATCATTTAGGGTGTTATTAACACCCAAACTCGACGCAAAGTCTCATTTACAGTTTATATACGGTTTTTCAACACGATTTTTGGCTAACAAATCAAATCTATAACTCAGTATCATTGGGGTCCTCAAAGTAGCTGACGTCACCAGCAATCACCCCATACCAACAAACCTCGGGGGACGGTATCATTTAAGGTGTTATTAACACCCAAACTCAACGAAAAGTCTCATTTACAGTTTATATACGGTTCTTCAACATGATTTTTGACTAACAAATCAAATTTGTAACTCAGTATCATCGGGGAGCAAAAACGTAGCTGACGTCACCAGCTATCACCCCATACCAACAAACCTCGCGGGACGGTATCATTTAAGGTGTTATTAACACCCAAACTCGAAGAAAAGTATCATCTACAGTTTAAATACGGTTTTTCAACACGATTTTTGGCTAACAAGTCAAATCTGTAACTCAGTATCATTGGGGTCCCCATGGTAGCTGACGTCACCCTCTATCACCTCATACCAACAAACCTCGGGGGACGGTATCATTTAAGGTGTTATTAACACCCAAACTCAACGAAAAGTATCATCTACAGTTTAAATACGGTTTTTCAACATGATTTTTTGGCTAAAAAATCAAATCTGTAACTCAGTATCATTGGGGTCCCCATGGTAGCTGACGTCACCCTCTACCACCCCATACCAACAAACCTCGGGGGACGGTATCATTTAGGGTGTTATTAACACCCAAACTCGACGAAAAGTATCATCTACAGTTTAAATACGGTTTTTCAACACGATTTTTGGCTAACAAATCAAATCTGTAACTCAGTATCATTGGGGTCCCCAAAGTAGCTGACGTCACCAGCTATCACCCCATACCAACAAACCTCTTGGGAAGGTATCATATAAGGTGTTATTAACACCCAAACTCAACGCAAAGTCTCATTTACAGTTTATATACGGTTTTTCAACATGATTTTTGACTAACAAATCAAATCTGTAACTCAGTATCATCGGGGAGCAAAAACGTAGCTGACGTCACCAGCTATCACCCCATACCAACAAACCTTGGGGGACGGTATCATTTAAGGTGTTATTAACACCCAAACTCGACGAAAAGTCTCATTTACAGTTTACATACGGTTTTTCAACATGATTTTTGACTAACAAATCAAATCTGTAACTCAGTATCATCGGGGAGCAAAAACGTAGCTGACGTCACCAGCTATCACCCCATACCAACAAACCTCTTGGGACGGTATCATTTAAGGTGTTATTAACACCCAAACTCAACGCAAAGTCTCATTTACAGTTTATATACGGTTCTTCAACATGATTTTTGACTAACAAATCAAATTTGTAACTCAGTATCATCGGAGAGCAAAAACGTAGCTGACGTCACCAGCTATCACCCCATACCAACAAACCTCGCGGGACGGTATCATTTAAGGTGTTATTAACACCCAAACTCGAAGAAAAGTATCATCTACAGTTTAAATACGGTGTTTCAACATGATTTTTTGGCTAACAAATCAAATCTGTAACTCAGTATCATTGGGGTCCCCATGGTAGCTGACGTCACCCTCTACCACCCCATACCAACAAACCTCGGGGGACGGTATGATTTAGGGTGTTATGAACACCCAAACTCGACGAAAAGTATCATCTACAGTTTAAATACGGTTTTTCAACACGATTTTTGGCTAACAAATCAAATCTGTAACTCAGTATCATTGGGGTCCCCAAAGTAGCTGACGTCACCAGCTATCACCCCATACCAACAAACCTCTTGGGAAGGTATCATATAAGGTGTTATTAACACCCAAACTCAACGCAAAGTCTCATTTACAGTTTATATACGGTTTTTCAACATGATTTTTGACTAACAAATCAAATCTGTAACTCAGTATCATCGGGGAGCAAAAACGTAGCTGACGTCACCAGCTATCACCCCATACCAACAAACCTTGGGGGAAGGTATCATTTAAGGTGTTATTAACACCCAAACTCGACGAAAAGTCTCATTTACAGTTTATATACGGTTTTTCAACATGATTTTTGACTAACAAATCAAATCTGTAACTCAGTATCATCGGAGAGCAAAAACGTAGCTGACGTCACCAGCTATCACCCCATACCAACAAACCTCTTGGGACGGTATCATTTAAGGTGTTATTAACACCCAAACTCAACGCAAAGTCTCATTTACAGTTTATATACGGTTCTTCAACATGATTTTTGACTAACAAATCAAATTTGTAACTCAGTATCATCGGAGAGCAAAAACGTAGCTGACGTCACCCTCTACCACCCCATACCAACAAACCTCGGGGGACGGTATGATTTAGGGTGTTATGAACACCCAAACTCGACGAAAAGTATCATCTACAGTTTAAATACGGTTTTTCAACACGATTTTTGGCTAACAAGTCAAATCTGTAACTCAGTATCATTGGGGTCCCCATGGTAGCTGACGTCACCCTCTATCACCTCATACCAACAAACCTCGGGGGACGGTATCATTTAAGGTGTTATTAACACCCAAACTCGACGAAAAGTATCATCTACAGTTTAAATACGGTTTTTCAACATGATTTTTTGGCTAAAAAATCAAATCTGTAACTCAGTATCATTGGGGTCCCCATGGTAGCTGACGTCACCCTCTACCACCCCATACCAACAAACCTCGGGGGACGGTATGATTTAAGGTGTTATTAACACCCAAACTCGAAGAAAAGTATCATCTACAGTTTAAATACGGTTTTTCAACACGATTTTTGGCTAACAAATCAAATCTGTAACTCAGTATCATTGGGGTCCCCATGGTAGCTGACGTCACCCTCTATCACCCCATACCATTAAACCTCGGGGGACGGTATCATTTAAGGTGTTATTAACACCCAAACTCGACGCAAAGTCGCATTTACAGTTTATATACGGTTTTTCAACACGATTTTTGGCTAACAAATCTGTAACTCAGTATCATCGGGGAGCAAAAACGTAGCTGACGTCACCAGCTATCACCCCATACCAACAAACCTCGCGGGACGGTATCATTTAAGGTGTTATTAACACCCAAACTCGACGAAAAGTATCATCTACAGTTTAAATACGGTTTTTCAACATGATTTTTGACTAACAAATCAAATATGTAACTCAGTATCATTGAGGTCCCCAAAGTAGCTGACGTCACCAGCTATCACCCCATGCCAACAAAAATCGGGGGACGGTATCATTTAGGGTGTTAACACCCAAACTCGAGGCAAAGTCGCATCTACCGTTAGTATACGGTTTTTCAACACAGTTTTTGGCTTACAAATCAATCTTACTTTTGGAATTTGTCATTAAAATTAAAACCTGCAGGGTTCTCGCCCGCTTTTTTGTCAAACCGGGTGGTCTCAAGTGCCGATGATCAATTCGGATGCCACAGGTATCCGCGCGATCGCGTAGCGTAGCGATCGCACTCTCGGCGTGTGGTCAAGGGGCAAAGTTCGTTGTGTGGGTCCAGGGGGCTAAGCCCCCGGAAGCTCCACGATTTTCGTCTTTTCTAAGTAGGCAAACTGCTTGAAATTGACTTTTTCGAGCTATGATTTATAAATGCTCAAATATTTTTCAATAACTTAGAGTTATACATGACTGCCGAATAATAAAGACAAAACAAACTGGTCTTGGTGATTCTTCCAGCAGCCAAGCCACTTGAAATTCGCGCTACTTTACAAAGCTATGATTTCTTAAATTTTCAAATGTATGGCAATAACCTGGACATTGCTGTTAGTTATACTCTACAGTATAAAGAAAAATAGTCAGCTGACCATTGACTACAGTCACATTACATAAACTGCTACATAAACTGAATGACTATTTTTTTTTTTTTGTGTGTGTCACGGTGATTCAGTTGTGACTTCATTTTTTCCTGCCCTGGTTTAGGTTATGTACGATGTTTAAATACAAACATTCTGGCATCTCTCAGTACCCAGAAAACACAAACTTCGTTCGCAACATTTTGCTGTGTAAAAGCAGGGATCGTTTGTGTCGCGATATCACTATACTGAAGCGCTTACGTGATACCTGGAATGTGTTATTTGCCGTGGTTGCAGTTGGGAATAGGAAGAGTGAACTGAAAAGTGTGAATATTTAGTCGATGGTTTTATTCACATTAAAAATGTCAAAATGTTTCAGTAGTACTTGCTAACGTTGATTATTTATAACAGCTATAAAACCAGGCACCCAACTTTCAAACAGCTAGGGCGCACAACTTTCGAACCGATCGGCGAGAGCCAAAATCAAATTCAAACCTGGAGCCCCGCCCGGTTAAATCGGACTGGCGAGAACCCTGGCGTTATTACCTGGTTAATACATATTCAAAACTCATGAAGGGCAACTTCAGAACATGGAACAAGAGTGATCATCACAACATGGGATAAATAACCTTATCATGCATGGATACAAATCTACTAATTGAATTAGTGCTCCTGCTTTTGTATTTTTGATGGTGAGTGTATCTTATCAGATCTGTATTCAGCAGTTGTTAGATCTGTGGTAGAGAAACATTATCATTGGTTGAGTGCACTTTAAAGGGAACACGCATACACCCTCTGTTCATTATATGACGTTTGTAACTTAAAAAATACAACTTGATCGATTCATATCCAATATATGTCTTCTGAAACATCACGAGGGTACCTTTGTTGGAACATAAAAGGAGATTGAAGAATTGAGCCGACGATAGAAAACAAGATTTAGGTAACTGAATGCCTGTTGATTATGCCCTTTAAAGGAATTGGTTAACGGTATAGTACGGATTAAACCGATAGTGACTGAAACAAAAAACTTGAGGTTTCATCGGTTGTTGATTACACAGACTTGTGTAGGTACGTTTTGTTGACCTGGATTCAGGTCTCTCTAAATGATACACCAATAGTTAAAAGTCGAAAGAGCTATTTTTTAAATTTTCATTCCAGTGAAGTTAGAGCATGTGTACACATCAATGAAAGATGACCAAACTTGATCATAGTGTCCTTGAGTAGTGGGTCATATGGGTGTTTAGTAAGTTTATGCCAAAGGTTATACAGAGGTCATCTGGGTTAATTGTGTGAACACACTCAAAATGCTTCTCCTATATGGGTGATCACCATGCTGGGTCATAGTGTTCACTTAATATGCAGACATAATTATGGTGAGTTCAAAATATGGATGTCAAAGATCATCTACTTATCTTTTGCAGTAATTAAAGTTGTATGTAACTACCGAAGGTTCTTTTCGTGCAGTTTGCATTGGATTATGAAGAATGTTGGTCACAGTGTTACTTGAACAGTAGTGGTAAGAATTTGGGGCCAACGGTCATCCGGGGCCCAAATTTGCGATTTTGTGTACAACACTGTGATTTTCTTCAGCAATAAAAGGTTTTTTTTAAAGAAATATGACTACATTTTTCAATAAACTTTCAATTTTTTATAGTTCAAGAAGGTAATCCATAATTAGTATACCCTGTAATTTGCTTAAAAAGTCATGGTCTTTTCTCTTCTCTTCTAGTTAGATATTAATTTCATTACTTGTCGTTTGTTGCATGTCTATTGAAGAATTAGGTTCTTATCAGCTTACTGCTGAATGCCGGAAGATCTATGAAGATTCATGTGGAGTTTGTCTTCGTTTGTTTGTTGTTTGTTTGTTGTGTGTATGTGTAACTAAAAAAGTCAATGCAACTTAAAACTTCATGAAATGTACGTATAACTTGAAAAGATATCAGCCCAGCTGCTTTTCACGTAGCTTTGGCCGTTATGCGTTTGATTGCAAAAACTGGTACACAATCAAATAATCATCTTAACATTGTTGAAATATGAAAATATCTCAACTACTTATACAGTAAGTAAACCTTGATTGAAAGCCATACTTGATATATACAATCCCCTTATTATATACAAGAAACATATTGTATATGTGCACTGGCGGATCCAAGGGGGGCCAAGGGGGGCCATGCCCCCCCAAAGGTGAGCCAAAAAGTGTTTCCAAACATCCGCTAAATCATATGATTGGAAATTTAAAAAATCGAGAGGAATAGCAGTGGTAGACTAGTCTAAACCTTTTCGTTTTCTGGTTTAAAATTAAATGCAGAGCTCCCAACTGACCCGCAATTCGCGGGAATTATACCCGCATTCTAACACCCAAACCCGCTGACCCGCACAAGCGTCCGAAAAAAACCGCATTGTAATTGTCAAGTATACATAAAAAAAAATTGCATCAAATTTTGACTTAGCAACCATCATTTCTTTAGCATTTAGCATAATAGAGTATAAAACCTCCTTTACAGCATCATTTGAACCTCAAATTAGCCTATAATTCTTTTCATTGGGGCGAGCAGCGAACATTTTCATGCCACGGGAAAGAATGAATTATCACCTATACTATTCAATTTATTGATGTTACACACAAAAAAATGCATATTTCTCAGAAAATTTTGGGTGACAAAAGCCTTTCTAAGTGCCACCATTTTACATGTAGGCATCACCAGGATTCCAAAAAAATTCAAAAGGGGAGGGGGACACCCCCTCCCCTTATAACCCTCCCCCAGGACGGCGATTCGTGGCATGGACCAGCATTTGCATTCTCAAGAGTTGGGAGCTATGTAAATGTATGAGCATGAGGATTTACAGTTTAACACCATTTTACAGTTACAGGCTGGTTGTAAGAAATTTATAACCTATGAGAAATAAAATTTCATGAGAAAGATGATCCCAACTTTGTTTTATAAATATTTTCGAAAATTACACCTGGGAAACATTTTTTTTAGAAGTAAATTAACATCACCATTGTACACTTTTGTCGCACCAAATTGCATCTGAGGGCATTCAGCAATAGAAAATTTTCCAAAGGGGAGGGGGGCACCCCCTCCCCTTAGACCCCTCCCCCATATCACTCTAATGCCACTTTGGTCCCTCCCAAACAAAGGCCCTGGATCCGCCAGTGAATAGGAGTATGTCACCTGAAAACTCGAACATATTTGCATTGGCTTCAACGTGACGCTCGGAAGCCTTACTTTGCGTGCAAAAGGGTGTATTCTTTGTAGTACAGCGGTTCTGGTGAACGTTTTTCATCGTATTTATGTCAGGTTGGATGTAGTTTCGTTGTGACCAGGCAGCGTTTATGAAACTTAACAGTTCGTCTAGTTAGATTTTTGACTATGACCAATCTCAATGCGAAATAATTGTGTAAAACTGTCTTAGTCTGGCAGTGAGTTCACGAGCTTTTGTCTGGAAAGGCTGTTGATCTCAATTTGTGTATAGGCTTTTCCACCAGTTTCAGCATAGGCCTTAAAAAATAACGTTCGACTTTCGTCACGTTTACGATTATGGGCCAACTTGAACAAACCTGGCTAGGCCTGTGAGCAATTTTTATGTTGTCTAGGCCAGCAACGGTTGGGTAGAATAGGGTTCGTTAATACAACAACGTGAAGAATACCAGTCAGAATACCAAAACACTTAGGATGGCAAAACATCTCCTTAATTATTTCTTAAGGCATTTTCCTACTTGCTATCAGTCATAATTCGCAAAGGATAGCACAATTTAAGGAGTTTTGAGATACGTTTGCTGCTAAGATTTTTGGAAGATAAATGCTTTCTCGGATTTCCATTGCGTAAAAGATCGCTTTGATGTAGGCAGTGTAATTGAGTAATATCGATATTTTTCGCGCTTCAATCTGCAGCTAAAAGACAAGATAAATAACGGGGCAAATGTACGAAGTCGCGCTAATCGAGTAGCGGTTCAAAGTAGCAGCAAGGTACTGCATAGGCTTAGGACTCGCGCACACCTATAGCTACTGTATATAGTATATACCTAGTAATTAATATAGGAGCCATAATGTAACAGAAGCCAAGCTTTCTTAGTAGGTGTTTTTACAGGCGTTTTACTTTTAATTGTTTAAGACATTATCATAGGCCTAGCTGCTAATTTATGATTCTGCGACATGTTTTACTTTGTTCAACACTAACTTTTGGTGGGAAAAGGTTAAATTTCATACTGCAAAGAAACATGACTTTCCATATGTGCTGTCAATGTTAAATGCCAGATATCGAGTCAATATATTAGGTTAATTTATGTATTTCGAATCATGGGCCGTTTATTCTTTTTTATTCACTTTAACCAGTCATTTATAAAATAAGTTTTTTTCGGCACAATTTGAACAAGGAGGTCAGATACGTTATATCCTGTGACGGAATTGATGCTTTAACGCAAACGTATTTGAGAGAAATAACCAAAAACCATGGATTTGATCATCGTGTTTGCAACTCGGTGGTCCAACGTCTTAAAACAATTCACATGCTTATATGCAACTAGGTTGATTGAAGACAATTTGAGAAAAATGCCATGATAACATTTATCGCTAACCAATTTATATATGTTTTGTCTAAACCAAATTTACAGTTGGATCATTGTCATTAGACTACCCATCACATGTTATCTCAAATTGGTTCTATGGATCCCATTTTAGGAAAATCGGGCCTGAACTTTCACAATTTGCTTATACTGTCGACATGATTTTGTTGTCTGTCAAATAAATCCATCTTTAGTTCACGGCGATTAATTCCTTTGGTATTTAAAAGGAATACAACATCGCTAAGCCTTCTATTCTCCATTGCGGTTGCATATCGATAAACTTCTACACACATACTGAATGAAGTTTGGAGACATATTAACTATATTTTGACTAACTCTTGTAATACGGTGAAATGTGACTGTACACTGACACTACAATCTATTCCGAATTGGTCCGGATATACTGATCGGGGAAGTTTCTTGTTATTTCATTTCAACGATACTATATGAGTAGGGTCATTTTAAGTTTACTTATGTATCTTTGTATATAATAAACGGTATTCCGTAAAAAAATCATAGCTTTCCTAATAGCTTCATTTTAATTTACGGCTTTCTCAATTAATTTCTCTTCTTTCTATAATGTAAGACACTTTCTCTCTACACTGAATATAAATCGGATATTTTGATGAATACTGCATCAAATTGGTTAATTCAACCACTAAATAGGGTATAAATAATCCAGCTAAGACTCTTAAAATATTAAAACGATCATCAAACGTAAAAATTATGTTTAATTTGCGTGCATGGCTAAGGTGAATCACGCTACTTGAGAGGGAAATAGTTACGTAATATACAAGCTCACTTTCCAAACTAATAACCTTGAATGGTGCAGAGACGGCCAGTGTCCGTCCATCAGTGAACGTCCGTGCTATCATGGAGCTATAAACTGTTTATAGCTCCATGGTGCTACTAAAGGGCGGATTCTCACATGTATCCAATCAGAATGATGTGATACTAGATCGAGTGGTATACTCCGAAAGTTACAGTGTTGCAGCATTTTTATAACCTATATATGCAATGCGTGTTATCAGTGAGGGTTGCTGTACCCAGGAATTCTGACTGTTGGAGATCACCAACAATTCAAGGAGGGCACACATAGTTGAAGGAGGGCAAGGGCGTAGGAACCGGGGGGGGGGCCCAGTAAAAAATGTGGAGGGGCGGAAGTATCATTCCGCCCCCCCCCCCGCTTCGCAAGTCAGAAAACCCCTTTTTCATTTCCAAATGAGAAAAAAAATCTCATTTGGAGCACCAAATTGCATCTAAGGCCAGGTGAAAATACAAAATTAAGTTTACAAAATGGAGTGGGTGTTGAAGTGTGCTATATTGCACCAAATTGCATCTGAGGCCACCTGGAAATGCAAAAAAATCCCCCCAGGCCGGCAATCAGTCTTCAGCCCCCCCCCCCACTCAAGAGTACCTTCCTACGCCACTGAAGGAGGGGCACTATACTCGTGTTCTGTCTCTTGTGAAGTTAGTACACCGAGATGGTGGCTCAAATAGGGAGGGGACAGTAGCCTGCAAGGGGATGGGGTGGGACGGTGAGGCCCCGCTGTGCCCGTTCGGGCTACGGGCCTGAAATAATATAATTTATTTAGTAGAAAACTGTAATCAAAACTTAGTAACATATCATGCAAGATTTGTTACTTATGAAGTTTTCAAGGTCATCTATGTTGGTCCCAAATATAAGCACGCTTGATAATGCTATAGAAGTTCTATAATGTAATTTCCTGATATATAGGCCTACGTTGTTACTCTCCAAATTATTCTCAAAAATTAGGGGTTGTATATCTCAGTGTCGGGACATCTATATTTGTGGCACGGTCGCGACTGCCACAATTATAGAATTTGAGGATGGGGGACCATTATCCGACATTCTAACCTTCTGGGGAGGGGTGGTAGGGGTGAAAATGACATTTCGTCATAGTGTAAAGATATTAAGTTTGGTAATTTCTAGTGCTATTTACTGAAACTTGATCACAGCAGCAACACTTTTCAGTGGTATCACACAATTAGTACTCAATCATAGCCAAATAATTGAGAATCTTATATTGTCCGTCAAAAGCCTTTAGATCATGACATGTGTCAGAACTCGGTATTTTCAACAAGCTTTTGTTCAACTTGCTCTTGTTCAAAATTGAAAAAGTTGCCATTGTACAATCCGTTAGAGATGTAAACGTAAGGATGTTTTAACAATTGCTACGAAGAAAATAAATCTTGCAAAAGGTAGCCTCCAGGGAGATTTGAACTCCCGACCCCTGGTTTACAAGACCAGTGCTCTAACCACTGAGCTATAGAGGCAATGATACCAGGGGAGATCTGTAATATTATATAGACCTAACGTAATATATTATACATTTAGTATCAGTATAGTACACATTGCACAATTGGAAATATATCATTCCAATACATTTTGCTTCAATCACATATATCAAACAATTTGTCAAGTTTTACTTGCAACAATGTCATATTTTTTTATGCAAAAAGGTAAATAAGTAGATATCTTCCTTCGACACAGTGGGCCTAGGCCTTACAGTAACACTGAAGAGCTTTGTTATCAAGCTACGTGCACACTGTGCATAGGTTTGTACCGCGGACTACAACGTAAACGTCGTTGTAAAGATATTTAGCGTACGCATACAAACCTATGTAACATACACAGCTTTATAATTTCAATACGAACTCGACTTGTCAAGGCCTAACGTTATACACTGGTGCTTACACTAGTTAGATAAGTGGACACGGCAACAAAACTCGGTTCTCAACTCAAAAATTCAGAACGACTTTACATTTGTGTTATAGTCCCTTGTCAACTGACTGAAGTTAAATATTCGGTACCGTATAAATTTTAATTTCAACTGTTACTGATTTCGAATTTGATAAGCCTGTAGTGTAAGGTAAGATATGTACATGATGGTGTTCCGTTTGGCATAGGAATAACATGTCAGAATTAACGTTAGGATACTGCACTTAAACACTGTTGTGAACTGCAACCGATAACATTAGGCTAAGCCTAGGCCATGTAACTTAGGTAGGACTAATACTGATTACTAGTGTTCAGCCTAATCCAAGTTTTGTTTTCAGGAGCGAAGTTTTGTTTGCAGATATTCCTTTCCATGAAAAGGGAGATGTCAGATTACTTGCAAACAATCACAGCATCAGCCTTTGCACCTCCTTACAAACATGTAGGCCTAGCATAGACTTATTGCTAGAATAAATTTAGAGAATGTATTTGACAAATGGACCTAGGCTAGTTGATGTATGAGCCTATTAGTACATAATGCTATTTAGTCTAGCCATTTCTTAAAGAAAACAGACTTCTCCTCAGATTATCACTGTAAATTTGGAGGTCATTTTGTTCCTCTACACTACAGAAACACAGAAATTGCAAGCGTAAATATACAACACATTGAGCCCCTTATATGATGTAGAAAATAATACGTAGAGCCCCTTAAAGTCCTAGTACTTGTTCACAGCTTTTATGAAATCCCTGTTGTAAGTTACCATTAACAGTTGCCCAATGCAAGTTTATTCATAACTTTTATTCAAATTTTCCCTTTTCTAAAACCATTATGTCAAGTCAGCCCAATCCCATAAAGTTCCGACCCCTTCCTAACCAATATAGTATAAATAAATTTGTATGCAATATAATTAATATAATAAGTTCAAGCTTCAATGGCTGCATGTTTACACAAGAACGTAACAAACACAAAAACTTGACTGATGGATGTGGTCAAAGGGACAGCAAAATTTACTGTGGTATGACAACTTTGTACCATGAGCGCATGTTGTTGAACCATAGTTGAACCATACAAATAGTTGCTGTTGAACAACATACTTTTGTGTTCATTGAGTACTGAAGATGCAAGAAATATTTGCAGACAATGGGTAAGGGACTATCAGCCAATCAAATCATGGGAAATTTGGAAAAACATCATTGTCTATTTGAAAATCTCTGTAATGGAAATTTTGCTAGTTGATTGTTATTATTTTTATTTTTTATCAAGTAATGATCTTTGGGAATGGAAGAAATTTTGATTCTTTTGAGAAGTTGTGGTTTTTGAAAAGAAGGAAAGATGTTCATTGATATTTTGTATTCTTATGTTTTGCATACATAGGCCTAGTTGTGTGTGTACATTGCGATTTGTTTTCTCAAAAACAAAAAAATGCAATTTTAAAGATGGATAAACCATTGCATCCTGGACGGACTATCCTGCATTCGTAACAATGCTGTTCTTCTCTGGTTTCTTGCAATGTATAACAATGTTGGGTAGAGTCCCAGGGTCTATATTTATCGTTTTCTACCTTAACGTCTGTTGCACTCTAAGCTGTTTACTTTTATAACAATTCATTAAACAGTCCTGTCAGTGTTGTATTCTGATATAATGTAATGTAGGCCTAATATGAATTGCGTATGTATGATTTGTATATTGTCCTCTCTTATTACAGCATAACAGGTCAGAATGCAGTCCTGAAGGCATTGGGGTATCATTTCAGATAGCGTTACTTTCAACATGCCTCGATACGGGGCAAAAACCTACGGAGGGAAAAGCCATCGCAAAGATGACAAGAACAATCAATTTGACGAAGTTTGGGCGAAAAGCCAAGGTTCAAAGATTGCTCCACCAGAATTTTCGCCAGTGAAGCCATCACCTGTTAAAGCCGGAAGAGGTAATCCAAATTTGGTGAACACTGGGCCAACTTCTCCTGGTAGGCATTACCACACTCGCTCTTCACCTGTCAAACCAGGACCTAACAGTCCTGGAGCTGGTATGAGACGTACCAGAAGCAACAGTAGTGCAGAAGACCCATTTTCTTTTGGTATCGACGATGAGTCCGATAAGTCTCCAGCCAGGAAGTCCTCCAGACTAACTAGGAATTCCTCCACAGAGGTCAAGATGCCCCCGGACGTAGATGGCAGCAGCCGTTCGAGAAGAACGCCAGTTATAAGTGCTAAGAATAAGTCTAAATCAAGTGCCTCAAATTTAGATGATAATAAGGACTCCAAAGGCAAGAAGCAAGCTACAATTTTAAAATACACTACCAAAATGTCTCCTTCTAGTGATAAAGAGACTCACAAGGAAAACTCTTCAATAGGTAGTAAGGAAGGTGGATCTGTTTCGGATTCAAGCTCTGCCACTGGGCTCTTTACCGATGGGTTTGGTAGTCCATGTGCCTCTGCTGTGTCTTCTCTATCGGATGATGTTGTCTTACTCTCCTCCCCGGATCTTCCAAGTTCGGCTAACCACACATCCCAGGGCGTGCACTCTTATGCAAAGTCCCCAGAAAGACAAAACTCTGCAGCTATCTCACATCACAAACGGACCGGTGATAAACCAGTCGACAGTTTAGTTGTTAAAAGAAAATCAAGAGATTTGAGAACTAATGGGGACTTGAAAGCTATACCCGAGACTTCCAAATCCTCAGATGATAATTTCGACTTTGAAGAGCCATCAGATGCAAAAGTGGGATCACAGACCGAGTCTAAAACAGATCTTAGAGCGAAGAAGACATTACAAGTTGTCGGTAAAAAAGTTGCCGTTGACAACAAAGATGAATTTGAATTTGACTTTGATGAGGGGCTAGCAGATAACGCTAGCACAAAACGAAGTTCATCACTGGTTTCAGAGGCTGGTAGACCAAGGAATCAAGCAGGCATAGTCAAGGCACGATCAAAGGAGCTCACTGGAATCACTCGTAGAATATTTAACAGTCCAAAGAAGGTAAGTTGGTATCGAATAGAAACTTATTCCGGTTGGACCACAGATTAATGTAGGATGGCCAGCAACTTTAAACATGTCCACTGAGACATTATATAGTATTATATGTGCTGTACTAGTTATGACAAAATTTGTTTAGTTGATGGCTGGCAAGTTGAGATTAACTAACGTAAGTCCATCGTTAGTTTATAGGTGAAACATTTTGAAACCGCATCACATACCTTTAGTTTCATCTTCCCTGTGACTCATTCATCACTGTAGCAGTTACTGTTAGTAATTTTGAAAATCTCTGGTAAAATAGCATCAGAATATTTTACACAGCATCATTTTACTTCTGAGGTACAGTCAAACATCTGGGAAACCCTGCAACTCCCTATCCCAGGTTTGTCCTTAACAGTGTAGCTGCAAACTTGTGTGAATTTGAGAGGAAATTGTTTGTATTAGTGATGGTAAGGTGACATTAATATGTTCACATTTTCATTTACATATGTCATTACGTTTCATCAAAATTTGTTGGTTTTCCGATGCATAACTTTGTGAATTGATGTTTGCATTTTGAAATGGGTCATATTAAGCTTTGTGTCATGATTTTCACCGTGTTGACCAAACTATGTAATATTTCATACATAGTTGTATGTAAGGGTTCTATGTGGTTGCAACCATTTGGTTACTCTTGATTTGGTAATAAATTAATAATAATAAACTATTTAATCCAAACTTTTTTGTTTACATGTACCATGTTATTCCTCTAGCTGCCAAAGTCTACTAGATTGTTCTAAATTCAACACAAGAGTTCGGTTTAAGAGATTTATAATTAAAGTAACATCACATTCAGTCCGTGAAGTTTCTTATAATTTTTTGTGTTGGTGTTGTTATTTCCACAGTCGCCGGTTAAAGCACGCTACAATGCAAGGTCGTGGGCAATGTCTGACAACATGGAAATTGATGAGGTAGGAAAATATACATATTAGTTTGTAATGTGTTCAGTGGTCACTTCTATAGCAGCGGTCCGCTAATCCACCCAGGATCTTCCGTGAGGACTGAGCCGTGACCCCACCAGACCCATACCACTCAGAATCAAATGTTCAGAATGCATAAAAGCTAACTTGGACTAGGGACTTCAAAAAGTAACTTAATCGATCACTGTTGGCACGCTGTGAAAACTTTTGCTATTAGTATACTTAGACCTACCAAATAATTTTCGTCACCCACTTGTGGGTGGTACCCTACAAATATAGCTTGCAGACTGTCGTTCTGCAGAGGGGGCAGACCTTTGCTCACCTGCCTTGCTCTTTAACAGCCTAGGTATCA
Organism: Apostichopus japonicus; assembly: GCF_037975245.1. Classification (NCBI taxonomy): domain Eukaryota; kingdom Metazoa; phylum Echinodermata; class Holothuroidea; order Aspidochirotida; family Stichopodidae; genus Apostichopus; species Apostichopus japonicus. The sequence goes on from NC_092566.1 coordinate 2,475,560, forward strand.
TAGGACTGTGTTATGGAATACACTGAGAGTGACTTTGAAAGTATGGAGAACAAAAATGTCTGTTGGAAGAATTACAATCATTACACACATATCTTGCCCAACAATCAAAACTTGCCATTCGTATATCCTGAAAGATAACCAGCATTGTCCGAGGGAGAAGTTGCCAAATTTGTTAAAATCATCCCTTTTGGCAAACTTGTACGATTATAGCCCATGCATATGTCATTGTTCCTAACAACACCAATAGCAAGATATACCAAAAGATCACCTTTGATGCTAAACAGCAAGAAAGAATACACATCAATCAGCAATGATTCAAACTTCATAATATCGTCTGCTGTGTAATTATTTACATAGGCAAAAGTGGCCTCTCATTCCCGCTCAAATGACCAAATTTCCTTCCAATGCCTCATTTTTCAGTATCAATTATCATACATGTACCCTGGTTTGTGAAGGCAGAAGTTCAATGAAATTGACTTTGTTTATATTGATAATAATGCACAGGATTTTGCTTGAGAGAGATGATCCTTTAAAGTGTTTCAGTTTGTAACTCGCTACATAGTTCCTTGATTCGTCTTGTTAGACTTTGGCGGGCCCTTTTAACTATTATATGAAGGTGGTGTATAATGTTAACAAAAGACTCATAGTGAATCTGTATGCTCACTTATATTCCATAGCATGGTTGTCTGTACTAGTACTTGCCCCCATGTATAATGACAGAAGGGGAACTTTTATGAAAATGATGTACTAGAGCCCTTTGCTAGTACTTGTAATAATGACAGGGAGAGCTCTACTTGGATTCATTCTCCTGTTGTTATACTCATGCTGGACAAGTCTCATTTTCCAGAGCCTTGTAAACAGAGGGGGAAAAAGTTATGTTTTTTGGGTTGTGAAGAGGGCTTTGGGGAAGGAGAGGGAAGAGGAGGTTAGTCTTGTCAGGGTGAAGAGTTTGCAATATGTTGCTTTGAACTCATATTTTTAAAGTGGTGTTCCATTGTAACTTGCTCACTTTTCAAGGAATTTGGTGTATATATTTTTGTAATTTAGTGATAAGATGTAGAACTCCTTGACTCTACTCTGTTAAGTATATCCTGTACAGTAATAAAATAGCTTGAGTGTATTTTGTTAATGTTGATATTTGTACATAGTCCATTTACCCTATTCAGTTATCATTTATAATTTTGTAAGTGTTTCATTACTTTATGTAGTGTATTCGGTGTCTTCTAGTGGGGTTTTGTGATCTTGCAATTATGCCCTAGATGATAAGTAAACAGAACTGCTGAGTAGCATAACTGATGCAGCCTAGATCAGTTAGAGGGTCCTTAATTTTAGCTTGGCAACAGACAAGTCCTCTCTTAAGTGTCATTTCTGAATGTCAAATATCCACACATTGATACCCACATGTACAGAAACAAGTGTCTTTGTACTTTGAAGTACACTACTGTACTACTGATGCTATAAACCAACTGTTGGGTTCTGTAGCAAACATGTGTGCAAATGTTGTTGTAAACCTTGCGACTGATGATTAGGGCATTGACCTAATCCTAGACTGAACTGAAAAGGGATAGGGGTGTGGGGGCAGGGGGACCCTGGGGGGGGAACTGTTACTACACTGTACTCGCAAATTGTCCTGTCAATAAACTGTTACTCCTATTATTACACCTTATAGCTTCACTTTGAATAACAAACACTCTCTTAACTTATATTTTCCTTCTACATTCAGTCAAATGAAGCACCTGAGTTAATCAGCAAGCGTTGTGTCACTTGTATGATAGTTTGAGGCACCGTAAGGCTTTTTCATTGCTTCTTTATTTATTTCTTGTTAGTAAACAGGAAATTTATGTTGAAGCAAGTTTTGCCATTAAGCTGGGTTACAAATGGAATTTTACAGTAAAGTCTTTCATCTCTTCAAGGAGTCCTCGATTGAAGAAAGTGAGAGCCAGTCCTCGACAATATCTTCCTCGTCATCCGGCGTCTCCTCAAGTTCTCGTAAGCCAGTCCCATCGACGTCCAAGTCTCTCCAGAAAGGAAAGATGCCATCACTGACCCGCTCTGTTAATTATCCAAAGAAGACCAATCATTCCATTGTGACGTCTCTTAAATGTCAAAAACAAGATAAGAAGGTAGGCTTATGTTTTCCTTTCACGAGAAGAAACATTACAACAAATATCTTTTTCCATAATCTTTCACAAAAACGTCCCTATGTGTGTGTTGCTTGTGTGTGTTTCTTGGACTAAGATGAATTTAGTGAAACTGCTTTCGATGCTCAATGTATGTAGAGTTAGATTTTGATTCTGCCATTTTCTTTGCTCTTCAATCGATGTGTTTCTCTGGCCCCTCACAGAAAATGAATAGAGAAGCCCTAGCAAAGAGTATCTGTTAGATATCTGAGTTAAATCAAGCTTATGAATATTCATATATTCTGTTTCACAGTATTTTATGGTTGTTAAACATTTCAAACAGGCCAGAGTCTGTTGGGAGCCAATAAAACTGCCATGTCATAAAAGTAACTGTGTAGATAGCTGAATTATATCAAGGTTATGAATATTCATATCTTCTGTTCAACAGTATTTTATGGTTGTTAAACATTTCAAGCAGACCAGAGTCTGGTTAGAGCCGGTTAAACTGCTATGTCATAATCTGAGTAACTGTGTAGATAGCTGAATTTTATCAAGGTTACAAATATTCATATCTTATGTTCCACAGTATTTTATGGTTGTTTAACATTTCAAGCAGACCAGAGTCTGGTGAGAGCCAGTTAAACTGTCATTTCATAAGAGTAACTGTGTAGATAGCTGACTTATATCAAGGTTATGAATATTCATATCTTCTGTTCAACAGTATTTTACGGTGGTTAAACATGTCAAGCAGGCCCACCAATGTCAGGAGTCTGGTGAGAGCCAGCAGTACTCTGATGACATCGAGTATCTTTTAGATGGGCTCAAGTCTACGTCAGGGAATGCTACCAAATGCCTCAGGTAGGTGTCCTTCAATCACAGACAACAGATGATCTGTTCTTACGCTTCTGTTATAACCATTACCTTGTGGTTTGGCCATGCAGGTGTGTAGGCTACTAACGAACTGATATAAATGGATGTAATGATTTG